>NW_028227265.1:104750192-105327692 GCF_978045245.1 Mus caroli | reverse complement strand
AAGCAGGGTGCTCCTCAAATCTATACAACAATCATGAGTAGATTGAAAAGCAGTGTTAGCAATGTCAAAAGTTTTCATAGGATCAAATATCAACAAACATTTACTGTAACCTAAGCTCTATGCAGCTACAGGGCTGTCCTATTTAAATATACTTCCCAGGGCTTTGCTATGAAGAATATTTTAATGCATCCATTGCGAAGCATGGATGCATTAAAACTACCTAGGAATATATGGGGATAACCTCAAATCATCTGCTGAAAGTGCCTTTGCCCTAGCAGTGGTGATTTTTCAGTCTGGTTCCATCTATTCTGTATGTGTGCATGTGGGTGTATCAAGTTTTGAGTATTTAGCTAGAAATCCCTACAACTCCAATTTTTAGACCCTGCTATTCATTTATCACTAAGAGTCAGTACATCTTTATTAAAAAATGAAATGATTAACTAGGTGAGTAATTAGATAGGAAACAGAACTGTAGAGATTGGATAGCAGGTAACAGACATGTATAAGCCAAAGCAGTTGGATTCATTCTCATAGACTTCTAACTTCTACTTTCTTACAACAAAAATTTCAAAATTAATATATTACGTCATGTGAGTTATTCCTTCAGCGTTTGTAGATACAAAATTGTGTGCTTACACCAGTAAGTATGCAACATGTTGTGGTCTATACTCATGTTTCCAAATTGAAAACTGAACCAATAAGTCATCAAGTGCCTTTGAGAAATGAATTTTGTTTTCCTTCGACCAGATTTCAATGGAATTTATTAAGACAGTCAGTTTTAACTTGGAGAGCATCTAAAAAGAAAAAGGAGAACTTGTATCTAATTTTGAGCATCACTTGAAACACCTACAAACATATTTAGCATGGTTATTTCAGGTTACAAAGAGGCTTCAGGAGCTTATCAAAATATGGAACCCATTAATTCATATATATATAATATATATATATATATGGTAAAAAAATAAACTTGCTTTTGAAAACTCACAGTGTTGACGAAACCCATGATCTGAATGACTTTCTGTAGCACAACTTTAGTGTCAGAGCCCATGTAATCAAACTGAAGAAAAAAAAAAAAAGAATGACTTTAGATAGACAAGTCCACACCCTTAAGCATACAGATGCTCTGAGTAAGCACTAAGACCACGTTCTGATTGAAATCCAGAAGAAGAAAAAAAGATCAATAATGCTAAGTAAATGACGACTTTAAAATATGGAGTGCCGTGAGTTAACATTATTTAATACATTGTAGACCAGGAACAAGATGGTATACCATGGCGGCCCCAGCTGTACTGTCTCCACAGAGGGACCGGTGTCAAGGGTTGTGCACAATGAAGAAGCCAAGCAAAACGTCACCAGGTCTAGTGGCAGTAAAGCCATACGAAATAAGTGGCACCGATACTCATACTCATCGGTTGCTGGGATTTGTGTTGATAGAGGACAGGAAACAAGAGAGGAGCCATGAGTGGAGGAATCCACAAAAGAAGACCTGGGGATAGGGATGGGGGGGGGGCAGTGAGAGCCAAATACATATGGTATTGACAACAGAAGGGAGCTATACTAGGAATAGAGTAATATAAACAGATAGAGGATTGGTAGGGGAGGAGAGAGGCAACCCAACTAATAAGAGCACATAGAAAGCTTCTATTTTATAAACATCATCATGTTAGAAGGGAGTGAACAGGGGTAACCTGCTAATGTGGATAGTGCTGCTTCTGGTAGCAATGGGTTCTTAAAAGGAAATCCAAGTCCCATGTGCTGGATACCTCTGATGCCAAAGGTTCCCAAAACAATACAGACAACGAATGCTCATGAGAAATCGGAAATTGCCAGACAGTGGTGGCGCATGCCTTTAGTCCCAGTACTTGGGAGGCAGAGGCAGAGGCAAGCGGATTTCTAAGTTCAAGGCCAGCCTGGTCTCCGGAGTGAGTTCCAGGATGGCCAGGACTGCACAGAGAAACCCTGTCTTGAAAAACTTAAAAAAAAAAAAATCAGAACTAAAACTCTACTGCTGAAAACACATCCTCTGGAGACAAGACACAGAGGAGTCAAGCTGGAATGGAACCAGTAGCTCAGGCTCTGCTAGCTTGTCTCCTGCAGTGGAAGAAGACAGCTATGAGACCCATGTCTTCAGTGGCCTTGCCCAGCTGTGAACTCTGCAGGCTACAGTACTGACCGGTCAAGGAAAGACAGGGATGGCCACTGGTACTATAAAGGAGTACACGGAAGTGGAGAGAGGGTCACACAGGGGCACAAAGGCAGATATAGTCACAACACACTATTCTCATCTAGGAAATGGTCAAAATCAACAGAACATAAAGAGAACAGGACACACCAGCTTTTTATCCACGATGATATCCATCATAATGAATCGTTGGTGTAACACGGTAAATCCAGCTTTCTGAAAAACACAATGGCATAGGTCCCGAGAAACATTTCTCAATGTCCCCTTCTATTAAAATGATTTTTATCAACAAGGTGGAAGATAGCTGGTATTGCTTGTAAGAAGTCTGTTTCCAGGCACAAAGTTTAAAGACCTCCTTTAGAGGATCTCCCAGAGCAGAAGTGCCATGGTTAGCAATAACTTTCAGTTAGATGTCTCTAGCTGGGTGGTAAGTTGGGAATCTTTATAACATTTGAAATAACATGCTAGGCTTATCCCAAAAGCCTTGTTTTTCTTAACCCTTCTGATAATCTCAAACTATCCACGGAGGAGGATATTTTTGCTAACAGGTGTGAGGAGGCTGCCTTTAGCTAACCATGCATTTCAGAGGACTCCAGAAGTTTACAGTTGATGGTATTCACCTGAGCCAGGTGTCCTACCTTGCCAGTTCATGGGTCGTGGCTAAGGAAAGGCTCATTACTCTAGGTGACCTTATATAAGCCATTGGAATTATCTATTTTTTTGTATAGCAAGGACAGAGTTAATACTTTACTGAAGTGACCTGGAAATTTAATTGTCTAAAGTTGTTGCCTCACTTTCAGTTCTATGTTCAAAGCACCTTGCTTCTGAGATTTATCATCTACGTGTTTACAGAATTCGTGTCCAATTTCAACTGTCAATCCACGAGCTACTAAAAGATGACATAGGACCTTCCTTTACAAAGTAAAACCATGCCAGGCCAGGCCTGGTGGCACCTGCCTTTAACATCAGCACTTGGGAGACAGAGCCAGGCAGGTCTCTGTGAGTTTGTGGTAAGCCTGATCTACAGAGTCAGTTCTAGGACAGCCAGGGCTATACAGAGGAGAAAAAAAAGGATGTTTAAAAAGTAAAACCATGGTAAGGAGTATTTTTTTAAAAAAACATTTTTCATTTCACAAAATTATACTAAATAATTAGAAAGAGTGAGCACTGACCTTCATGCTGCTCCGGAATTGATAATCTGATTCGTCAAACCAACTGTATGACTCATTCTTTCCCAGGTCAGGAATCTCAGCAAGTTTGTTTGTGCTCTCGTAGATCACGTGCACAAATCCTGACAGAGTCTCCACGGGCTCAATCGCATAGGAGACATTTTCAAACTGTATTGTTCCCCTGGGTGGTCAGACAGTTATAGGAAAACTACAATGATTCAACCAAATCTATAAAATTCTAAAGGCAAAAGTTGGCCAGGGTTTTCTTCAGTGTGAAGTCATCTTGGATAGCCTATTTTACCTGTATATTTGTCAAGGTTACAAGAACTACACCAGAACTACATCACTGTGCTATGGGATTGCTCGTGCCTGTCTGTTATAGACATTAAAGAGGTCAGGTGAAGACGTGGATGTATGTCCCCAAACAATTAAGATTCTCTGCTGTATTAGTATTAGCTTTCTGTACTGGTGTGTGGAGTCTGTGGGTTCTCTTTTCCTTCATCCTGGGTTCTGTGTTGGTTGGTCGTTGTTAACTTGACACAAACTTGAGACATAGCTTTTAAAAGAGGGGGTCTTAATTGAGAGGATGCCTCCAACAGATAGATTGTCCCATATGTAGGCAAGCCTGTGTGGTGTTCTCCTGATTCCTGATATGGGAGGGTCCAGCCCTTTGCAAGCAGTGTCATCCCTGGGTATGGTCCTGGATCATAGATAACCGCCAACTGAACTAAGCAACCCATGAGGAGCAGTCCTCCTTCCTATTCTCTGCATCAGTTACTGCCTCTGAGTTCTTGACTTCCCAGTGTGATGGGCTTGTAAACCATAAGATGCGATAAAGCCTTTCCTCCCCAAGTTGGTTGGGTCATGGTGTCACATCACATCACAGCAAGAGAGAGAGAGAGACCCTGACTAAGACAGGTCCCTTATCTATGGTACATTTGACTTTTTTCCCCCTGATACCTTGGTCACAAATTATTAGTGTGGGTGAACTGAAGGAACACATGCCTAAAAGTGGCCAATAAACAGAAGTCGCTATTATCCTCAAGCATTCCCATTTATTCTAGTAAATCAAAATCAACACTGGGTGGGAACTAGAGAAGTTTGAAAGTATTGATTAGCACTCCCCACACTCAAGACATCCTGCAGCCTCAACCACTAGGTCCTGTGAGGATCCATACATGGCCTCTCCCCAGGAACAGAACAGACTCACAAATTGGCAATTTGGGTTCATTTCTCAGAGGACTAAAAATAAAGCTCAATACAGAATGAGAATGGGCATACAGAGGACTAACTCGTAAGACAGCAAGATACAGTGCTGGCGACTTTAGTCTCTGTCCCAGTTGCTTTATTGTCAATTCAACAGAAGCTAGAGTTTTCGGGAAGGGAAACTTCAGTGGAGAAAGTAACTCCATCAGATGGCCTATAGGCAAGTTTGTATTTTCTTGATTAATGATTGATGTGAAGGGCCCAGGCCACCATGGGTGATGTCACCACCTCTGGGACAGATGACCCAGAGTGGTGTAAGAGAGCATACTGATCAAGTCATGGACAATATGTAAGCAACATTCCTCCACGACCATGTTTTCAGTGCCTGCTTCCAAGCGCCTGTCCTGACTTCCATTAGCGGTGGAAGTATGCTAGCCAAGAAGTACAAGATGAAACATACTCTGCCCTCCCAAGTCGCTTTTTGCCATGGGTTGTCTCACCGCAATAGAAACCTATCTAGGAAAATATCTTTAAATAATACACTACCTGAGTCCTGTGCAAACAGTGAGAGTCACGATAGAGTTTGGAAAACCTGCAACATATCCATTGTAATTGCAATTTTCCTGGGGGGAAAAGTGTACAAATGAAAGCTGATGGTTAAGTCATCCATAAACACACACCCAAGACGTGTCGTACACATTTATTATTTCCCTACCTCAATACTTTTGCATGATAGCCCAATTATCCAATCATTTTATATTAAGCAGGAAATAGCATCAGAGTAGGTTGTACAAATTGTATCAGCATCAATTTCAACGTACTAGATAATACTAAAGTCATTAGAGGTTGTTCGTTTTTAAGAGCAAGCCCAAATAACAAATCTGTACAGAAGAAAACCTTACGGCTTACCAGAGCTGACAAAGGTTGAGAATGTCGAACATCATTTCTGTCGTAAGTATAAACCACTGCAGTTGGAGTTATAAATGATCTATGCAAAGAATAAAAAAATCCCAAGAACATCTTCCAATGGAATAAATGTAAAAGATAAGTCTTCATATACAAATTGACATATACAAATTGAATACAGCTCTCATCCTCTATATTCCATTGTCTAAATATCTTCCTGTCACTGATATTAGCCTTTGAATAGAGAAGACACTAAAATGCACATTAATGGGCCACTCAACACAGTAACTAACTCAACTGAAAAGTAATACAGGCTCCAATGTCCAGGGCCTTTCAAATCTTTGTCTTTGCCATTCATTAAATTCAGATGCTATGTTTGAATCTCTAAATTAGAATGTGGGATTCACACTGATATTAAACAATTCTCTTGATCTCACTACAAATTTATGTTCCATCAACTCAGTAAATTCCAGTCATGTTGTTCCTACATCCATCCCCTCCCCCTCCTCCACTTCCCTTCTCCCTTCTCCTCTTTCTCCTCTTCCTTCTTCTCCTCCTCTTCCTTCTCCTCCTCCTTTCCCACCTCCTCCTCCTGTTCTCCATCCTCCTCTTCTTCCTCCAGTTCTCTGTCCTCCTCTTCTTCCTCCTTCTTTGGTTCCCCCTCTTTCTCCTCCTTCTCCTTTTCCCCCTCCTCCCCCAGTTCTCCCTTCTCCTTCTCCTTCTCCAATTCTCCCTCCTCCTCTTCCTCCAGTTCTCCTCTGTCCACTTCTTCCTCCTTCTTCAGCCCCCCTTCTTCCTCTCCCTCCTCCTCCTCTCCTCCTACTCCAGTTCTCCCTCCTCTTTCTCCTCCTCCTCCTTCCCCTCTTCCTCCTCCAGTTCCTCCTTCTCTTTATCCTCTTCCTCCTCTTCCCCCTCCCCACTTCCACCTCTTCCTTCTCGACACAATTATGTAGACACAACTGAATACTGGGCCTACAGGCAGGTACTGTCAAGACCTTCTCCAAGTTCTTAATAACAATGGTCAGAAATTTCTCTAGTAGTCCCCCACCCCAGTAAATGTTTAAAAGCTTGCCACCATTCCTACCAGCCGTGGCACACACCTTCCCGGTCACTCTCACATCCTCTGAATCTGCCTTACTTCTCTCCTTAATTGGTGTTATTGTTTTATTATGTGAGATAAAGCCCTTACACCTGTGCCCCAGATTCCATCCTGTGCATAACTGAGCTCTGAGCCATTTCTCATCTATGATTTCTGTACCCTTGTGCGATTATTAGAAAAGCTGTGTTTAAGTGACTACCGACTGAAGGCATTCTCGTTTGATGTCAAGCTCCAACACTGCTCTGTCCTATTTTAAGTGTTCACAGCTTATTTGTTTATCATAACTGTCATCTACACACACATATCTCTCCCACTTTCTTGGAGATATATATATATATATATATATATATATATATATATATATATATATATATAATGATTATGACTACACTGTTTCTGTCTTCAGACACACCAGAAGAGGGCATCAGATCTCATTACAGATGGTTGTGAGCCACCATGTGGTTGCTGGGAATTGAACTCGGGACCTCTGGAAGAGCAGCTCCAGCCCCCCACTTTCTTGAGTCTTAACCACCTTTAAGGTTCTGTGGGAAATGTCTAAAAGCATTAGCTTTTTAAATTCGAAAAGCACATTACTGCTCAGAATCTGTAGTGATTATCCACACCTGCCTGAAACAATGACCACTCACGCATCCCCATCTCTGACTTATTACACCTTCTCCTCTGCCTCTTGTCCTGCCTCCCTGCTCCTCTAGCTTCATCTTCCAGGTTAGCTACATACTTCCCCACCAAACACCAAAGTATCTGTTCTTTTCCCAGGTTCATAGCATTTTCCGTATATGTGATCCAATCAATAGTACAGCTACTGTTTACTATGGAGTCTACGGACCTGTTGAACATCCTCAGAGATTCAAATTCTTATAGACACCTCTCCACTGGAAAATACCATAAGTATTCAATCCTCCTTTAAATATCTTCCTGGTTCATAGTCATCACTTAGATACACAATATAGCCTCTCCATTTCCTTGAGCAAAGACTTAGAGGTCGCTCACTGTTTCCCAATTGTTCTACTGAGTCCATCAGGAGGCCTGTGGAGTCTCTTTCTTGTGCTGTAACTTACGGTTCCCCCTCATCAACCCTCACACTGATCACCTGACCCATGGGAGCACAGTGTGTGCACCGCATCTTTTACATTGTTCTCAGGCATCTTCTGGAATTTATCTTCTACTTTCTTTTCCAAAATCTTTGACCTCTGCCCTTTATCAAGCTGCAACCTATCTCTATTCCAAAAGGCCTTCCTGAATTGCAAAGAACACTACTCGGGCATTCCTCACCAAATTTTAATAAAACTCTGCTTCTTAGAACTGGTACATTGAAATATGTCTTCCTTCTATAAATGCTCTTCAGACCTTGTTTTATCATCTTTTATCAAGGACTAGGACCTTGTCTAACGGCCACCATTCAGTAGCCATTAATACATTTGAACTGAAATGATCATAACCGTAACTCTTGTAAAAGTCAAAATCTTGACATTTGGAATGACAAAATAAGTACTTACTGTTTTTTAAGATGGATGAAATGGGGGGTTTCATTTATTGTAATAAGATAAGCCATCTGTAACAAGGATATTTTTTAAATGTCAGTCATGTGCTAGCTCATGTGTTTGATCCACTGTATGTTTTAAAGGAATGACAAAATTAATACAAATGTAACATATAACATATATATATATATACATACATACACACATATTATATATATATACATACATACATACATATATACATACATGCATGCATACATACACACACACACACACACATGGGTTTTTGGCTTTCCATCCCACGTGGATTTCTGAGTCTTCAAGATTCTAAACAGAGTTAGGCTTAGCAGCTGTGGCCAGCAGAAGCTTGCCTGGTATTAATAAACTGATATCATCTGGATTAACCAGAGGCTCCCAGTCACCACTCCCGTATCAGACAGCAAGCTTCACCTCACCCTCAGAATCAGTTCTCTCTTATCACAGCCTCATCCTCATTGTAGTCTGGGGAGGCCATGCCTGCTACTTGACACCCTTTTGGCACCTGTGGAGTGCCCATCCCTGAAGTTCCTATCCCACAATGCTCTGCTGCAGCAGAGTTTCTCTGGGTTCTACCCGCTCCCTTTATCTAAGCAGCTTGGGTAATGATGTGCACAACCTCACAGGATCAAGCCTATGAAGATGGTGTTGCCCTTACATGGTCTTCTGCATCTGTTTCCACATCCGGTGATGAGATCTTTTCAGGAACAGTTGTCTGCAAGGTGGTTTTCTGAGGATCTAAAAGTAAAAATAAGTGATACTGTTTTGATATCTTGTTTTTTTGAGTCTAATTGTACATCTCTTTCCCTACATTAGTAGTTGTTTTGAGTGGTTTATACATCTTTTCTTTTTACCCTTTCCACTGTCTATTAAATTGTTGCTAATTCATCCTCCTCCCCTTCCCTCTTCTCTCTTTTCTTCCTCCTCTCAGCTACACAGCTAAACTACTCAAATACTGAATGCCAGGGTTGTAAAAGGCTTAGGAACATATAGACTCATGCTGAAAGAATGGTGGTTATTAAGGAAGGAGAAGTCGGTTTTCTCCAATGGGCTGACAACCCTAGGTATATCAGGCACACTCCGGGAAGCCCCCACGCCCAGGAGAAGTTGGCCAGTAAAGGGACTTCATTTTTTTGTGTGCTTTCTTTGTTTTACTTTGGTACTTTTTATCTTATTAGATTTTTTTTCCTTTTATTTTGCTTTGTTTTGCTTTTGTTTGGAGGTTTTTCTCTAAGGCAAGAGAAAGACTATGAAGTTGAGTGGGGGGAGCACCTGGGGGAGCCATCTTGGTTCCGGGATCACTCAGAGACTAGTCTGCACAGGTGAGAGTGTGGACTACAGAAGCTAACAGCTTCTGGGACAGGCAGAAACCACACAGCTTCTGGAGCAGACCCCGTTTCAGGCTCCAGACATCCAGGCACCTTCCCTGCCAGAGGAGAAGTGTCTGCCCCGATTAGGAGGGCTTTGCCAGAGCACCTGGGGGAGACATCTCTGGTCCGGGATCTCTCAGAGACTAGACTGTGTAGGCGAGAGTGCCGACTACAGAAGCTACACAGCTTCTGGGACAGGCCCTGTTTCAGGCCTTCATCTTCTGCCAGGAGGTAGGTCCAAAAGCCAGATATCTGTGCACCTTCCCTGCAAGAGGAGAGCTTGCTTACAGAGAATACTCTGACCACTGAAACTCAGGAGAGATCTAGTCTCCCAGGTCTGCTGATAAATGCTAACAGAATCACGGGAGGAACAAGCTTTAACCAGAGACAACTATAACAACTAACTCCAGAGATTACCAGATGGCGAAAGGCAAATGTAAGAATCTTACTAACAGAAACCAAGACCACTCACCATCATCAGAACCCAGCACTCCCACCTCAGCCAATGCTGGATACCCCAACACACCCGAAAAGCTAGACCCAGATTTAAAAGCATATCTCATGATGATGGTAGAGGACATCAGGAAGGACCTTAATATCTCACTTAAAGAAATACAGGAGAACACTGCTAAAGAGGTACAAGTCCTTAACAAAAAACAGGAAAACAGAACCAAACAGGTAGAAGTCCTTAAAGAAAAAGAGGAAAACACAACCAAACAGGTGATGGAATTTAACAAAACCATACAAGACCTAAAAAGGGAAGTAGAAACAATAAAGAAAACCCAAAATGAGACAACGCTGGAGATAGAAGCCCTAGGAAAGAAATCTGGAACCATAGATGCGAGCATCAACAACAGAATAAAAGAGATGGAAGAGAGAATTTCAGGAGCAGAAGATTCCATAGAGAACATGGGCACAACAATCAAAGAAACGGCAAAATGCAAAAAGATCCTAACTCAAAACATCCAGGAAATCCAGGACACAATGAGAAGACCAAACCTACCAATAATAGGAGTAGATGAGAATGAAGATTTTCAACTTAAAGGGCCAGCAAATATCTTCAACAAAACTATAGAAGAAAACTTCCCAAACCTAAAGAAAGAGATGCCCATGAACATACAAGAAGCCTACAGAACTCCAAATAGACTGGACCAGAAAAGAAATTCCTCCCAACACATAATAATCAGAACAATAAATGCACTAAATAAAGAGAGAATATTAAAAGCAGTAAGGGAAAAAGGTCAAGTAACATATAAAGGCATGACTATTAGAATTACACCAGACATTTCTCCAGAGACTATGAAAGCCAGAAGAGCCTGGACAGAGGTTATACAGACACTAAGAGAACACAAATGCTAGCACAGGCTACTATACCAAGCCAAACTTTCAATTACCATAGATGGAGAAACAAAAGTATTCCATGACAAAACCAAATTCACACATTATCTTTCCAAGAATCCAGCCCTTCAAAGGATAACGGGGGAAAAAAAAAAAAAAAACTCTTCCGGTCTGACCAGCACCTGAGTAGCTAGGGCGCAGGGTCGACTGACACCCGCCAGCTACCCACGACACCCGCCACAGGATTTTGAGACTTCTGGTGAGTGGAACACAGCATCTGCTCCAATCTTTAAACAGTGACAACGATAACAACTAACCCCAGAGATTACCAGATGGTGAAAGGTAAACGTAATAATCTTACTAACAGAAACCAAGACCACTCACCATCATCAGAACCCAGCACTCCCACTTCGCCCAGTCCAGGGCACCCCAACACACGGGAGAAGCTAGACCCGGATCTAAAAGCATATCTCATGATGATGGTAGAGGACATCAAGAAGGACTTTAATAACACACTTAAAGAAATACAGGAGAACACTGCTAAACAGGTAGAAGACATTAAAGAGGAAGCACAAAAATCCCTTAAAGAATTGCAGGAGAACACTGCTAAACAGGTAGAAGACATTAAAGAGGAAGCACAAAAATCCCTTAAAGAATTGCAGGAAAACCAGACCAAACAGGTGATGGAATTGAATAAAACCATCCAGGACCTAAAAAGGGAAGTAGAGACAATGAAGAAAACCGAAATTGAGGCAACGCTGGAGATAGAAACCCTAGGAAAGAAATCTGGAACCATAGATGCGAGCATCAGCAACAGAATACAAGAGATGGAAGAGAGAATCTCAGGTGCAGAAGACTCCATAGAGAACATCGGCACGACAATCAAAGAAAATACAAAATCCAAAAAGATCTTAACTCAAAACATCCAGGAAATCCAGGACAAAATGAGAAGACCAAACCTACCAATAATAGGAGTAGATGAGAATGAAGATTTTCAACTCAAAGGACCAGCAAATATCTTCAACAAAATTATAGAAGAAAACTTCCCAAACCTAAAGAAAGAGATGCCCATGAACATACAAGAAGCTTACAGAACTCCAAATAGACTGGACCAGAAAAGAAATTCCTTCCGACACATAATAATCAGAACAACAAATGCACTAAATAAAGATAGAATACTAAAAGCAGTAAGAGAAAAAGGTCAAGTAACATATAAAGGCAAGCCTATCAGAATTACACCGGATTTTTCACCAGAGACTATGAAAGCCAGAAGAGCCTGGACAGATGTTATACAGAAACTAAGAGAACACAATTTCCAGCCCAGGCTACTATACCCAGCCAAACTCTCAAATACCATAGATGGAGAAACCAAAGTATTCCACGACAAAACCAAATTCACACATTATCTTTCCACGAATCCAGCCCTTCAAAGGATAATAACAGAAAAAAACCAATACAAAGACAGAAACCACGTCCTATAAAAAGCAAGAAGGTAATCCCTCAACAAACCTAAAAGAAGACAGCCACAAGAACAGAACACCAACTCTAACAACAAAAATAAAAGGAAGCAACAATTACTTCTCCCTAATATCTCTTAATATCAATGGACTCAACTCCCCAATAAAAAGACATAGACTAACAGGCTGGCTACAGAAACAGGACCCAACATTTTGCTGCTTACAGGAAACTCATCTCAGAGAAAAAGATAGACACTACCTCAGAATGAAAGGCTGGAAAACAATTTTCCAAGCAAATGGTATGAAGAAACAAGCTGGAGTAGCCATTATAATATCTGATAAGATTGACTTCCAACCCAAAGTCATCAAAAAAGACAAGGAAGGGCACTTCATTCTCATCAAAGGTAAAATCCTCCAAGAGGAACTATCAAATCTGAATATCTATACTCCAAATACAAGGGCAGCCACATTCATTAAAGATACTTTAGTAAAGCTCAAAGCACACATTGCACCTCACACAATAATAGTGGGAGACTTCAACACACCACTTTCACCAATGGACAGATCATGGAAGCAGAAACTAAACAGGGACACAGTGAAACTAACAGAGGTTAGGAAACAAATGGATCTGACAGATATCTACAGAACATTTTATCCTAAAACAAAAGGATATACCTTTTTCTCAGCACCTCATGGTACCTTCTCCAAAATTGACCACATAATTGGTCACAAAACAAGCCTCAACAGATACAAAAATATTGAAATTGTCTCATGCATCCTATCAGATCACCATGGACTAAGACTGATCTTCAATAACAAAATAAATAATAGAAAGCCAACACACACGTGGAAACTAAACAACACTCTTCTCAATGGTACCTTGGTCAAGGAAGGAATAAAGAAAGAAATTAAGGACTTTCTGGAGTTTAATGAAAATGAAGCCACAACATACCCAAACTTATGGGACACATTGAAAGCATTTCTAAGAGGAAAACTCATAGCTCTGAGTGCCTCCAAAAAGAAACTAGAGAGAGCACACATTAGCAGCTTGACAACACATCTAACAGCTCTAGAACGAAAGGAAGCAAATTCACCCAAGAGGAGTAGACGGCAAGAAATAATCAAACTCAGGGGTGAAATCAACCAAGTGGAAACAAGAAGAACAATTCAACGAATCGACCAATCGAGGAGCTGGTTTTTTGAGAAAATCAACAAGATAGATAAACCCTTAGCCAGACTCACTAGAGGGCATAGGGAAAGTATTCTAATTAACAAAATCAGAAATGAAAAGGGAGACATAACAACAGACCCTGAAGAAATCCAAAACACCATCAGATACTTCTACAAAAGCCTATACTCAACAAAACTGGAGAACCTGGATGAAATGGACAAGTTTCTAGACAGATACCAGGTACCAAAGTTAAATCAAGATCAGGTTAATGATCTAAACAGTCCCATATCCCCTAAAGAAATAGAAGCAGTCATTAATAGTCTCCCAACCAAGAAAAGCCCAGGACCAGATGGGTTTAGTGCAGAGTTCTATCAAACCTTCAAAGAAGAACTAATCCCAGTTCTTCACAAACTATTCCACAAAATAGAATCAGAAGGTACTCTACCCAACTCATTCTATGAAGCCACAATTACTCTGATACCTAAACCACAGAAAGACCCAACAAAAATAGAGAACTTCAGACCAATTTCCCTTATGAATATTTGTGCAAAAATCCTCAATAAAGTTCTCACTAACCGAATTCAAGAACACATCAAAACAATCATCCATCCTGACCAAGTAGGTTTCATCCCAGGGATGCAAGTATGGTTCAATATACGAAAATCCATCAATGTAATCCATTATATAAACAAACTCAAAGACAAAAACCACATGATCATCTCGTTAGATGCTGAAAAAGCATTTGACAAAATCCAACACCCATTCATGATAAAAGTCTTGGAAAGATCAGGAATTCAAGGCCCATACCTAACCATGATAAAAGCAATCTACAGCAAACCAGTAGCCAACACCAAAGTAAATGGTGAGAAGCTGGAAGGAATCCCACTAAAATCAGGGACTAGACAAGGCTGCCCCCTCTCTCCCTACCTATTCAACATTGTACCTGAAGTCCTAGCCAGAGCAATTAGAAAACAAAAGGAGATCAAGGGGATACAAATCAGAAAAGAAGAAGTGATATGATGATATGATTGTATACATAAGTGACCCTAAAAATTCCACCAGAGAACTCCTAAGCCTGATAAATAGCTTCGGTGAAGTAGCTGGATATAAAATTAACTCAGGCAAGTCAATGGCCTTTCTGTACACAAAGGATAAACAGGCAGAGAAGGAAATTAGGAAAACAACACCCTTCTCAATAGTCACAAACAATATAAAATACCTTGGCGTGACTCTAACTAAGGAAGTGAAAGATCTGTGTGACAAGAACTTCAAGTCCCTGAAGAAAGAAATTAAAGAAGATCTCAGAAGATGGAAAGACCTCCCATGCTCATGGATTGGCAGGATCAACATTGTAAAAATGGCTATCTTACCAAAAGTAATCTACAGATTCAATGCAATCCCCATCAAAATTCCAACTCAATTCTTCAACGAATTGGAAAGGGCAATCTGCAAATTCATCTGGAACAACAAAAAACCTAGGATAGCAAAAACTCTTCTCAAGGATAAAAGAACCTCTGGTGGAATCACCATGCCTGACCTAAAGCTGTACTACAGAGCAATTGTGATAAAAAAAACTGCATGGTACTGGTATAACAACAGACAAGTAGACCAATGGAACAGAATTGAAGACCCTGAGATCAACCCACATACCTATGGTCACTTGATCTTTGACAAGGGAGCAAAAACCATCCAGTGGAAAAAAGCATTTTCAACAAATGGTGCTGGCACAACTGGCGGTTATCATGTAGAGGAATACGAATTGATCCATTCCTATCTCCTTGTACCAAGGTCAAATCTAAGTGGATTAAGGAACTCCACATAAAACCAGAGACACTGAAAGTTATAGAGGAGAAAGTAGGGAAAAGCCTCAAAGATATGGGTACAGGGGAAAAATTCCTGAATAGAACAGCAAAGGCTTGTGCTGTAAGCTCGAGAATCGATAAATGGGACCTCATAAAGTTGCAAAGCTTCTGCAAGGCAAAAGACACCGTCAATAAGACAAAAAGTCCACCAACAGATTGGGAAAGGATCTTTACCTATCCTAAATCAGATAGGGGACTAATATCCAATATATATAAAGAACTCAAGAAGGTGGACTCCAGAAAATCAAATAACCCCGTTAAAAAATGGGGCTCAGAACTGAACAAAGAATTCTCACCTGAGGAATACCTAATGGCAGAGAAGCACCTGAAAAAATGTTCAGCATCCTTAATCATCAGGGAAATGCAACTCAAAACAACCCTGAGATTCCACCTCACACTAGTCAGAATGACTAAGATCAAAAATTCAGGTGACAGCAGATGCTGGCAAGGATGTGGAGAAAGAGGAACACTCCTTCATTGTTGGTGGGATTGCAAGCTGGTACAACCACTCTGGAAATCAGTTTGGTGGTTCCTCAGAAAATTGGACATAATACTACCAGAGGATCCAGCAATACCTCTCCTGGGCATATATCCAGAAGATGTTCCAACCGGTAAGAAGGACACATGCTCCACGATGTTCATAGCAGCCTTATTTATAATAGCCAGAAGCTGGAAAGAACCCAGATGCCCCTCAACAGAGGAATGGATACAGGAAATTTGGTACATTTACACAATGGAGTACTATTCAGCTATTAAAAGGAATGAATTTATGAAATTCCTAGGCAAATGGATGGATCTGGAGGGCATCATCCTGAGTGAGGTAACATATTCACAAAGGAACTCACACAATATGTACAAACTGATAAGTGGATATTAGCCCCAAAACTTAGGATACCCAAGATATAAGATACAATTTGTTAAATGCATGAAACTCAAGAAGAACGAAGACCAAAGTGTGGACACTTTGCCCCTTCTTGGAATTGGGAACAAAACACCCATGGAAAGAGTTACAGAGATAAAGTTTGGAGCTGTGAAGAAAGGATGGACCATCTGAAGACTGCCATATCCAGGGATCCATCCCATAATCAGCTTCCAAACGCTGACACCATTGCATACACTAGCAAGATTTTGCTGAAAGGACCCATGTAAGGAGCCGCCTTCACATTTGCCATTACAAGATGGCGCTGATGGCACTGACACCCGTGTTCTAAGTAGTAAACAAGCAAGCTGCGCATGTGCCGGGGTAGCTTTCCACGCCATGTGCTCTGCCTTTCCCGTGACGACAACTCTGGCTGATGGGCTGCAGCCAATCAGGGAGTGACACGTCCGAGGCGGAGGACAGTCCTCCATAAAAGGGAGGGGGCTCCGCCATATCTCTCTCTCTCTGGCTCCTTTCTCCACTGGCTCCTGATGGGGTAAGCAATAAAGTTTGTACTGCAGAAGATTCCGGTTGCCCCGAGCGTGTTCTTACCAGGGGAACACAAAAGCGGCGGGCAATAAATGGTGCCGAAACCCGGGAGCTACTGCATCACGGAGAAGGAGCGGTTAATGAAGTGTTCCCGGAAACAGACTGTTGAGAAGGACCCGGTGTAGGTTCAGAACTCTTCAGCTGAGGGACGGCGCGTTACAGCTTTACAAGGTATGTCTGGTCTTGAACTTTCTCTAGTGTTAAAAGCCTTTTTATTTCTTTTCATATGTCAACAAGCGGTTAAGACAGGGTGGAGAATTCTGAACGAAATTCAAGACAGTCTATCAGAAGTAAAGCGGGGAGAGAGAGCAGGAAAAAAGAGAAAGCATGGCGCGCGAAATAAGTATACAGGCCTTTCCACGGGTCTTGAACCCAAGGAAAAGTTAATGTCAGGGAAAAATACCTGGGGAGAGATTGGAAGGAAAGAGGAGAAAAGAGATGAGTTTAAGGAGCCAGTTCTTAATAGCTGTGAATCAGATGAAGAAATTAGCCCTTCTGAGGAAACAGACTTGGAGGAGGAAGCAGCTTGTTATGAGAGAGGAATTCGAGCTTTTAAGTCAAGAAAAAAGCCAAAAGCGGCTGGCAAAGGCCAGTTTGCTGCTTGGCCTCAGGGCAGTTGGCTTCAAGGTCATAGTGCACCTCCGCCCTATGTGGAGCCCCCACCCTGCGTAGTGCGTCAGCCCTGCGCAGAGAAGCAGTGCGCAGACTCGTTCATTCCAAGAGAGGAACAAAGGAAGATACAACAGGCATTTCCGGTCTTTGAAGGAGCCGAGGGTGGGCGTGTTCAAGCTCCGGTAGACTATACACAGATTAAAGAGCTTGCTGAATCGGTCCGTAAATATGGAACCAATGCTAATTTTACCTTGGTGCAGTTAGACAGGCTTGCTGGCATGGCACTAACTCCTGCCGACTGGCAAATGATTGCAAAAGCCGCTCTCCCCAGTATGGGCAAATATATGGAATGGAGAGCACTATGGCAAGAGGCTGCACAAACTCAGGCCCGAGCAAATGCTGCCGCTTTGACTCCAGAGCAGAGAGATTGGACCTTTGACCTGTTAACGGGTCAGGGAGCTTATACCGCTGATCAAACAAATTATCACTGGGGAGCTTATGCCCAAATTTCCTCCGCGGCTATTAAGGCCTGGAAGGTGCTCTCCCGAACAGGTGAAGCCACTGGACAATTAACCAAGATCATCCAGGGACCCCAGGAGTCCTTCTCAGACTTTGTGGCCAGAATGACAGAGGCAGCAGAGCGTATTTTTGGAGATTCAGAGCAAGCCTCACCTCTGATAGAACAGCTCATTTATGAGCAAGCCACACAGGAGTGTCGAACGGCCATAGCCCCAAGAAAGAATAAAGGCTTACAGGATTGGCTCAGGGTTTGTCGAGAGCTCGGGGGACCTCTCACCAATGCAGGCTTAGCGGCTGCCATCCTCCAATCCCAAAAACGCTTCATAGGCAGAAATGATTGGAGGACATGTTTTAACTGTGGGAGGCCTGGGCATTTTAAGAAAGATTGTAGAGCTCCAGACAAAAAAGGGGGGACCCTCACTCTTTGCTCTAAGTGTGGCAAGGGCTATCATAGAGCCGACCAGTGTTGCTCTGTGAGGGATATAAAGGGCAGATTCCTTCCCCCACCTGATAACCAATCAGCTGATGTGTCAAAAAAACGGGCTATCGGGCCCTCGGTCCCAGGGCCCTCAAAGATATGGGAACCGGTTTGTCAGGACCCAGGAAGCAGTCAGAGAGGCGACCCAGGAAGACCCACAAGGGTGGACCTGCGCGCCACCTCCGATTTCCTACTAATGCCTCAAATGAGTATTCAGCCGGTGCCGGTGGAGCCTATACCATCTTTGCCCCCTGGAACCATGGGCCTTATTCTCGGCCGGGGTTCACTCACCTTGCAGGGCTTAGTAGTCCACCCTGGAGTTATGGATTGTCAACATTCCCCTGAAATACAGGTCCTGTGTTCAAGCCCTAAGGGCGTTTTTTCTATTAGTAAAGGAGATAGGATAGCTCAGCTGCTACTCCTCCCTGATAATACCAGGGAGAAATCTGCAGGACCTGAGACAAAGAAAATGGGCTCCTCTGGAAATGATTCTGCCTATTTGGTTGTATCTTTGAATGATAGACCTAAGCCCCGCCTTAAGATCAGCGGAAAAGAGTTTGAAGGCATCCTTGATACCGGAGCAGATAAAAGTATAATCTCTACACATTGGTGGCCCAAAGCATGGCCCACCACAGAGTCATCTCATTCATTACAGGGCCTAGGATATCAATCATGTCCCACTATAAGCTCTGTTGCCTTGACATGGGAATCCTCCGAGGGGCAGCGAGGAAAATTCATACCTTATGTGCTCCCACTCCCGGTTAACCTCTGGGGGAGGGATATTATGCAGCATTTGGGCCTTGTTTTGTCCAATGAGAATGCCCCGTCGGGAGGGTGTTCGGTTAAAGTAAGAAATATCATGGCAAAGATGGGTTATAAAGAGGGAAAAGGGTTAGGAAATGAACAATTAAAACTGGGCCATATTGAACCATCTACCTCACCTTGGAATACTCCAATTTTTGTAATTAAGAAAAAGTCAGGAAAGTGGAGACTGCTCCATGACCTCAGAGCCATTAATGAGCAAATGAACTTATTTGGCCCCGTACAGAGAGGTCTCCCTGTACTTTCCGCCTTACCACGTGGCTGGAATTTAATTATTATAGATATTAAAGATTGTTTCTTTTCTATACCTTTGTGTCCAAGGGATAGGCCCAGATTTGCCTTTACCATCCCCTCTATTAATCACATGGAACCTGATAAGAGGTATCAATGGAAGGTCTTACCACAGGGAATGTCCAATAGTCCTACAATGTGCCAACTTTATGTGCAAGAAGCTCTTTTGCCAGTGAGGGAACAATTCCCCTCTTTAATTTTGCTTCTTTACATGGATGACATCCTTCTATGCCATAAAAACCTTACCATACTACAAAAGGCATATCCTTTTCTACTTAAGACTTTAAGTCAGTGGGGTTTACAGATAGCCACAGAAAAGGTCCAAATTTCTGATACAGGACAATTTTTGGGCTCTGTGGTGTCCCCAAATAAAATTGTGCCCCAAAAGGTAGAGATAAGAAGAGATCACCTCCATACCTTAAATGATTTTCAGAAGCTGTTAGGGGATATTAACTGGCTCAGACCTTTTTTGAAGATTCCTTCCGCTGAGTTAAGGCCTTTGTTTGATATTTTAGAAGGAGATTCTCATATCTCCTCCCCTAGGGCTCTTACTCTAGCTGCTAGCCAGGCCTTACAAAAGGTGGAAGATGCCTTACAGAATGCACAATTACAACGTATTGAGGATTCGCAGCCTTTTAGTTTATGTGTCTTTAAGACAGCACAATTGCCAACCGCAGTTTTGTGGCAGAATGGGCCATTGTTGTGGATCCATCCAAATGTATCTCCAACTAAAATAATAAATTGGTATCCTGATGCAATTGCACAGCTCGCCCTTAAAGGCCTAAAAGCAGCGATCACCCATTTTGGACGAAATCCCTATCTTTTAATTGTACCTTATACCGCTGCACAGGTTCAGACCTTGGCAGCCACATCTAATGATTGGGCAGTTTTAGTTACCTCCTTTTCAGGACAAATAGATAACCATTATCCAAAACATCCAATTTTACAGTTCGCCCAAAATCAATCTGTTGTGTTTCCACAAATAACAGTAAGAAACCCACTTAAAAATGGGGTTGTGGTATATACTGATGGATCAAAAACTGGCATAGGTGCCTATGTGGCTAATGGTGAAGTAGTATCCAAACAATATAATGAAAATTCACCTCAAGTGGTAGAATGTTTAGTGGTTTTAGAAGTTTTAAAAACCTTTTTAGAACCCCTCAATTTTTTAGAAGTGGCTGGAGTGATTAAGCCTTCCAGTAAAGTTGCCAATATTTTTCAGCAGATACAATTAGTTTTGTTATCTAGAAGATTTCCTGTTTATATTACTCATGTTAGAGCCCATTCAGGCCTACCTGGCCCCATGACTCTGGGGAATGATTTGGCAGATAAAGCCACTAAAGTGGTGGCTGCTGCCCTAACATCCCCGGTAGAGGCTGCAAGAAATTTTCATAACAATTTTCATGTGACGGCTGAAACATTACGCCGCCGTTTCTCCTTGACGAGAAAAGAAGCCCGTGACATTGTTACTCAATGTCAAAGCTGCTGTGAGTTCTTGCCAGTTCCTCATGTGGGAATTAACCCACGCGGTATTCGACCTCTACAGGTCTGGCAAATGGATGTTACACATGTTTCTTCCTTTGGAAAACTTCAATATCTCCATGTGTCCATTGACACATGCTCTGGCATCATGTTTGCCTCTCCTTTAACCGGAGAAAAGGCCTCACATGTGATTCAACATTGCCTTGAGGCATGGAGTGCTTGGGGAAAACCCAAACTCCTTAAGACTGATAATGGACCAGCTTATACATCTCAAAAATTCCAACAGTTCTGCCGTCAGATGGATGTGACCCACCTGACTGGACTTCCATCTAATAAAACAGAAAGGGGGAATCGAGGAGGCTTTTCCCCGAGTACCAAGAGTGTCTGTGTCTACAGCACTCTTTACACTCAATTTTTTAAAAATCTTGATTCTCATGGCCATACCGCGGCTGAACGACATTGTTCAGAGCCAGATAGGCCCAAAGAGATGGTTAAATGGAAAGATGTTTTAAATAACAAATGGAAAGGCCCGGATCCTATTTTGATAAGATCCAGGGAAGCTGTTTGTGTTTTTCCACAGAATGAAGACAACCCATTTTGGATACCAGAAAGACTCACCCGAAAAATCCAGACTGACCAAGGGAATACTGATGTCCCTCGTCTTGGTGATGTCCAGTGCGATAACAACAAAGGGAGAGCAGCGTTGGGAGATACAGAATTGGACGGCTAAATTTGAACAGACCCTTCAAAAATTGAGACTTGCCCCACGCACTTGGACCTGTCCCTGACCTAAGGACTATCTTTTCAACATTTTCTTTCTTTAAAGAATGGGTGGGGGTAGAATTATTTGGAGCTGTTCTTTGCTGTGGATTAGTGTTGCTTCTTTGATTGGTCTGTAAGCTTAAGGCCCAAACTAGGAGAGACAAACATGGTGGTTATTTCCCAGGCGCTTGCAGCACTAGAACATGGTGCTTCCCCTGATATATGGTTATCTATGCTTAAGCAATAGGTCGCTGGCCACTCAGCTCTTGCACCCCACGAGGCTAGTCTCATTGCACGGGATAGAGTGAGTGTGCTTCAGCAGCCCGAGAGAGTTGCATGGCTAAGCACTGCAGTAGAAGGGCTCTGTGGCATATATGAGCCTATTCTAGGGAGACATGTCATCTTTCAAGAAGGTTGAGTGTCCAAGTGTCCTTCCCCCAGGAAAAACGACACGGGAGCGGACCAAGACCCCTTTGGGTGATGAGCCTGGGAGGAGGTTTTGTGTAAAGCCCCTATTTTACACACTGGGGATTTGACCTCTATCTCCACTCTCATTATTATGGGTGGCCTATTGCTCTTATATAAAAGAAAAGGGGGAGATGTAAGGAGCCGCCTTCACATTTGCCATTACAAGATGGCGCTGATGGCACTGACACCCGTGTTCTAAGTAGTAAACAAGCAAGCTGCGCATGTGCCGGGGTAGCTTTCCACGCCATGTGCTCTGCCTTTCCCGTGACGACAACTCTGGCTGATGGGCTGCAGCCAATCAGGGAGTGACACATCCGAGGCGGAGGACAGTCCTCCATAAAAGGGAGGGGGCTCCGCCATATCTCTCTCTCTCTGGCTCCTTTCTCCACTGGCTCCTGATGGGGTAAGCAATAAAGTTTGTACTGCAGAAGATTCCGGTTGCCCCGAGCGTGTTCTTACCAGGGGAACACAAAAGCGGCGGGCAATAGACCCAGATAGAGCTGTCTCTTGTGAGACAATGCCGGGGCCTAGCAGACACAGAAGTGGATGCTCACAGTCAGCTATTGGATGGATCACAGGGCCCCGAATGGAGGAGCTAGAGAAAGTACCCAAGGAGCTAAAGGGAACTGCAACCCCATAGGTGGAACATTATTATGAACTAACCAGTACCCCAGAGCTCTTGTCTCTAGCTGCATTTGTATCAAAAGATGGCCTAGTCGGCCATCACTGGAAAGAGAGGCCCATTGGACTTGCCAACTTTATATGCCCCAGTACAGGGGAATGCCAGGGCCAAGGGGTGGGGGACTGGGTGGGGGGAGTGTATTGGGGACTTTTTGGATAGCATTGGAAATGTAATTGAGGAAAATACCTAATAAAAAAAAAAAAACACAACACAAGGACAGAAACCACGTCCTAGAAAAAGCAAGTGTTCCTTCAACAAACCTTAAAGAAGACAGCCACAAGAACAGAATGCCAACTCTAACAACAAAAATAATAGGAAGCAACAATTACTTTTCCTTATTATCTCTTAATATCATTGGACTCGATTCCCCAATAAAAATACATAGACTAACAGACTGGCTACATAAACAGGACCCAACAATTTGCTGCTTACAGGAAACCCATCTCAGGGAAAAAGACAGACACTACCTCAGAATGAAAGGCTGGAAAAGAATTTTCCAAGCAAAGGGTCTAAAGAAACAAGCTGGAGTAGCCATTCTAATATCGAATAAAATCAAATTCCAACCCAAAGTTATCCAAAAAGACAAGAAGGGGCACTTCATACTCATCAAAGGTAAAATCTTCCAAGAGGAACTCTCAATTCTGAATATCTATGCTCCAAATGCAAGGGCAGCCACATTCATTAAAGAAATTTTAGTAAAGCTCAGAGCACACATTGCACCTCACACAATAGTGAGAAACGTCAACACACCACTTTCATCAATGGACAGATTGTGGAAACAGAAACTAAACAGGGACAGAGTGAAACTAACAGAAGTTATAAAACAAATGGATTTAACAGATCTCTACAGAACATTTTATCCTAAAACAAAGGGATATACCTTCTTCTCAGCACCTCATGGTACCTTCTCCAAAACTGTCCATATAATTGGTCACAAAAAAGGCCTCAACAGATACAAAAATATTGAAATTGCCCCATGCATCCTATCATATCACCATGACTAAGGCTGATCTTCAATAACAACATAAATAATAGAAAGCCAACATTCATGTGGAAACTAAACAACACTCTACTCAAGGATACCTTGGTCAAGGAAGGAATAAAGAAAGAAATTAAGGACTTTTTAGAGTTTAATTTAAATGAAGCCACAACATACCCAAACTTATGGGACACATTGAAAGCATTTCTAAGAGGAAAACTCATAGCTCTGAGGGCCTCCAAAAAGAAACTAGAGAGAGCACACACTAGCAGCTTGAAAACACACCTAAAAGCTCTAGAACAAAAGCAAATTCACCCAACAGGAGTAGATAGCAGGAAATAATCAAACTCAGGGGTGAAATCAACCAAGTGGGAACAAGAAGAACTATTCAAAGTATCAACCAAATGAGGAGCTGGTTCTTTGAGAAAATCAACAAGATAGAAAACCCTTAGCCAGACTCACTAGAGGGCACTGGGACAACATCCTAATTAACAAAATCAGAAATGAAAAGGGAGACATAACAACAGATCCTGAAGAAATCCAAAACACCATCAGATCCTTCTACAAAAGCCTATACTCAACAAAACTGGAAAACCTGGATGAAATGGACAAATTTCTAGACAGACACCAGGTACCAAAGTTAAATCAGGATCAGATTAATGATCTAAACAGTCCTAGATCCCCTATAGAAATAGAAGCAGTCATTAATAGTCTCTGAACCAAAAAAAGCCCAGGACCAGATGGGTTTAGTGCAGAGTTCTATCAGACCTTCAAAGAAGATCTAATTCCAGTTCTTCAAAAACTATTCCACAAAATAGAAGGTACTCTACCCCATTCATTCTAAGAAGCCACAATTACTCTGATACCTAAACCACAGAAAGATCCAACAAAGAAAAAGAACTTCAGACCAATTTCCTTTATGAATATTAATGCAAAAATACTCAATAAATTCTTGCTAACCAAATCCAAAAACACAACAAAACAATCATGCATCCTGACCAAGTAGGTTTCATTCCAGGGATGCAGGGATGGTTTAATATATGGAAATCCATCAATGTAATCCACTATATAAACAAACTCAAAGACAAAAACCACATGATCATCTCCTTAGATACTGAGAAAGCATTTGACAAAATCCAAAACCCATTCATGATAAAAGTCTTGGAAAGATCAGGAATTAAAGGCCCATACCTAACCATGATAAAAGCAATCTACAGCAAACCAGTAGCCAACATCAAAGTAAATGGTGAGAAGCTGGAAGGAATCCCACTAAAATCAGGGACTAGACAAGGCTGCCCACTTTCTCCTTACCTATTCAACATTGTACTTGAAGTCCTAGCCAGAGCAATTTGACAACAAAAGAAGATCAAGGGGATACAAATTGGAAAGGAAGAACTCAAAATATCACTTTTTGCAAATGATATGATAGTATATATAAGTGACCCTAAAAATTCCACCAGAGAACTCCTAAACCTGATAAACAGCTTCAGTGAAGTATCTTGATATAAAATTAACTCAAACAAGTCAATGGCCTTTCTCTACACAAAGGATAAACAGGCTAAGAAAGTAATTAGGGAAACAACACCCTTCACAATAGTCACAAATAATATAAAATATCTTGCCATGACTCTAAGGAGGTGAAAGATCTGTATGATAAGAACTTCAAGTCTCTAAAGAAAGAAATTTAAAAAGATATCAGAAGATGGAAAGATCTCCCATTCTCATGGATTGGCAGGATCGATATAGTAAAAATGGCTATGTTGCCAAAAGCAATCTACAGATTCAATGCAATCCCCATCAAAATTCCAACTCAATTCTTCAACGAATTAGAAAGAGCAATCTGCAAATTCATCTGGAATAACAAAAAACCTAGGATAGCAAAAACTCTTCTCAAGGATAAAAGAACCTCTGGTGGAATCACCATCCCTGACCTAAAGCTGTACTACAGAGCAATTGTGATAAAAACTGCATGGTACTGGTATAACGACAGACAAGTAGACCAATAGAATAGAATTGAAGACCCAGAAATGAACCCACACACCTATGGTCACTTGGTCTTTGACAAGGGAGCTACAACCATCCAGTGGAAAAAAGACAGCATTTTCAACAAATGGTGCTGGCACAACTGGTGGTTATCATGTAGAAGAATGCGAATTGATCCATTCCTATCTCCTTGTACTAAGGTCAAATCTAAGTGGATCAAGGAACTCCACATAAAACCAGAGACAGTGAAACTTATAGAGGAGAAAGTGGTGAAAAGTCTCAAAGATATGGGCACAGGGGGAAAATTCCTGAATAGAACAGCAATGGCTTGTGCTGTAAGATCAAGAATCAACAAGTGGGACATCATAAAATTACAAAGCTTCTGTAAGGGAAAAGACACTGTCAATAAGACAAAAAGGCCACCAACAGATTGAGAAAGGATCTTTACCTATCCTAAATCAGATAGGGGACTAATATCCAATAAGTATAAAGAACTCAAAAAGGTGGACTCCAGAAAATCAAATAACCCCATTAAAAAATGGGGCTCAGAGCTAAACAAAGAATTCTCACCTGAGGAATACCGAATGGCTGAGAAACACCTGAAAAAATGTTCAGCATCCTTAATCATCAGGGAAATGCAAATCAAAACAACCCTGAGATTCCACCTTACACCAGTCAGAATGGCTAAGATCAAAAATTCAGGTGACAGCAGATGCTGGCGAGGATGTGGAGAAAGAGGAACAGTCCTCCATTGTTGGTGGGATTGCAAGCTTGTGTACAACCATTGTGGAAATCAGTCTGGTGGTTCCTCAGAAAATTGGACATAGTACTACCGGAGGATCCCGCAATTCCTCTCCTGAGCATATATCCAGAAGATGTTCCAACTGGTAAGAAGGACACATGCTCCACTATGTTCATAGCAGTCTTATTTGTAATAGCCAGAATCTGGAAAGAACCCAGATGTCCCTCAACAGAGGAATGGATACAGAAAATGTGGTACATTTACACAATGGAGTACTACTCAGCTATTAAAAAGAATGAATATGAAATTCCTAGGCAAATGGATGGACCTGGAGGGCATCATCCTGAGTGAGGTAACCCAATCCAAAAGAACTCACATGATATGTACTCACTGATAATTGGATATTAGCCCAGAAACTTAAATACCCAAGATACAAGATACAGTTTGCAAAACACATGAAACTCAAGAAGAACGAAGACCAAAGTGTGGTTTCTTTGCCCCTTCTTAGAATTGGGAACAAAACACCCATGGAAGGAGTTACAGAGACAAAGTTTGGAGCTGAGACAAAAGGATGAACCATCTAGAGACTGCCATACCCAGGGATCCATCCCATAGTCAGCCTCCAAATGCTGACACCATTGCATATAACAGCAAGATTTTGTTGAAAGGACCCTGATATTGATGTCTCTTATGAGCCTATGCTGGGGCCTGGCAAACACAGAAGTGGATGCTCACAGTCAGCTATTGGATGGAACACAGGGCCCCTAATGGAGGAGCTAGAGAAAGTACCCAAGGAGCTAAAGGGGCCTGCAACCCTATAGGTGGAACAACAATATGAACTAACCAGTACCCCCCAGAACTCGTGTTTCTAGCTGCATATGTATCAGAAGATGACCTAATTGGCCATCATTGGGAAGAGAGGCCCCTTGGTCTTGCAAACTTTATATGCCTCAATATGGGGGAAAGCCAGGGACAAGAAGTGGGAGTGGGCGGGTAGAGGTGTGGAGGGGAGAGAGTTTGGGGGACTTTTGGGATAGCATTTGAAATGTAAATGAAGAAAATACCTAATTAAAAAAAGAATAAATAGTATTTATTCACTGTTTTTAAAGTTATTTTTCTGTAGTTCTACAATATGTGAAATTATAAGCAATGCAAATAAGAGTAAAACTTTAATTCAAAAAAAAAGAAGTTGAGTGGGTAGGGCGGTATTGAGGATCTGAGGGAGGGGAAAGAATATGAGAAAAAAATAATTAAAAATTTTAAAAGAAATTAGTCAAGAAAGACTGTAGAGGGCAGCAGCTGCCAAGCCAGGAATTTAAACGGAAAACAAAACAAAACAAAACAACAAAAAAACAAAACAAACAAAACAAACAAAAAAGCCAGTTTCTTTGTAGTGATGAATTGAGTCAAGATTTACATACATGGTAACAGAATTGGGAGCCCTGATACCATTCGTTGTTATCTATGTTACAGATAGGAAAGCATTCCAATGCTTTGCAGCCAAAGGGGAGTAAAAGCTAGTTCAGTGAGCAGGGGGGCGGCAGACTTCGCCCCTGCCCCTCAGAAGCCAGAAGGAAGAAGCCCGTAGCAGCTTTGATCTCTGTACTCACTCTGGCCTGCCTGCAGCCCTTTAAGATGCAAAACGAGCAAAAGAAGGAGGAACATGGCTCCCTTGGTGGTCTTGGAGCTTTGCTGCGGAGCAACAGGCTGGGCCAGGCGGGCGTTGTGTCCAGTAACGGAAGCTCCGGGCTCTGAACCTGCAGGGTTGTCGCTAGGGAAACCAGAGCAGAAAGGGCTGGAGAATGAGGTAGATGCATAGATTCAGGTACCAACCATCCTGCTAACTGTAAAAAGGAAGGTGGATGTCTGCAGGTTTACTCTTCAGGCTAGGAAGGGCTGGTAAGGATTTTCTTTGTATCATTTATCATGTCTTTTAAAAATAATTTACACATCACTGAGGAAAAGATATATGAAAATGTTCAGGTTACTGATGGCAGCCACGCATCTTCCAGGATACTTCAGCGTACTGTCCCCAGAATTGAAAACAATAAAATGTTGCTAACATGGCTGATCATTTTCATAGCTGCATGCAGGACACCCCCTAAAATACTCGTTGGTCAAGCACAGACTTTCAAAACATTCTCTGTAGGATCATATTGTCACCCTCTAATTCTGCAACCCTGCGTTTCTCCTTGTATTGGTCTTTTAAAGGTGTGGGTATAAGCCGAAGTAATTACAAGAACCAGGGAAACGGAAAACAGCCACAGAGAGAGGAGGGGAGGAGCCCCAGAGAGCGCGATGGTGGGACATAGGTGCTATGAGAGGGGGAGGCAAGAAACTTAACTGAGAAAGGGAGGCAAAAGGAAAGATAAATAACATTAAGAATATTTTCAAAAATCTCTGATTTAAGGCTTTATTACTTTTTGGTGGCCCATTAAAGGTGTAGTAGAGCAGAAAATAGAGAACTCAAGACAGAACTTATGTTCCATAGAGGTTCAAAGGAGAAAGAAATGACAGTTAAGAGTTCCAGAATGGAAAACATACACTTTAATTGGAAATTATCGCTACAGTATTTTGAATATATTGATTAGGATATTGAAAGTGGACTGGCCAGGGTTCTAATAGTGGAAGAAACACCCTAACAATCAACTTAAAAAGAAAAAAGAGAAAAGGTTTCTCTCTCTCTCTCTCTGGTTTCTCTCTCTCTCTCTCTCTCTCTCCCTCTCCTCTCTCTCTCTGGTTTCTCTCTCTCTCTCTGGTTTCTCTCTCTCTCTGGTTTCTCTCTCTCTCTCTGGTTTCTCTCTCTCTTGTTTCTCTCTCTGGTCTCTCTCTCTCTCTCTCTCTCTCTCTCTCTCTCTCT
Source organism: Mus caroli (assembly GCF_978045245.1). NCBI lineage: Eukaryota > Metazoa > Chordata > Mammalia > Rodentia > Muridae > Mus > Mus caroli. The sequence goes on along the minus strand of NW_028227265.1, from coordinate 105,298,246 downwards.
CTCTCTCTGGTTTCTCTCTCTCTCTCTGGTTTCTCTCTCTCTTGTTTCTCTCTCTGGTCTCTCTCTCTCTCTCTCTCTGGTTTCTCTCTCTCTCTGGTTTCTCTCTCTCTCTTGTTTCTCTCTCTGGTCTCTCTCTCTCTCTCTCTCTGGTTTCTCTCTCTCTTCTCTCTCTGGTCTCTCTCTCTCTCTCTCTCTCTGGTTTCTCTCTCTCTCTCTCTGGTTTCTCTCTCTCTGGTTTCTCTCTCTCTCTTGTTTCTCTCTCTGGTCTCTCTCTCTCTCTCTCTGGTTTCTCTCTCTCTCTCTGGTTTCTCTCTCTCTCTTGTTTCTCTCTCTGGTCTCTCTCTCTCTCTCTCTCTCTCTCTCTGGTTTCTCTCTCTCTCTGGTTTCTCTCTCTCTCTCTGGTTTCTCTCTCTCTCTCTGGTTTCTCTCTCTCTCTCTGGTTTCTCTCTCTCTCTCTGGTTTCTCTCTCTCTCTCTGGTTTCTCTCTCTCTTGTTTCTCTCTCTGGTCTCTCTCTCTCTCTCTCTCTCTCTCTCTCTCTCTCTCTCTCTCTCTCTCTGGTTTTGGAGATTCTCTCCTATGGAGGCTTGCAGTGTTGTTTTGGGCCATCATGGTAGAAAGTGTGTGGGAGCAGAAAGCAGAGGGGAAAGCAGGGCAGTGTTAGAGTTTCATCATCTCCTTTAAGAGTATGGCTCAATGGTCTCAGTCTTTCCATGAGTTGCAGTCTGGGCACTAATATTTATCTCATGAACCCGTGGCAGACGCTCATGCAATCTGAAGTAGGGAGGAGGGTGGAGTAGAACCTTACTGTATGCGTTACCCTGTAGCCCTCTCACAAGCTTGAAGTTCCTTTCTCCTCTATTGTCTTTTGCACTTAGCAGCTCAACCTGGACCACATGTTAATATACAAAATAGAGTAATGAGCTATTGATGTGTCATAGGAAAAAGAAAAAGAATATTTTTAAAGCTACAGGAGACATTTTATAAGCTAACTTAAAAATATATATCATATATGAATATTTAGATTTTTTTCTATTTTTAGCGGAATTATACCACAGTGAGTGATAATGCTTTTCGCAAGAGATACAGACAATCTACCAAAAATCCTAATATCACCCAATGGAGAACCTCCTTTGCAGTTTTTGGTCAAGTGGGCCCAAGCCCTTGGTTGCCTTACAGGATTTGAAGGCAGAATCCTATTGCTGAAAACACCACACCGTGAACACAAGGCCTTGTTGGATAAAAGTAGATCTGCCCTGGAAGCTCCTCCTTGGGGCTGGGCTCTCACAGAATCTGACAGTGTTCTGCAAGCTCCCAAAGGGGTAGAGCAACCACAATGACCAGCATGGCAAGACAGCCCTCAAGTTCAAGTGTGGCACTTTTGTATCGACAGCTGTCTAGTAGGAAGACTTAAGGCCCGTTCAATAGGAAGGAATTCTAGCTTGGTAAATTTGGTATAGACCTAGCTAAGTACCCACGGCTGAAGAGACTATAGACAGTAGAGTAGAAGAACCTGTACTAAAATTCTCTTAAACCAATATAATTTCTAAGTGCATCTAGATACTCATCTGTATACTCACAGGTAAGTAAAGCTCGCATCCCTTATCGAAGAAACTCCTTTTTGCAAAGAGATGGAGACTATGATAGGAATCTACTGCCCAGCCCAGGTTGGCTATTCAAGGGACAGCGTGACATGGTCCCCACCCCTGAACAGAGCCATCAGAGCGTGCATGGGCCTATACAGGTGTCAATGGTTGCTGAGGGCATAATGCTTGTTTGTATAATATTGTACATATTTTCATGTTCCTCCTTCAGGGAATGCTTCTGCTGTTAAGATTAAAGACTCCATGATAAGCAAGAGACAGGTAAGGGTGCATCTAGGTTCTTAGCAAAAAAATGGCCTTCACTGAGGCCTTCAGGACAGCTCTTAAGGCTGTGGGAAAGAACTCTGAAAACCTGTGTTCAAAAATAATATAATTTCTCAACTATGCAAAATATAAGGATGCAATATAGATTATATAAGGGATTTCATGGACCTAACAGAACAGAGGCAGCTGCCCTATGAGCCAGCTTCTCAGAAAGATACAAAGGCAGGCAGATTCCTGAGTTAAAGGTCGGGCTAGAACAGAGCTGTTTTGAGCCCAGGCATGGTGAAAATGGTAATCCCACGACAGGATCCTACCCAGCTAGCTTATTGTCTATGCTTACAAGGACAGGCAGATCTCTAAATTCATTTGCAATGTGTGCTTGCTTTCTCTAGGGGCTAGGGTCATGGGATGTTGGTTCATGGGATAACCAAAAGGAAACCTGGGGTAATGACTGAGTTGATATGTAAATAAAAGCCTGGGATTTTGATTTGTAAGAGATTGGTTATCCAAAGAGTTTTTAGAATTGTAAGAGAGAGAGAACTGTCTGGAGAGAGAGCAATCTGGAAAGCTGCCTAAAGCAGAACATAGGCCATCAGCTTGAAACCCACAATTTCACCTCAAGCCATTTTTTCCACCATTCTCAAACACCTCTTCTCTCAGACTCCCCCTCTCCAAGCCAAGGCTGGTCCTCGCCAATCCACAACCGGTCAAAATGCAGAGAACAAGTGGCTGCGGGTGCTAAGACACAACTGATACATCTGCAATGCTTCCATGGGGAAGGGGGCATCTGTAAGAGCAAGAGAACCAGGACTCCTGCCATGAGATCGTGTCCCCTAGACACGACAGGTGAAGCTGAGTCCATGAGATCTCAGCATACTGTTAACCTAACCAAGTCCTGAATAGTGACAGCAGTCATTACCCTAGTGTCAATGGAGGGAGGGAATTTTAATAAGCCTTTAATAAATCTGGTCCCTCAATGACGAGCTACAGGCAAGCTGAAGAACCAGTTTTCTCCAGGGAGCATCAGGTTATCGAATCCCAATTCCAAAGCACATGCACATGCAAGCAACAATAAATAGACTCTATGGGTTGCTGTGTGTGTGTGTGTGTGTGTGTGTGTAAAGGAATATTATTAATGAAATTATGAATTTAAGAGGGGTAGGTGCACTAGAGGGGGCAGAGGGGCAGAAGGGGCACAAATAGCGTAAGTACAGAACTCATGTAATAAAAAGCAACATAGTGATTTCCTACTATCCACTGGCACTTGTTTCTTTGCAGACCCTAGCCCAAATCATAATTATAATAAAATCCAGCCACACCCCACATTAACTATCATTCTGTTGGAAAAGATAAAATATGTTTAATAAGTTTGCTTTGAAATCACTTTGCCACGGTTAAAGAAAAAAAAAAAAAAACGAATGGTAACAGAATAACATCTCATTTTCAAATGGGACCAAGCAACCAAGTCATAAACTCACACAGAACAGAATGAATAGAATGGACACTGCCACAAGTAAAGTTAGGGGACCGATTAAATTAGCCTTAAATTAGGAGAAAGAGGTGTGCTTTCTGACCTCCCAACATGCCTGTGCCTAAAAGGTGAGATGACTTGCCTGGCCTCCCTTACAGTTGGAGAAACACGACCTGTGTTGACCTAGTCAGATTCCTATGTCTGTTCAAGTTCCTGATGTTTCCAACTAATGTCCCAAGTGGATGCCCACAAAACCTCCAGTGCACACTAACACTGAACAACACCATTGCTGTGCGTCTAACATGGGCACAGCCTCTGACATTTTGAATGCTGACTCTTCACGTGGTAGGTGCTATTCAGAGAGGCTCTGGAGCCTTTAAACAGTGGGGTCTGTTCGACAGAAGTCAATGAGGAAGGGTGGGCCTTTGAGAGTTCTACCTGGCCCCTGATATTGCCTCTCTTTTCTCCTGCAGTGGTTTTCAACCTGCAAGTTGCGACCCCATTGGGGGTCAAATGACCCTTTCACATGGGTCAAATATCAGATGTCCTGCATATCAGGTACTTACATTATGATTCATAACAGTAGCAGAATTACAGTTATGAAATAGCAAAATCACTTTATGGTTGGGGGTCACCACAACATGAGGAACTGTGTTACAGGATAACGGCATTAGGAAGGTTGAGAGTAGAGCCTACTCTCTCCCACCTCCTCCTCTCTTCAAGTACATAGTGACATGTGCAGCCTCTGCACACACTTCCACCATGAGAAGCAGCCAGTCTTTCTTAGTCTCCGTGGACCAAAACATTTTGAAGCCATGATCCAGGATAAACCCTTTCTCCTTCGTTGTTTCTGACGGGTATCACCATAGCAGAACTATACATATAACTAGCATAGGCTCTCCCCTATATCACTCACTGAAAACAAATGAGTGAAGGACTGAGGAAACTGGACCTTAACGACAAATTGATATTGCCTTTGAACTGGCTCTGGCCAAGGGTTCCTGTAGTATCTTGTATGTTGAGTAGCTAATGTGTGTTAGTAAGTGGCAGCTATAACATGTTTCTGCATTTATATATCTATACAATAAGGTGGAAATATCTCATGCTCACAGGGTCGAGTATTTACTGTTGTTAAAATGTCAGTAATACCAAACATGTCCATATCCCATGAAGTTTTTCTGGTTGTTTTGTGTAGAGAACCCTACACAAATGAGATTTAAAAAAAAAAAAAAAAGGTGCTCTTTTTCCTTCTGGGTCAGGGTTGCCTCGCTCAGAATGATTGCTTGCCTGGGATTTTCATAATATTTTTCTTAATAGCTGAAAATTTTCCTTTCATTAACCGATGGACACCTAGGCTGTATCTGCCTCCTGGACATCATGAATAGAGCCGCAAGGATAAGCAAAGGTTTCTGCAGTAGGCTACGGGTCCAGCTGGATCATATAATAGCTTTACCTCCATGTCTATGTGGCTGACCAATTTGCACTCCCACCAGCAATGAATACATACCTCTCTCTCCCCACAGTGGTTGACTGGTTGGTTGACTGGTTGGTTGACTGGTTGGTTGACTGGTTGGTTGACTGGTTGGTTGACTGGTTGGTTGACTGGTTGGGTGACTGGTTGGGTGATTGGTTGGTTGACTGGTTGGTTGACTGGTTGGTTGACTGGTTGGTTGACTGGTTGGGTGATTGGTTGGTTGACTGGTTGGTTGACTGGTTGGTTGACTGGTTGGTTGACTGGTTGGGTGACTGGTTGGGTGATTGGTTGGTTGACTGGTTGGGTGACTGATTGGGTGATTGGTTGGTTGACTGGTTGGTTGACTGGTTGGGTGACTGGTTGGGTGATTGGTTGGTTGACTGGTTGGTTGACTGGTTGGTTGACTGGTTGGTTGATTGGTGGGCTGTGTTTGGTGTTTGGTTTGGTTTTGGATCTTAGCCATTGTGACTGGTATAAGATGGAATCTCAAAGTAGTTTTGAGTTTTCCTGATGACTAAGGGTGTTCAACATTTTCTTAAACTGTATTTCATCTTTTGAGAAGTGTTTAGCTCTATCATTGGCTTGATTTTTTTTTAACTGAGTTGTTCATTTTTGTGGTGTTTCTATCAATAATACATTAAGGAATAAACATATTGCAGCCTCCTCTTGGATTGGTTTGAGGAAGAGTGAGCCTAAATTTGAATTCTCTTCTCCTCTCCCTGTGCCTCCCATCTGTCCCTGAAAGGGGAACACTTCTCACATACTCCAAGGCTGTAGTGGATTTATTAGATCCAGCGTTGTTTCTCTGGAAGGTTACAGTCACCGCTGATGGTCATCTATGGCTGTCTCAATCCCTATAGTGGTGCAATTATAAAATCCCCCCACTCAATGCCACCTAGAAAGGGAAAACTCCATTCAACTAGTTTAAAGAATGCCTGTAGGGAGAGCAATACCAGAAGTTTTCAATTTAGATAGCTTAAGATTCAAAGTCTGTCAAATGACTAGTCCCATAGCTGTCACCTGCCCCACTGTGGCACGCAGAGCCTGAAAATGTCTAGGGGAAGGCTGGCCAATAGATTTTACACACTCACTGGGGAGACTTAAGACCCATTTGGTACTAATGTGGGTGAATACCTTTACTGGATGGTAGGAACACAGAAGATGAGAAACATCCTTTTTAATGGAATTCCAAATTCCCTGAAGAAATCTGCTGCTAATAGCTTTGGGGTGCCCACAACCACTGGGGCAGACTCTTGGAGGCTTTCCCTTCGAGGTTATCCAGTTAGCATACAATATCCAGCCAGATTCTAACCAATACAGAGGTTAAGAAGGAAGCGTCTAAAGGGAGAGAGATGGGGCAACCTCCCATTCTGTCCTGGAGATCTGGTCCTGGGCAAGGTTCTCAAGGAGATTCCCTTATGAGCCTCAATGGGTGGGTTCCTAGCCTGCCTTCTGTCTACCCCTATGGCGATCATGATAGCTGGCATGGATTCATGACTCAAATGGAATAGTACCACCTCAGACTTACTAAAAAGAGATCTTTTGGGAGAATACTCTCTCATCTTGACCTTGGCCCCCAATGAGGGTACTTCTTTCAATCCTTCCCTAATGGATCCCTAGATTAGAAATAAAAGCTGTCAATGCATTGTGAGCACTCTCAGGTGGAAATACCCACATGAAGGGTTAATGAACCTGATTTTAAAAACCTGTACTATCTATTGTAACAGAGCAATGTCCTGTGCCTGTGGGGTTCCCATGGAGTTCCCCCATAGACAAACCCAGGGACTAGGTATGACCTGATGGACCCATCTACCTCCGAAAGTCAATCTTACTTAGCAGGCTAGATAGAGCAAGACCTAGAAGTCCTGAAAGGCTCCTCAGATTAATCTTACCTTGGGGGCTGAACAACTCCGTGCACCTCTGTGGCACACCTAGGGCTTTGCTTACCTGGGAGTGCATGCTCACTACAGTCATCTTCCAGTGGGATATCTCCAGGTTGTCTGTCCATTGCTTTTACTCAGGCCAGTCTCTCAACTTTCTATAGTGGCTATCTTAGGTCTGGCCCAGAGAGACAGTAGACCTTCAAGGGTCTCCCTCAGTTACAGCCACTTCTTGGAGTAGATGGGACTTGCTAGGGTCAATTGGTATAGGCCTAGTGATTGTAGGACAACTAATATATGCTAGATCAGAAGAGAGACGCTCATTTAAAAAGGCATCCCTTATAAGACATATAGTTGTCTACTGACTTAGGAGGAGGAAAAAGGCTGTGATACTGTAATGAAGAAAACAAAAAACAACAAACAAATCCAATGTTAGAGGAATTAGTAAGGAATAAAGAATGAATTTTCCAGGACTATGCCTCTGCCACTACTCACCCCACCAAGATCTAATAAGCATCTTGAGTCAAATGGGATCAGAGCTGGCCATGCTTTGGGCTAAACTCCTGAATGTGGAAGCAAAGTCTGACCATACATTTGTCACATATGGTCCCCCTCTTCTCTGGATAATAGCCCTTTGCCAGAGGCCAACTCCAGAGCTCTGGTCCATGAAGGTGGTAGGTATGGGAGCACTGGTGGGGACAAGACTTGGCCTTAGGAGAGATCAGGGTTGCTTTAAAAAAATAATAATAGCATTTACCTGTCTTGACTTTACTCTAAGGTCGGAAGCTGCAGGCCTTTGGATCCACTGACTTGTGTAGAACACTGGGGAGATTAAGTAAAGAGATTCCTTTGCTCTGCAGAAATTTGCACATCAGGCCCTAAGGCTGAGAGTTTAATTCCTTGTCAGCAGGAGAAAGTTGCTCACAGGATGAGAAAAAAGGGAGACACTTTTTTAAAAAAGGATTCTAATCTTTATTTCTAAAGGAAAGCAAACAGGAAAAACTATCAGACTACATGCTTTCTTAATTTGTAAGTTGCTCTATTAATTTTTAAGTTACTTCACTCTGCTGCCCTTCTCCGTCCCCCTCCTAATCTTGCCCTCTCCTGCTGCTCTAAGGCAATGTAATCATTCCGAAGTTTTTGTACCTTTTCTAGGAGACTAGATCATGACTAGATCATGTGATCTTTCTAAGCATCCTCTTGCCTTTTTTTTTTTTAACAAAAGTTCACTAAAGGTTCAAACATAAAATCAAATCATAAACTGAATAAGAAATTTACAGGAGAGATGTTCACATGTGTTTCTATTAAGAGTAATTATCTAGCTAGACATGTATTTTGTGTCTCTAGCCCCACAGGTCCATTGAAAGTTAAAAACGATAATTCTTGTGACTAACATAGTATTGACGTTTTATACAGATAAACCAAGTCAATATTTTATCCTCTGTCCTTGCACTTACAATAAATCATTAGTTCCCTTTTATGACCTTCGGTTAATTGTTGTAAAGACTCTAGGAATGTGTCCCTACATTGTAGATGCCTACTTTCTATCTCAGAAGCAATTAACTCCTGACACATGAAGACTGGCAGAGTTCTAACTGCAGTTTTCATATCAAAGAGGGCTCTAATAGCAGTCCTCTAAAGGGCTTAATAGTTACTAGTACAATTTTAGGAATTCTTATATGATCATCATTAAGAATTAAGAAATCATCTATTTATCTATATAATATCACTAAAAGACAGTAATCTGCAGAAATCTGCACAATAGGGTGGACTAATGCCCAGGTATTACATATTAATTTTATAAAGGCAGGAAAGACAAAGCAGCTGCAGAAATCATTTCCTAAGATTTGCCCACTGGGCCTTGCTTCTCAAAGGCTCTTTCATCATTGTTTCACAGTGAAATCTTTTTGGAAGATCATAAGCTTGCTTTTAACCTCTCCTGAATGACTCCTGGCAGTTCCTCATAACTGCAACATGGTATATTGTATTCTAACACCTATGTTCCCTGACTGAGTGAAACGTTTAAGTTTCCAGTCACCAAATACAGAATTAGGTACAGTTGTTCAGAATATGCATGCCTGTGGGAAATCACGGGGCAGTTTTACAAAAACAGAACCCAGTGGGATTATAACTGTCTCCTAGATTATGAAAGAGTGATCTTTTGGCTTATCTTTTTTCCTAATAAGAATGGGACCCTGATTTCATCCAGCTTGAGCCCCAGTCAGTACCTTTGGTTTATGGGAAGTGGTATTTACTGTTAGGAGGGAAAGATTAACAGCATTTACTATTATAGATCCTTGATGTGAGATTCTAAGCATTTGCCTGTATATTCTCCAGCTCCCTGTACAGTTAATTCTGGTCCAGTTTTCTTCTCTGGATAAGACATGTTGATCACGGTGTGGAAGCATTTCCTCTATTAACTTGTCTCTAGTGTTTCCTATGAGGTGGTGGCAGACGAGACACGGTGGCTGACCTCTGAATTTGGATGACCAAAGAGCAGCTTTGTGAGACCTTGAGTGCATACCCTTCACCATGAGGTGCACCTTGCAGTGGACAAAGGAGGCAAGAAAATGCCTCACTGACGTTCATGACAAAGCCTGAAGAGAGTTTTGAATCGTTTTCTTGTTTGTTCTCCTACTCAAATGAAGGCAAAACTGCATCAACCAGTGTAAGCATGTGTGTGTGTGTGTGTGTGTTTAAATCATGTTCTCCTAGGGGTTAACATTGTTCTAATGACTTCACTCTTCATAGGCTACAGAAGTTAAACTGTATTACATGTGTAATGGCTCTCTGGCACCCTAGGTTTGCACAGCCAACTGAATTCTAAAACAGTCCTTCCTCTTGACTGACCTGAGAGATCTTCCCTGCCCTTAAAGGCTCATCTGTCTCTGGTTGACTCCCTAAAATATCCCTTTTTCACAGGAAGTAGCCATCACCAACGTCTACTATGGTGGTCAGTGTTGATCTCTGAGTCGGGTGGTAAAGGAAAGCATGACAGATTTTGGTTGATGTAGACAACAGGGACTGGACCCTTTAAGAAAGGCTCCTCCCATCTTACCCTCTGAGAGGCTCCACCCAGCAACCTATTCAGACAGATACCAACACCCACAGCCAAACAGTGGATGGAGCTTAGGGACTCTTACAGAATAGGAGGAAGGTTTGGGGCCCCCAAAGGGGATAGGAACACCACAGGAAGACCAACAGAGTCATTGAACCTGGACCCTTGGGGCTCTCATAGTCTGAACCACCAACCAAAGAACATACACGAGATGGACCTAGGATTCCCTGCTCCTATGTAGCAGATGTACAGCTTGGTCTTCATGTGGGTCCCAAACAACTGGAGCGTGGGCTATCCCAAAAGCTGTTGCCTGCCTGTGGGATATGTTGTTCTTCTAGCTGGGCTACCTTATCTGGCCTCAGTGGGAGAGAAAGTGCCTAGCCTCTCAGGGATTTGAAGTATTAGTATTGGTAGGGGAGAGGGAGGGAAGAATACCCAGGGAGGCCCCCAACAGCTCAGAGAAGAAGGGGAGGAGGATGGGGGAAGGATTGTGGGAAGGGGTGACTGGGAGGGGGGCAGTGAGTGGAATGTAAAGTGAATAAGTAAAAATAAAAGAGGAAGGCAGGCTCCTCCTTGCTCCTGTACCTCCATTCTCACTGCAATTTTTACCAAACAGCCAGGGGAGGGGGAAGCCTAGCCCTGGGCTCAGAAGAACCGTTCAGGAGGAAAGGAAGTTCCTGAGGGTAGAAAGCTTCCGGGAGTCTAAAAATGTCAGACAGAGATGAATTGAATAATGACAGAAGCTCAGTTGTTGTATGAGACCTGAAGCAGTGGTGAAAAGCTCTGACACTCGTGGAAACTTTATTTAAAATGAAGAGGTTCTAGAAACAAAACACCTCTCTTTTACAGTTGCAGTCAACAGTCTTCTTGCTACATGTCAAGAACCAATATGGCTCCTCCTCCACCCCATACTCCCCCCCAGACCCCACCCCACTACACCTTAAGAGGTATGAATCAGCTGGAGCTGCCTGAAGTCTTTGCAAACTTGCTCAATGAGCTACCCCACACTCCCAAGCACACTGGAGAGGGACATCCCAACACCAGGGGCATTTATAACGGATCTTCCCATCTCTGTTACCATGACCTAGATAATCTGTCAGACATGACCGGAAACGCATGTCTCTTCCTAGATCTTTTCTGGTATGTCACAAAGCACAGTCTGCAGCTTTTGCTACTCACAGGTGAGGAGGCGTCTGGGCATCCACCATTCTTGTCCTTGTCCCTAGGTCCCTAGCAACTGGATTGATTGGACCAGCCAATTTCTGAAGCTTGCCTTCCTGTGTGGATACCTGCAGCTACAAGTCTGGACCTTGCTGAGAAGCAGGCGCCTGTCTCAGTTACCTTTCTCACTGTCTGACAGAATACCTGACAAAAGTGATTTATGAAAGGGGTGGGGATTTGATTTGGCTCACAGTGGGAGGGTGACGGTCCACCACAGTAAAGAAGGCATGGTATTGAGCCTACAGCCAGGAAGCAGAGAAGTGCATACTAACATTCACCTTGTTTCTTCCTATCTATCCAAGGCCAGGGATACAGGGTACACACCCAGGATGGTTCTGATTCAGGCACTTGACCCAGGAAGTTAGGTTGCAAAGTGTGTGTGTGTCTGTGTGTGTGTGTTGGAGGAGGGATGCTGAGAGTAACAGGAAGAGCTCAGAGAGTCATTGAAGAAGACCCACAGTTGACATCACTGATTTCCCTACACACACACACACACACACACACACACACACACACACACACACAAACAGATCGACAAGTCTGAAAATTGGTCCACTTTTGGTTTATTGGATCCTTTTAGCTGTGACCAAGGGAAGAATGTGGACTCTTCATTTCTCAGTGAGCCCCTGGGTGCCATCTTCCTCCTCCTCCTCTCCTTCTTCTTCTTCCTCCTGTTGCTGCTGCTGATGATGATGAAGGGGTAGCAATTAACTACAGGAGAGAACAAAACACAGTTCAGGCAGCAGCTCCAATCACAGTCCTAGTCAAAGTACAAAAGGGGCTGCTGAGAGCAAGCAAGCTTGTGTGGCTGCATGAGCAGCTTCTGAAATCAAAGCTGTGGATTTTGCACGCTCATTACGTTGCTTTGGCCACACATAACCGACTCATACTCATCTTCTGGAATTTTTAATTTTGATTCTGAAATACTTATTATAATGAAAAGGCATTCACACATTTCACGTCTTTCAGATATAATAAATTTATAGTATGTTAATATATCTACTTTTAACTATTTTATTTTTCCATACTTTTCTGCCTTTTGTGTTGTAAACCATGCTCTAAACCTTTATTTATTCTGTTGGAGTTGGTTCTTAGGTAGGCCGGGATGACCTTGAACTCATTAAGTAGCTGAGGATGACTGTGAGCCTCTGAACCTCCTGGCTCCCACCTCCCAAATGTTGGGATTACAGACATGTGACACAGTTTCCCTCCATTCTCCTTCCTTTCTCCCACTCCAACCATGCCAAGCCCCCTTGTACCCTCTCAAATCCCTGGCCTCCTCTTCTTGAATTTCTGTTGTGACGTGTACGTGAGTCAGTATATAAACACAACCTGCTCAGTCCATTCAGAGTGGCTTGCATGCACATGATTGAAGACCACTTGGTATTGGGTATTATGCTTGAGAGAAGGACCAGACCACATAGCTAACTTGGGGGGGGGAGGAGGGAGAGGAGAGAGAGAGAGTGAGTGAGAGAGACAGACAGACTTAGATCAAACTGACCTCTAACTCCTGATCTTCCCCACCTCCTCTTCCCAAATGTAGAGTTTAGCAGGGGTTCTCAACCTGTGGGTCTCGACCCCTTCAGGGTCAAACAGCCTTTTCACAAAGGTCAAATATCAGATACCTTGCACATCAGATATTTACATTATAGTTCGTGACGGTAGCAAAATCACAGTTATGAAGTTGCAATGACAATATTTTTATGGTTGGGGTCAACACAACACGAGGAACTGTATTAAAGGGTCACAGCATCTGGAAGGTTGAAAACTGCTGGGCTGCAGGCATAAGAAGACACCTGTGTCCTACATGAAGTTTTTGACCCTTAAAACCTCATGAGCCATAAATGCTGCTTCCTCCAGTGCCTTACAGAGAAAATGATCTATCACGATTTTGCTTTATAAACCAATTTATGCATCCTCAGATCTTACTGGGTTCAGTGCCTTCAATCCATTCTAATGATAAGAGCAAGTCCCAGAACACTTAAACTATTTCTAAGCTGAATAAAACATACGAAATTACTTGCATATTCATTAGCAACAGCAACCCTAGATCTGCATATTCATTAGCAATAGCAACATTTTAACCAACAGTGGATCATTAATGCCACTTTAAGTGTGTTCACTTTCAGCAGCTTTCCTAACCCACTTACCTGCTCGTAGATGTCGTACTGCTTGAGTCGGAATTTGATCTAAAGAGATAAGAAATCACCCTTTTAGGTCCACTGGGTACAATCTGTGCAAATCACATTGCATTCGGTTCTTATTGCCCTCTCTTCCTCTTTCCCTTCAAAGTTGTAAAAGGTGAAAGCTGGCAAATTTCTGTTTTTATATCGTTATACCAAAGGTTAGCATTGTGAGTCTCTTCCATTTTATAGCCTCCAGACTCCATCTCTCTAATCGGCCAAGTGAAATGGTGAGGAGGAGAAAGGAGCAAGTATGACCTGAGAGCCCCTAGAGAGCACAGCACACACACACCACACGCACACACACACACACACACACACACACACACACAAAACACATGACCTGAGGGCCCCAGAGAGCACAATGCAACCAATCAAATAAGATTCTGCCAACTGAAGAAAGGCCAGTTAACTAATACTAATCCCTAGATTGACAAATATTAATGTTTGTTTTGATGCAGTATTTTATCAACTGTAGCTACTCAAAAGCATACTGAAAAATTATTTGTAAACTGTAATATTTTTTCATCCTTAGTCTATATCATATTTCCTTATAGAAAATACTTCCTGAATATTTACTTGATGGTTTCTGGTTTAATATTACATTCTGGTGTGGATCTAAACAAAAATTAAAATGGTTTCTGAAAGTATCAGTGAATTAATACACTTTGAGGATGCAGAACAGACCATCCATTCTATAGCCAACCTACAGAACTCTCGTTCACCAACACACACGTAAATGTAATGCAAGCAGCGAGTCTTGAAGGAGTGTGGTGACAGCAGAGACCTTTGTTTCTCATTACGCCTAAACATACAACAGAAACTCAACTCTGGGTTGCTAAGCTGTGCCCTTCAGGTTCCAAGTCGGTGGTTCTCGCCCTCCCTAACGCTGAAACCCATGCTGGGACCCCCAACCATACCGTTATTTTGTTGCTACTTTATTACTGTAATTTCACTTCTGTTATGACTCGGAATGTAAATATCTGATATCTCGGATATCCCATAAGCAACTTCAAACTGGTCACAACCCAGAGGTGAAGAACTGCTGCTCTAAATTATCTATTGGCTTCGTATGTGAATTGCCACATTTCTTATACTAAATTTACATCTACCTCAGGGAAGTCTAGTAGACTGAATTCCTGCCTTCGATTTCACACATTCCAGAATTCCAGACCCAGAAAGACAAACCCATGTTCTCTATTTGTGACTTCTAGCTCCAAATATATATGCCATTGTATAGCCTGGAAGTAACTTCAGAAACCAGGCACGTAGAGGCCAAGTGGAGATAGATGAAGGAGTTCTAGAGGGGGTGATGGGAGATGCAAGGTTTATGAATGGGGTAAATGGGAAAAATGGAGAGTGGGGTAACTCTTTAACTTGGGGTACAATTACACATTATATATATATATATATATATATATATATATATATATATACACACACAAATATATACAAATTGTGTGTATGTGTGTGTGTGTGTATGTGTGTGAGGGTTCCTACTGCTGTGAATGAAAAGCAACTTGGGGAGGAGTGGGGTTATTTGACTTACACTTCCACATCACTCTTCATCCTCTATGGAACTGAAACAAGGCAAGAACCTGGAGGCAGAAGCTGATGCAGAGGTCACTGAGAGGGCCACTTACTGGCTTGCTTAATGTGGCTTGGTCAACCTGCCTTCTCATAGCAGCCCAGAAGTGATATGACCTGGTATCATCCAGCACAATACATATGGATGGATTTACATTTTGAATGAAGGTATTGCAGTGGCATGACTTAAGGGTCTCCACAATCTATAGACTACCTAAGGAAGCCCCCAGAGTACCCAGGCACCGGAAAACTCTCAAGTTGCCATTCGGGGAAGTATAATTAGAGACCCCAGAATACTAGAGGTTGTCACCATTGAGCTTTGTTGCCTCCCACAGTTGGGAGGTTAAGTCTCTATTGGTGAAGATGCCACATAAGTTAGATGCAAGACTTGGAAGAATTGAGCCGGGAACAGCAGGGCAGCCTCCTCTGCAAGGAGCAGCTCTCTCATAATACTGGAAGGTACTATGCAAGCTTCCAGGACAGGGAGGCTTCAGGATCCTCATCCAGCTGCAAAGCCAATGAACTACAACACTGACTAGACCAGTGGGATACCCACCAAGGTACAATGCTAGTGCCCCTGTAGGAGGGGCTTAGCCAGCTGCTATCTAAGTAGATGTAAGATCTGTTCAACAGGGAGGAATGATCATGCCCGGTGCTACAAACCGGGGCTGGAGAACTCAGAGAGACCTGAGAAAAGGACTGAATACTTCCAGGTTCCCAAACCAATGTATTTCCTGTTCTCTAAATACCTATCCTGCACTCACAGATAACTGTAGCTCTCACCTGTCTTCTAAGATGCTTCCTTTTGTGACATATGGAGACCTTTACAGAGATCCACAACTGGTCAAAAATCAGAGAAGTCGTCACTGTGGGGTGCCACACCCATTCCAGTGGAGTCTACCTGACAAGTCCAAAAGCTTGGCCGTAGTCCTGAGGCAAAAAGTTTCACAGAAACTGGTCTCCTGGAGAGTGTTTGACCTCCCATAGCACAGATGCTCCAGATATGTCCTTGCAATAGTCTGGTGAAGGGTTTTGCATGCTTCCTTTCAGTATTGTTTTATTATAAGTGCCTCCAAGGAATGATTTGACAAATGGCTAAGTTAGATTGACCTCCACCAGTGTTCCAATATCCTAGGCAATCATTGAGCCAACCTTGGGCTTTGAATTTCCTAAGAATGTTACTTATTCAGACGAATTGCCTCCATTGTTGAAAGAGAGATAGTGAAAGAAATCAGGTAATGCAGTTTACTGGACTAGAGTAGAAATCTCAAGGCAAGTTCAACAAAGTAAACTTAGAATTGTCATTAAAGTCATATGTGGCAGACTACATTACATATTAGAAGAAAGTTGGTGGGTTCCTCTGATAAATGGAGTTTCCCTACAGATACATAAAATAACAACTAAGTCACTCCCATATACAGGACTTTACAATGGCCTAGGAAGAAGGTGGGTTGTGGTCTAAGAAGGAACTAGAGTAAATACTTAGAATAACAGCTGAGGCACTCCCATATACAGGAATTTACAGTGGCCTAGGGAGAAAGTGGATTATACAATAGAATAGAATTGGAACTATGGCAAGGGCATAAAGCCCTTGCCCCTGGCTTCTAAGAATAAGCTGACCTTAGGTAGGGCTGATTTTTATCCCAGTTGTAAATATTGTTTTCTATCCCAGTTGTAAACACTGCTGGTTCTTGTTAGCTTTTATGTATGTATTTCTCTGTTTTGTGTAAAGAGTCATTCTGCATTGGGTAACCTCAATGTACCTAGGATGACCTTAATATATCACCTAACCTCCTCATTTTCTTATGTAAAATAAGTCTGATGCTTGCTTTGAGAAATGACATTCAGATCCAGCACTCACTCCCTTGTGTCCGTGTCTGTTTGTCATTTTTGTAGACTCCTTGTCCATCTGAGTACCAGCCCATGGCAGTGGGGAGCCCAAATCCAAATAAGGCAGCTGCAATACAACCTCTAGAACCAAGGCTCAGGGAAAATTGTACAAGAAGGGGCAGAAAGACAGCCAGAGGCTCTTTAGCTGTTAGCATACCCTAGATATGACAGAAAAATGCACCCATAAAATCTCAACAATACAATTGCATGAAAAAACAAAAACAAAAAAATTGGCATGACATACCAAAATATGTAGGGGAAATTCTGCATGGTCCCTGTGGTTTAGCGGCCAATGACTGCGGAGAGGGGAAGAGTCAGTGTCCTCTGGGGCAGAGCTCCCACATGTGGTATCCAGTCCAGCATGCATACCAAAGCACTGGATGGGCTCAGTAAGTTACATATACATGTATGCACATGTACACACATATTTATGATAATTAAACACAAGACTATGAAATTTTAGAATTACTCCACAATGTAGGAGAGGGGAAATAATAACGATCAGAGCATGCATTAGTGGAAAAGAAAACTAAAAACAATGGCAATGAGATAAGAAGTTGATCCTTCAAAACATAATCAAAATTGGCAACCCCTTAACCCAGTGGTTCTCAATTGGCCTATTGTTGTAACCCTTTAACACAGTGCCTCATGTTGTGGTGACCCATACCCCCTAAACTTTCTTTGTTGCTACTTCGTAACTGTAATTTTGCTAGTTATGAGTTGTACTGTAAATATCTGATATGCAGGATATCTGACATGTGACCCCCCCCAAAGGGGTTATGGCCCACAGGTTAAGGACCACTGCCTTAATCAAACCAACTAAAGAGAGAAAATCACATTAGTAAAATCTGAGGTTTTAAGTGAGCCATTATAACAGGCATCAATGAAACTTAGAAAACCATAAGTGCATACCAAAAACATCCTAAACTGGGAAAAATAAATACATAGATGGCTTTCTAGAATCATGTGACCTACCAAAATTAAAGCAAGATGAAAGACTCATAAAGGATCTGCAACTACCAGTGAGACTGAACCAATAACAACTCCCTCAACTTAAAAAAAAAAATCCTAGGCCCCAATGAATGAATTCACTATAGATTTCTATCAGACCTCAAAGTAAAAAATAGCACTGCTCAAATTATTACATGAAACAGAAAGCTTAAGCTCAAACCCTGATACTAAAACTCAGATAAAAGACACAGCAACGCAAAAGAAAAGTATGGCATCCCCAATATCCCTTGTGAATATAGTTGCAAAATTTCTCAAAAATATAGTTATAGACCTAATAAAGATTGCATGAAAATTACCATTCATTATGACCAAGAGAATCTGAAACTGCTGGATGAAAACGTAGTGGGTATAATTGAAGATTCAGGTACAGGCAAGAATGTCTTGAGTAAGATTGCAACTGTACATAAAATAAGACCAATGTGTGGCAAATGAGATAGTTAGGAAACTAAAAACGGCTTCTGTACAGCAAAGGAAACTACTAAGTGAAAAGGTAGCCCACTAAGGAGGAGAAACTCTTTGCTGGCTATGTATCTCACAGAAAATTAGAACACAAAAAGCAAACCAAAAACAAACACAAAAACAAAAATACTTTGGAAGCTAAACATCAAGAAAAACAATCAACCAATCAAAAAGTTGGCATGGGTATGTGCAGAAAATCTCAAAAGAAGAAATATAAATTGCTAATAAACACTTCCAGAACTGTTCAACATTCAAATGCAAAGCAAAACAACTTTGAGATAACCACCTCACCCCAGTCAGAATGTCCATCATCAAGAAAACAAATAACAACAAATGTTGGTGAAGATTTGGGGAAAAGGGAACACCTATACTGTGGTAAACTGAGACAGCCACCATGGGAACCAATGTGGAGGTTTCCAAAACTATAGAAAGACACCCCAGTGTCTGATGAGAGATACACTTCCTTATTGGTTGTTGAGCAGAGATACTAAGAGGCCTCTAAAAGATTGCGGGATATTGCCATTCCACTAGGTTACTCACCAGAACTAGGCAATAAGGCCATATTGGTAAGACACTACACATCTTGGTTGCGAGGTATAAAGAAACCAAAGTGTAACTGAGCTGGAAGCTTTCACAGTGCCAGAAGGTGCTTGCGATACAGGCTATTATGAACTTTGCCAGCTATAGGACCAGTGCTCCAGGCAGGGCATACCCACTAGTGATAAGACTGTTATGAGTGCAACCAACTGCTCTCTATTTGCGTTTGAGACCTGTTCCACAAAAGTAAATTCATTATCTGGAACTCCAAGCCTAGTCCAAAAACAATCAATCAAACAAACAAACAAACAAACAAAAGTGGTGAGATCATCTTAGCTAAATTGTCATAGCACCAAGCTGCCTTCTAAAATACTTTTTTTTAATTAAACCCATAGATACACATTACTCCTGCCCTTGATCAGAGAAGTCCCTCTTTGCAATGAACAACGGTGAATGCACAAACACATGATTGTTCAAGCTCCAGAGAAAGTGACAATTGACCATGTGGCCCTAAACAAGACATTCACATAACCTTCTCCAAAACTCAGGGACCATATGTCAGAGTAAATGGGAAGAATGTAGCCATGATAGGGAGAGTGGCATTGGCTTGTTTACCCAAGCAGCATGCTAGTAACCCAGGCTAGAAAAGATCTAAATATTAGATACTACTATTCCTTATGCATTTAGGCATCTCCTCTGTTTGGCATTTGATTCCTTAGGCTTTTGCAGGCAGGGAGTGGGGGGAGTAGACTTCCAATAAATTAGTAAATAAATGAAGGGATTATTGAAAGTAAAACTATTAAAATTTGTTAGTCTGGTTTTTTTTTTCTCAAAGCACTGCCTTACCGGCTGAAAGTTATGATGTCTAAAATTTAATGATGAGTTATAATCGGATCATTGTTCATTTTCAACATGTCTCTTCACACCGTCTTTTAATGAACTCACCTGCTGACATAGGTGTAAGTGCTGTCTTCTGATTTGCTTCTAGAAAGAAATATAAAATAACATTAATAATATAAAATAACATCTTAATTAGTAGTACAAGAAACTAAAACTCTTAACAACTTTGTGAATACAAATTGGACTTCTGTATAAGCAGTATTATCTTTTTTTTAAACAACACCAGTTATCAATAAATAATACACAATGGTATCTGAGGAAAGATGAGAATGACCTTTTTAATGGTAGTTGAAATGGAACACAGGTTCTTTCGTAAGGTAGGCAAGTCCTCTGCCACGAAGCTATGCCTTCATCCTCACAAACTACATGCCAATCATTTTACACACCTCAGTCACAAAAATCCCACAAATTTCTAGCAGTGCAATGATTAGAACATAAAATTCCTGAGTTTGCTTTTTTTTTTATCCCTACAGTTTTATCAACGTGTATGTGTGTGTGTGCACATATGCATGTGTTTGTATGTTTGTGTGCATTTGTGTGTGTGTGTGTGTGTGTATGCATGAGTTTGTGTATGTTTGTGGGCATGCACACATCTGTGTATGTGTGTATGTGTACACACATGTGCATGTGTAATAGAACTGGAAGAGAAGTCCAGGGAAGCAAGTTGGTCTCACCCAAGAAAATGAGACAGGAAAGACGCCCAGAGAGAGATTCTGAGACTTGTGCCAAGCCAATAACAATCCCCAGCGCTTTGGTGTCTACTCTACACACAGAACATATAACATCACATACATGAACACAGCTCCTCAGCCAGAGTAAACATATTTACTCAGAACAAACACACAAGAACTTCCTTTTGCTCACATGGGAACACTGAATAATTGGTGATCTCACAACTCAGAGGGACAGTCACATTTCTTCTCAGACACTGAGGTAGAATTGATAAAGGCCAGTACTCGTTGTCTGTGACTTTATAGGTACTGTGGAACAATGGCTGAAAACCATTCTGCTGCATGTGAGAACACAGTTCTGTCAGCCATATAAAGCTTAACTGAATCTCAATGCATATCTAATTGCAAACCCTAGAACTGTTGAGTATTCAGAAGAAATCTTTGTGAACTTAGGTTGGGATCTATTTCCTATGCACAATGCCCAAATCCTGGTCTATAAAAAAGCAAGTTGTCCCATTAAATTTCACCAACTTTAAAACTTATACTTTCTGAATGGCTAAGAGAGTTAGAAGGCAAGCCTTGGACAGGGCAAACACATTTGCAAATTAAGTACATGATGAAGAACTTATATCTGGAACACAATAAAGAATACTCATATAGAAGACAATCTATTTCACAAATGGCCCAAAGAGAAATAATTGAACAACAAAAAGACATATATCTTAACTAAAATGGGCATAAACTCTGAGTCGCCATTTCTCCAAAGATTTATAGGTAATAATTAATGAGGCAATTCCAGCACCGTTAGTTATGAGAAGTATTCAATGCAACAACAGTGTAGTGACCGTGTGCACTAGGATGCAGCAAAGCACCACCTCCAGGCAAAGGTCCAGACGAAGAAGGGCTCACTGGCGGTTATGAGTCGAGAAGGGGATGCTAATTTTGGTAAGAGTTTTGCTCTTTCTTTAGAAGCTAAACATTTGCTTCTACCATATCACCCAGCAGTTCTACTCCTGGAAATAAATGAAGAGACAAAGTACATACTCACACAAAGACTTGCACCTGAACATCCACAACAGCTTAAGTTATTTTAGCTATAAGTTGTAAATGACCAGAGTATCCGTCGATCCCTGAAGGAAAGACCAAACAACTGATACAAGATTATGAATGAGGATTCAAATAATTGTGGTGAGTGATACAAGTCATATAAAAATAAAGACTGTATTACATATTTCCCTTTATACAAAATCCTAGACCATGGAAAATAGCTTCTTTACAAAGGGATGCAGGAGGAAAAATGTTTACTATGTGAAAAAGAGATTTACAAAGATCCTGGTACCTTTCTAGGTAATTCTCGAAAAGGGAAGGTCAAGAAAACATTAAAAACATATACATTTAGGTGTTCTGGTGTGTACTCATTCAATCCTAGCACTCATGAGACAGAGAGTGGCAGATCTCTGAGTTTGAGGCTAGCCACCCTGGTCTACAGAGTGAGGTTCAACACAGCCAGGCCTACACAGAGAAACCCTGTATCAAAAAACAAAAGCAAATATACACACATAATATACACATACATATGTTTTGTTTATATATGTTTCATATTATCTACACAAATATAAGATGCGTGGAGCTGATCCTCTGCTACAGGGCTCCATACCCAGATCAAGCCTCCCAGGAGTGCAGACAGGCCTGTGAGCACAGGTAGAACAACCACTGCTGCTCAGAGGAACCTGCCCAGAACCCTCAGGACACAGGAACTGAGGAGCTGCATGGGACAGGAGTCTTCCAGTTTCTGTCTGCACCCAGAGCTGATCCTGTGCCACAGAGCTACATACACAAATACTACCAGGAGAGAGCTGGTCTCCCAAGAGTGCCTACACACCTGTGAGCACAGGTGAGACCACCAATTCTCTTCAAATTCCTGGCCCAAGAGGAACCCTCCCAGAGCCATCAGGACACAGGAACTAAGGATCAACTGGGGACATGATCCTTCTGGGTTCTGTCTGCACCCCAGAACTGTACCACAGCTCTCCATACCTAAATTTCTAGCAGAGAAAACTAGTATCCCAGAAATACTGACACACAGGCTTGCAGGATGGATAAGCCACAGTCAGAGACAGCAAGACCAGCTAACACCAGAGATAACTAGATGGCGAAACGCAAACTAAAGAACATAAGCAACAGAAACCAAGGCTTCATCAGACATCATCTGGCATCATCAGAACCCAGTTCTTCCACCACAGCGAGCCCTGGTTACTCCAACACACCAGAAAATCAAGACTCTGATTAAAAAAAAAAACATCTCTCTTTTTAAAAAGATTTATTTATTTATTATATGTAAGTACACTGTAGCTGTATTGAGACACTCACATCAGATCTTGTTACAGATGGTTGTGAGCCACACCATATGGTTGCTGGGATTTGAACTCAGGACCTTTGAAAGAACAGTCGGTGCTCTTACCCACTGAGCCATCTCATGATGATGATAGAGGAATTTAAGAAGGACATAAATAACTCCCTTAAAGAAACACAAGAGAACATAGGTAAACAGGTAGGAGACCTTAAAGAGGAAACACAAAATCTCTTAAAGAATTACAGGAAAACACAACCAAACAGGTGAAGGAACTGAACAAATCCATCCAAGATATAAAAATGGAAAGAGAAACAATAAAGATATCACACAGGGTGGCAATACTGAAGATAGAAAACCTAGGAAAGAGATCAGGAGTCATAGATGCAAGCATCACCAACAGAATACAAGAGAGAGAAGAGAGAATCTCAGGAGCAGAAGACACCATAAAGAACATTGAGACAGTAGTCAAGGAAAATGCAAAATGCAAAATGCAAAAAGCTCCTAACCCAAAATATCCAGGAAATCCAGGACACAATGAGAAGATAAAACCTAAGGATAATAGGTATAGAAGAGAGTGAAGATTCCCAACTTAAAAGGGCCAGTAAATATCTTCAATAAAATTATAGAAGAAAACTTCCCTACCCTAAAGAAAGAGATGCCCATAAACATACAAGAAACATACAGAACTCCAAATAGATTGGACCAGAAAAGGAATTCCTCCCATAATAATCAAAAGACCAAATGCACTAAACAAAGAAAGAATATTAAAAACAGTAAGGGGAAAGGTCAAGTAACATATAAAGGCAGACCTTTCAGAATTACACCTGACTTCTCAATAGAGACTATGAAAGCTAGAAGATCCTGGACAGGTATTATACAGACCCTAAGAGAACACAAATGTCAGCCCAGGCTACTATACCCAGTAAAATTCTCAATTAACATAGATAGAGAAACCAAGATATTCCATGACAAAATCAAATTTACACATTATCTTTCCACAAATCCAGCCCTACAAAGGTTAATAGATAGAAAACGCCAACACAAGGAGAGAAACTACACCCTAGAAAAAGCAAGAAAGTAATCTTCTTTCAACAAACCAAAAAGAAGATAACCACACAAACATAAAAATAACATCAATAATAATAGGGAGCAACTATGACTATTCCTTAATATCTCTTAACATCAATAGACTCAATTCCCTAATAAAAAAATCATAGACTAACAGACTGGATAAGTAAACAGGACCCAGTGTTATGCTGCATATCAGTGCACATCAGTGACAAAGACAAACACTACAGAGTAAAGGGCTGGGAAACAATTTTTTCCAAGCAAATGGTCCCAAGAAACAAGCTGGAGTAGCCACTCTAATATCGGATAAAATCTACTTTCAACCAAAAGTCATCAAAAAAGATAAGGAAGCCCTTCCAGTCTGGCCAGCACCAGGGTAGCTAGAGTGCAGAGTTGACTGACACCCGCTAGCTACCCAAAACACCCGCCACAGGATCTTAAGACCTCTGGTGAGTGGAACACAGCATCTGCTCCAATCCAATCGCGCAGGACCTGAGACTGCATTAGTTAGGGAAGCAGAAAACCTGGCCTGATCAGGGGCACAAGTCCCTTCTGGTCCGGCCAGCACTGGGGTAGCTAGGGCGCAGAGTCGGCTGACACCCGCTAGCTACCTAAAACACCCACCACAGGATCTTAAGACCTCTGGTGAGTTGAACACAGTGTGTGCTCCAATCCAATCGCCCAGGACCTGAGACTGCATTAGTTAGGGAAGCAGAAAACCTGGCCTGATCAGAGGCACAAGACCCTTCCGGCCCGGACAGCACCGGAGTAGCTAAGGCATAGAGTCGGTTGACACCTGCCAGCTACCCACAAAACCTGCCACGGGATCTTAAGACCTCTGGTGAGTGGAAAACAGTGTCTGCTCCAATCCAATCGCGCGGGACCTGAGACTGCATTAGTTAGGGAAGCAGAAAACCCAGCCTGATCAGGGACACACGTCCCTTCTGGTCCATGCCAGCACAGGGGTACCTTGGGCATGGAGTTTGCAGACACCTGTAAGGTATACACAGGATCCTCCACGGGATCTTAAGACATCTGTGAGTGGATCACAACTTCTTCCAGGAAGCAGGTTCGAACACCAGATATCTGGGCACCTTCCCTGCAAAAGGAGAGGCTACCTGCAGAGAGTACTCTGAGCACTGAAACTCAGGAGAGAACTGGTCTCCCAGGTCTGCTGATAGAGGCTTACATAAACACCTAAGGAACAAGATCTTACCAGAGACAACTACAACAACTAACTCCAGAGATTACCAGATGGCGAAAGGCAAATGTAAGAATCTTACTAACAGAAACCAAGACCACTCACCATTATCAGAACGCAACACTCCCACCCCACCCAGTACTGGACACCTCAACACGCCCAAAAAACTAGACCCAGCTTTAAAAGCATATCTCATGATGATGGTAGAGGACATCAAGAAGAACTTTAATAACGCACTTAAAGAAATACAGGAGAACACTCCTAAACAGGTAGAAGGCCTTAAAGAGGAAGCACAAAATTCCCTTAAAGTATTGCAAGAAAACACAACCAAACAGGTGATGGAATTGAAAAAAACCATCCAAGACCTAAAAAGAGAAGTAGACACTATAAAGAAAACCCAAAGTGAGGCAACGCTGGAGATAGAAAACCTTGGAAAGAAATCTGGATCTATAGATGCAGGTATCAGCAACAGAAGACAAGAGATGGAAAAGAGAATCTCAGGTGCAGAAGATTCCATAGAGAACATCGGCACAACAATCAAAGAAAATATAAAATGCAAAAAGATCCTAACTCAAAACATCCAGGAAATCCAGGACACAATGAGAAGACCAAACCTACCAAAAATAGGAGCAGATGAGAATGAAGATTTTCAACTTAAAGGGCCAGCAAATATCTTCAACAAAACTATAGAAGAAAACTTCCCAAACCTAAAGAAAGAGATGCCCATGAACATACAAGAAGCCTACAGAACTCCAAATAGACTGGACCAGAAAAGAAATTCCTCCCAACACATAATAATCAGAACAACAAATGCATTAAATATAGAGAATATTAAAAGCATTAAGGGAAAAAGGTCAAGTAACATATAAAGGCAGGCCTATCAGAATTACACCAGACTTTTCACCAGAGACTATGAAAGCCAGAAGATCCTGGACAGACATTATACAGACCCTAAGAGAATGCAAATGCCAGCCCAGGCTACTGTACCCGGCCAAACTCTCAATTACCATAGATGGAGAAACCAAAGTATTCCATGACAAAACCAAATTCACACATTATCTTTCCAAGAATCCAGCCCTTCAAAGGATAATAACAGAAAAAAAACAATACAAGCACGGAAACCATGCCCTAGAAAAAACAAGAAAGTAATCCTTCAACAAACCAAAAAGAAGACAGCCACAAAAACAGAATGCCAACTCTAAAGCCAAAAATAATAGGAAACAACAATTACTTTTCCTTAATATCTCTTAATATCAATGGACTCAATTCCCCAATAAAAAGGCATAGACTAACAGACTGGCTACATAAACAGGACCCAACATTCTGCTGCTTACAGGAAACCCATCTCAGGGAAAAAGACAGACACTACCTCAGAGTGAAAGGCTGGAAAACAATTTTCCAAGCAAATGGTCTAAAGAAACAAGCTGGAGTAGCCATTCTAATATCGAATGAAATCGACTACCAACCAAAAGTTATCAAAAAAGACAAGGAGGGACACTTCATACTCATCAAGGGAAAATCCTCCAAGAGGAATTCTAAATTCTGAATATCTATGCTCCAAATGCAAGAGCAGCCACATTCATTAAAGAAACTTAAGTAAAGCTCAAAGCACATATTGAACCTCACACAATAATAGTGGGAGACTTCAACACACCACTTTCTAAAATGGACAGATCGTGGAAACAGAAACTAAATGGGGGCAAAGTGAAACTAACAGAAGTGATGAAACAAATGGACTTAACATATATCTACAGAACATTTTATCCTAAAACAAAAGTATATACCTTCTTCTCAGTACCTCGTGGTAACTTCTCCAAAACTGACCATATAATTGGTCACAAAACAGGCCTCAACAGATACAAAAATATTGAAATTTTCCCATGCATCCTATCAGACCACCATGGACTAAGGCTGATCTTCAATAACAACATAAATAATGGAAAGCCAACATTCACGTGGAAAATGAACAACACTCTTCTCAATGATACCTTGGTCAAGGAAGGAATAAAGAAAGAAATTATAGACTATATAGAGTTTAATGAAAATGAAGCCACAATATACCCAAACTTATGGGACACTATGAAAGCATTTCTTTTTTTTTTTTTTAATATTTTTATTACATATTTTCCTCAATTACGTTTCCAATGCTATCCCAAAAGTCCCCGATAGCACCCCCCCACTTCCCTATCCACCCATTCCCATTCTTTTGGCCCTGGCATTCCCCTATATTGGGGCATATAAAGTTTGCAAGTCCAATGGGCCTCTCTTTCCATTGATGGCTGACTAGGCCATCTTTCGATACATATGCAGCTAGAGACAAGAGCTCCGGGGTTCTAGTTAGTACATCATGTTGTTCCAACAATAGGGTTGCAGATCCCTTTAGCTCCTTGGGTACTTACTCTAGCTTCTCCATTGGGAGCCCTGTGATACATCCAATAGCTGACTGTGAACATCCACTCCTGTGTTTGCTAGGCCCCAGCATCGTCTCACAAGAGACAGCTATATTTGGGTCCTTTCAGCAAAATCTTGCTAGTGTATGCAATGGTGTCAGCGTTTAGAAGTTGATTATGGGATGGATCCCTGGATACGGCAGTCTCTAAATGGTCCATCCTTTCATCACCGCTACGAACTTTGTCTCTGTAACTCCTTCCCTGGGTGTTTTGTTCCCAATTCTGAGAAGGTGCACAGTGTCCACACTTTGGTCTTCATTCTTCTTGAGTTTCATGCGTTTAGCAAATTGTATCTTAAATCTTGGGTATCCTAGGTTTTGGGCTAATATCCACTTATCAGTGAATACATATTGTGTGAGTTCTTTTGTGATTGTGTTACTTCACTCAAGATGATGCCCTCCAGGTCCATCCATTTGGCTAGGAATTTCATAAATTCATTCTTTTTAATAGCTGAGTAGTACTCCATTGTGTAAATGTACCATAATTTCTGTATCCATTCCTCTGTTGAGGGACATCTGGGTTCTTTCCAGCTTCTGGCTATTATAAATAGGGCTGCTATGAACATAGTGGAACATGTGTCCTTTTTACCGGTTGGGACATCTTCTGGATATATGCCCAGGAGAGGTATTGCTGGATCCTCCGGTAGTACTATGTCCAATTTTCTGAGGAACCGCCAGACTGATTTCCAGAGTGGTTGTACAAGCTTGCAATCCCACCAACAATGGAGGAGTGTTCCTCTTTCTCCACATCCTCGCCAGCAACTGCTGTCACCTGAATTTTTGATCTTAGCCATTCTGACTGGTGTGAGGTGGAATCTCAGGGTTGTTTTGATTTGCATTTCCCTGATGATTAAGGATGTTGAACATTTTTTCAGGTGTTTCTCTGCCATTCGGTATTCCTCAGGCGAGAATTCTTTGTTCAGTTCTGAGCCCCATTTTTTAATGGGGTTATTTGACTTTCTGGAGTCCACCTTCTTGAGTTCTTTATATATGTTGGATATTAGTCCCTTATCTGATTTAGGATAGGTGAAGATCCTTTCCCAATCTGTTGGTGGTTTTTTTGTCTTATTGATGGTGTCTTTAGCCTTGCAGAAGCTTTGTAGTTTCATGAGGTCCCACTTGTCAATTCTCGATCTTACAGCACAAGCCATTACTGTTCTATTCAGGAATTTTTCCCCTGTGCCCATATCTTCAAGGCTTTTCCCCACTTTCTCCTCTATAAGTTTCAGTGTCTCTGGTTTTATGTGAAGTTCCTTGATCCACTTAGACTTGACCTTAGTACAAGGAGATAGGAATGGATCGATTCGCATTCTTCTACATGTTAACAACCAGTTGTGCCAGCACCATTTGTTGAAAATGCTGTCTTTCTTCCACTGGATGTTTTTAGCTCCCTTGTTGAAGATCAAGTGACCGTAGGTGTGTGGGTTCATTTCTGGGTCTTCAATTCTATTCCATTGGTCTATTTGTCTGTCACTATACCAGTACCATGCAGTTTTTATCACAATTGCTCTGTAGTAGAGCTTTAGGTCCGGCATGGTGATTCCACCAGAGGTTCTTTTATCCTTGAGAAGAGTTTTTGCTATCCTAGGTTTTTTGTTATTCCAGATGAATTTGCAGATTGCACTTTCTAATTCGTTGAAGAATTGATTTGGAATTTTGATGGGGATTGCATTGAATCTGTAGATTGCTTTTGGCAAGATAGCCATTTTTACAATGTTGATCCTGCCAATCCATGAGCATGGGAGATCTTTCCATCTTCTGAGATCTTCTATAATTTCTTTCTTCAGAGACTTGAAGTTTTTATTATACAGATCTTTCACTTCCTTAGTTAGAGTCACGCCAAGATATTTTATATTATTTGTGACTATTGAGAAGGGTGTTGTTTCCCTAATTTCTTTCTCAGCCTGTTTATTCTTTGTGTAGAGAAAGGCCATTGATTTGTTTGAGTTAATTTTATATCCAGCTACTTCACCGAAGCTGTTTATCAGGCTTAGGAGTTCTCTGGTGGAATTATTAGGGTCACTTATATATACTATCATATCATCTGCAAAAAGTGATATTTTGACTTCATCTTTTCCAATTTGTATCCCTTTGATCTCCTTTTGTTGTCGAATTGCTCTGGCTAGGACTTCAAGTACAATGTTGAATAGGTATGGAGAAAGTGGACAGCCTTGTCTAGTCCCTGATTTTAGAGGGATTGCTTCAAGCTTCTCACCATTTACTTTGATGTTGGCTACTGGTTTGCTGTAGATTGCTTTTATCATGTTTAGGTATGGGCCTTGAATTCCTGATCTTTCCAAGACTTTTATCATGAATGGGTGTTGGATCTTGTCAAATGCTTTTTCCGCATCTAACGAGATGACCATGTGGTTTTTGTCTTTGAGTTTGTTTATATACTGTATTACGTTGATGGATTTCCGTATATTGAACCATCCCTGCATCCCTGGGATGAAACCTACTTGGTCAGGATGGATGATTGTTTTGATGTGTTCTTGGATTCGGTTAGCAAGAATTTTATTGAGGATTTTTGCATCAATATTCATAAGGGATATTGGTCTGAAGTTTTCTATCTTTGTTGGGTCTTTTTGTGGTTTAGGTATCAGAGTATTTGTGGCTTCATAGAATGAGTTGGGTAGAGTACCTTCTGTTTCTATTTTGTGGAATAGTTTGTGAAGAACTGGGATTAGATCTTCTTTGAAGGTCTGATAGAACTCTGCACTAAACCCATCTGGTCCTGGGCTTTTTTTGGTTGGGAGACTATTAATGACTGCTTCTATTTCTTTGGGGGATATAGGGCTGTTTAGATCATTAACCTGATCTTGATTCAACTTTGGTACCTGGTATCTGTCTAGGAACTTCTCCATTTCATCCAGGTTCTCCAGTTTTGTTGAGTATAGCCTTTGGTAGAAGGATCTGATGGTGTTTTGGATGTCTTCAGGATCTGTTGTTATGTCTCCTTTTTCATTTCTGATTTTGTTAATTAGGATGCTTTCCCTGTGCCCTCTAGTGAGTCTGGCTAAGGGTTTATCTATCTTGTTGATTTTCTCAAAGAACCAGCTCCTTGATTGGTTGATTCTTTGAATAGTTTTTCTTGTTTCCACTTGGTTGATTTCACCCCTGAGTTTGATTATTTCCTGCCGTCTACTCCTCTTGGGTGAATTTGCTTCCTTTTGTTCTAGTGCTTTTAGGTGTGTTGTCAAGCTGCTAATGTGTGCTCTTTCTAGTTTCCTTTTGGAGGCACTCAGAGCTATGAGTTTTCCTCTTAGAAATGCTTTCATTGCATCCCATAAGTTTGGGTATGTTGTGGCTTCATTTTCATTGAACTCTAAAAAGTCCTTAATTTCTTTCTTTATTCCTTCCTTGACCAAGGTATCATTGAGAAGAGTGTTGTTCAGTTTCCACGTGAAGGTTGGCTTTCTATTATTTATTTTGTTATTGAAGATCAGCCTTAGTCCATGGTGATCTGATAGGATGCATGGGACAATTTCAATGTTTTTGTATCTGTTGAGTCCTGTTTTGTGCCCAATTACGTGGTCAATTTTGGAGAAGGTACCATGAGGTGCTGAGAAGAAGGTGTATCCTTTTGTTTTAGGGTAAAATGTTCTGTAGATATCTGCCAGATCCATTTGATCCATAACTTCTGTTAGTTTCACTGTGTCCCTGTTTAGTTTCTGTTTCCATGATCTGTCCATTGGTGAAAGTGGTGTGTTGAAGTCTCCCACTATTATTGTATGAGGTGCAATGTGTGCTTTGAGATTTACTAAAGTTTCTTTAATGAATGAGGCTGCCTTTGTATTTGGAGCATAGATATTCAGGATTGATAGTTCCTCTTGGAGGATTTTACCTTTGATGAGTATGAAGTGCCCCTCCCTGTCTTTTTTGATGACTTTGGGTTGGAAGTCAATCTTATCTGATATTAGAATGGCTACTCCAGCTTGTTTCTTCAGACCATTTGCTTGGAAAATTGTTTTCCAGCCTTTCATTCTGAGGTAGTGTCTATTTTTTTCTCTGAGATGAGTTTCTTGTAAGCAGCAAAATGTTGGGTCTTGTTTGTGTAGCCAGTTTGTTAGTCTATGTCTTTTTATCGGGGAGTTGAGTCCATTGATATTAAGAGATATTAAGGAAAAGTAATTGTTGTTTCCTGTTATTTTTGTTGTTAAAGTTGGCATTCTGTTCTTGTGGCTGTCTTCTTTTAGGTTTGTTGAGGGATTACCTTCTTGTTGTTTCTAGGGCGTGGTTCCTGTCCTTGTATTGGTTTTTTTCTGTTATTATCCTTTGAAGGGCTGGATTCGTGGAGAGATAATGTGTGAATTTGGCTTTGTCGTGGAATACTTTGGTTTCTCCATCTATGTTAATTGAGAGTTTGGCTGGGTATAGTAGCTTGGGCTGGAATTTGTGTTCTTTTAGTGTCTGTATAACATCTGTCCAGGATCTTCTAGCTTTCATAGTCTCTGGTGAAAAATCTGGTGTAATTCTGATAGGCTTGCCTTTATATGTTACTTGGCCTTTTTCTCTTACTGCTTTTAGTATTCTATCTTTATTTAGTGCATTTGTTGTTCTGATTATTATGTGTCGGGAGGTATTTCTTTTCTGGTCCAGCCTATTTGGAGTTCTGTAGGCTTCTTGTATGTTCATGGGCATCTCTTTCTTTAGATTTGGGAAGTTTTCTTCTATAATTTTGTTGAAGATGTTTGCTGGTCCTTTGAGTTGAAAATCTTCATTCTCATCCACTCCTATTATCCGTAGGTTTGGTCTTCTCATTGTGTCCTGTATTTCCTGGATGTTTTGAGTTAGGATCTTTTTGCATTTTCCATTTTCCTTGATTGTTGTGCCCATGTTCTCTATGGAATCTTCTGCACCTGAGATTCTCTCTTCCATCTCTTGTATTCTGTTGCTGATGCTTGCATCTATGGTTCCAGATTTCTTTCCTAGGGTTTCTATCTCCAGTGTTGCCTCATTTTGGGTTTTCTTTATTGTGTCTACTTCCCTTTTTAGGTCTAGTATGGTTTTGTTCATTTCCATCATCTGATTGGATGTGTTTTCCTGTTTCTCTTTAAGGACTTCTACCAGTTTGGTTGTGTTTTCCTGTTTTTCTTTAAGGACTTGTAACTCTTTAGCCATGTTCTCCTGTAGTTCTTTAAAGTCCTTCTTGATGTCCTCTACCATCATCATGAGATATGCTTTTAAATCCAGGTCTAGTTTTTCAGGTGTGTTGGGGTGCCCTGGACTGGGCGAAGTGGGAGTGCTGGGTCCTGATGATGGTGAGTGGTCTTGGTTTCTGTTAGTAAGATTCTTACCTTTACCTCTCGCCATCTGGTAATCTCTGGAGTTGTTATAGTTGTCTCTGTTCAGAGGTTGTTCTTCTGGGGATTCTGAGTATCCTCTGTCAGCAGACCTGTACAGACTAAGTTCGGCGGAGTCCCGGAGCCAAGATGGCGCTCCCTGTAGGGCAGGTCACTGTTCTCCGGCTGGGAGGGTGTCGGATGTCTGCGGCCCCAAAAGGGTGCTGCCTCAGCAGTTCTGTGGCTCCCGCCTGTCCCAGAAGCTGTCTGCCTCTGTGGTCCTCACTCTGACCTGTACAGACTAAGTTCGGCGGAGTCCCGGAGCCAAGATGGCGCTCCCTGCAGGGCAGGTCACTGTCCTCCGACTGGGAGGGTGCTGGATGTCTGCGGCCCCTAAAGGGTGCTGCCTCAGCAGCTCTGTGGCTCCCGCCTGTCCCAGAAGCCGTCTGCCCCCGTGGTCCCCACTCTGACCTGTAGAGACTAAGCTCGGCGGAGTCCTGGAGCCAAGATGGCGCTCCCTGCAGGGCAGGTCACTGTCCTCCGACTGGGAGGGTGCCGGATGTCTGCGGCCCCAAAAGGGTGCTGCCTCAGCGGCTCTGTGGCTCCCGCCTGTCCCAGAAGCTGTCTGCCTCTGTGGTCCTCACTCTAACCTGTAGACTAAGTTCGGCGGAGTCCCGGAGCCAAGATGGCGCTCTCTGCAGGGCAGGTCTCTGTCCTCCGGCTGGGAGGGTGCCGGAAGTCTGCGGCCCCAAAAGGGTGCTGCCTCAGCGGCTCTGTGGCTCCTGCCTGTCCCAGAAGCCGTCTGCCCCCGTGGTCCCCACTCTGACCTGTAGAGACTAAGCTCGGCGGAGTCCCGGAGCCAAGATGGCGCTCCCTGCAGGGCAGGTCACTGTCCTCCGACTGGGAGGGTGCCGGATGTCTGCGGCCCCAAAAGGGTGCTGCCTCAGCGGCTCTGTGGCTCCCGCCTGTCCCAGAAGCTGTCTGCCTCTGTGGTCCTCACTCTAACCTGTAGACTAAGTTCGGCGGAGTCCCGGAGCCAAGATGGCGCTCTCTGCAGGGCAGGTCTCTGTCCTCCGACTGGGAGGGTGCCGGAAGTCTGCGGCCCCAAAAGGGTGCTGCCTCAGCGGCTCTGTGGCTCCTGCCTCTGAAAGCATTTCTAAGAGGAAAACTCATAGCTCTGAGTGCCTTCAAAAAGAAACTAGAGAGAGCACACACTAGCAGCTTGACAACACACCTAAAAGCTCTAGAACAAAAGGAAGCAAATTCACCCAAGAGGAGTAGACAGCAGGAAATAATCAAACTCAGGGGTGAAATCAACCAAGTGGAAACAAGAAGAACTATTCAAAGAATCAACCAATCGAGGAGCTGGTTCTTTGAGAAAATCAACAAGATAGATAAACCCTTAGCCAGACCCACTAGAGGGCATAGGGACAGCATCGTACCAGAACTGAAGAGGGAGACATGACAACAAACCCTGAAGAAATCCAAAACACCATCAGATCCTTCTACAAAAGGCTATACTCAACAAAACTGAAAAACCTGGATGAAATGGACAAATTTCTAGACAGATACCAGGTACCAACGTTAAACCAGGATCAAGTTAACGATCTAAACAGTCACATATCCACTAAAGAAATAGAAGCAGTCATTAATGTTCTCCCAACCAAAAAAAAGCCCAGGACCAGATGAGTTTAGTGCAGAGTTCTATCAGACCTTCAAAGAAGATCTAATTCAGTTCTGCACAAACTATTCCACAAAATAGAAGGAGAAGATACTCTACCCAACTCATTCTATGAAGCCACAATTACTCTGATACCTAAACCACAGAAAGATCCAACAAAGATAGAACTTCAGACCAATTTCCCTTATGAATATCGATGTAAAAATACTCAATAAAATTCTTGCTAACAGAATCCAAGAACACATCAAAACAATCATCCATCCTGACCAAGTAGGTTTTATTCCAGGGATGCAGGGATGGTTTAATATACAAAAATCCATCAACGTAATCCATTATATAAACAAACTCAAAGACAAAAACCACATGATCATCTCATTAGATGCTGAGAAAGCATTGACAAAATCCAACACCTATTCATGGTAAGAGTCTTGGAAAAATCAGGAATTCAAGGCCCATACCTAAACATGATAAAAGCAATCTACAGCAAACCAGTAGCCAACATCAAAGTAAATGGTGAGAAGCTGGAAGCAATACCACTAAAATCAGGGACCAGACAAGGCTGCCCACTTTCTCCCTACCTATTCAACATTGTACTTGAAGCCCTAGCCAGAGCAATTCGACAACAAAAGGAGATAAAGGGGAAACAAATTGGAAAAGAAGAAGTCAAAATATCACTTTTTGCAGATGATATGATAGTATATATAAGTGACCCTAAAAATTCCACCAGAGAACTCCTAAACCTGATAAACAGCTTCAATGAAGTAGCTGGATATAAAATTAACTCAAACAAGTCAATGGCCTTTCTCTACACAAAGAATAAACAGGCTGAGAAAGAAAACAGGGAAATAACACACTTCTCAATAGTCACAAATTATATAAAATACCTTGGGGTGACTCTAACTAAGGAAGTGAAAGATCTGTATGATAAGAACTTCAAGTCTCTGAAGAAAGAAATTAAAGAAGATCTCAGAAGATGGAAATATCTCCCATGCTCATGGATTGTCAGGATCAACATTGTAAAAATGGCTATCTTGCCAAAAGCAATCTACAGATTCAATGCAATCCCCATCAAAATTCCAACTCAATTCTTCAATAAATATAAAGAACTCAAGAAGGTGGACTCCTTTCACAATAATATAAAGTATCTTGGTGTGACTCTAACCAAACAAGTGAAAGATCTGTATGATAAGAACTTCAAGTCTCTGAAAAAAGAGATTGAAGAAGATCTCAGAAGATGAAAAGATTTCCTATGCAGAATATAGTAAAAATGGCCATCTTGCTGAAAGCAATCTACAGATTCAATGGAATCCCCATCAAAATTCCAACTCAATTCTTCATAAGGTTAGAAATAGCAATTATCAAATTCATCTGGAATAACAAAAAGCCCAGGATAGTGAAAACTATTCTCAACATTAAAAGAACTTTTGTTGGAATCATTATCCCTGACCTCAAGCTGTACTACAGAGCAATTGTGATTTTTTAAAAAAAAAATGCATTATATTGGTACAGTGACAGGCAGGTAGATCAGTGGAATAGAATTGAAGACCCAGAAATGAAACCACACACCTATGGTCACTTGATCTTTGACAAAAGAGCTAAAACCATCCAGTGGAAAAAAGAGCATTTTCAACAAATGGTGCTGGTTCAACTGTCACTTAGCGTGCAGAATAATGCAAATTGATACATTCTTATCTACTTGTACAAAGCTCAAGTCCATGTGGATCAAGAACCTCCTCATAAAACTATATACACTGAAACTAATAGAAAAGAAAGTG
This sequence comes from Mus caroli, assembly GCF_978045245.1. Lineage (NCBI taxonomy): Eukaryota > Metazoa > Chordata > Mammalia > Rodentia > Muridae > Mus > Mus caroli. The sequence goes on along the minus strand of NW_028227265.1, from coordinate 105,262,229 downwards.
GGGAAGAGCCTCGAGGACATGAGCACAGGGGAAATTTTCCTGAATAGAACACCAATAGCTTATGCTCTAAGATCAAGAATTGACAAATGGGACCTCATAAAATTACAAAACTTCTGTAAGGCAAAGGACACTGTTAATAGGACAAAATGGCAATCAACAGATTGGGAAAAGATCTTTACCAATCCTACATCCAATAGAGGGCTAATATCCAATATATACAAAGAACTCAAGAAGTTAGACTCCAGTGAACCAAATAACCCTATTTTTAAAAAAAATGGGGTACAGATCTAAACAAAGAATTCTCAACTTAGGAATTCTGAATGGCTGAGAATCACCTAAAGAAATGTTCAACATCCTTAGTCATCAGGGATGTGCAAATCAAAACAACCTGAGATTCCACCTCACACCAGTCAGAATGGCTAAGACCAAAAACTCAGGTGACAGCAGATGTTGGCGAGGATGTGGAGAAAGAGGAACACTCCTCCATTGCCAGTAGGATTGCAAGCGGTACAACCTCTCTGGAAATCAGTCTGGTGGTTCCTCAGAAAATTAGACATAGTACTACCAGAGGACCCAGCTATACCACTCCTAGGCATATACCCAGAAGATGCTCCAACATGTAATAATTAGACATGCGCCACTATGTTCATCGCAGCCTTATTTATAATAGCCAGAAGCTGGAAAGAACCCAGATGTCCCTCAACAGAGGAATGGATACAGAAAATGTGGTACATTTATACAACGGAGTACTACTCAGCTATTAAAAAGAATGAATTTATGACATTCTTAGGCAAATGGATGGATCTGGAGGATATTATACTGAGTGAGGTAACCCAATCACAAAAGAACACACATGACTTGCACTTACTGATAAGTGGAGATTAGCCCAGAAGATTGGAATACCCAAGATACAATTCACAGACCAAATGAAGCTCAAGAAGAAGGAAGACTAAAGTATGAATACTTCGGTCCTTTTTAGAAAGGGGAACAAAATACCCATGGGAGGAGATACAAAGTGTGGAGCAGAGACTGAAGGAAAGGCCATCCAGAGACTGCTCCACCTGGGGATCCATCCCATATACAATCACCAAACCCAGACACTATTGTGGATGCCAACAAGTGCTTGCTGACAGGAGCCTGATATAGCTGTCTCCTGAGAGGCTCTGCCAGTGCCTGACAAATATAGAGGTGGATGCTCTCAGCCAACCATTGGACTGAGCACAAGGTCCCCAATGGAGGAGCTAGAAAAAGGACCCAGGGAGCTGAAGGAGCTTGCAGCCCCATAGGAGGAACAATAATATAAACCAACCAGTACCCACAGAGCTCCCAGGGACTAAACCACCAACCAAAGAGTACACATGGAGGGACCCATGGCTGCATATGCAACAGAGGATGGCCTAGTCAGACATCAATGGGAGGATAGTCCCTTGGTCCTGAGAAGACTCGATGCCCCAGTGTAGGGGAATGCCAGGACAGGGAAGTGGGAGTGGGTGGGTTGGTGAGGGGGAGGGAGGATGGGATGAGAGGTTTTCAAAGGGGAAACCAAGAAAGGGGATAACATCTGAAATGTAAATAAGAAAATATCTAAATATATTTCATTTAAATAAATCATTGCATTTAGAATAAAGCAGAGGGTTGCTATGAGGCTGAGTTTAGATCCTCACCTCTCACCCTGCACAGAAACCAGTGCAAGAGGCATCAAGGACTTACAAACAAGGACCGTAAGTTCTGAGACAGTGGGAGGAGAGAACCACAAAAGGGCATCAAGAAACAGGCACGGGTGACAACAAATTCAAACAGTGACAGCAACAGCACGCCTGGCTCTGTCAAACTTTTCAAAAAGCCAACACAAGTCTTTTCTCACACTCTACCAGAGCACTAAAGCACACTTCCCAAGCCACATTCCGAGGAGAACGTTATCCTGATAACCAAACCTAGTCTAAGAAATGGCAGAAAAGAAAATTAACAAACCAAAGTCACTGGACCACAGGTGCAAACACTAAATTGAATCCAACAGAAGAACCTGAGTGAGGTCTTATATGTGATAAGCAAGTAGGCTTTCTCCGTGATAGGTATGGGGGGCAGGGTCAATAGATGCAAGAAAAGATGTGAAATTTCCCCAAAATTTAGCAACTGTGAATGATAAAAATTTATTTCAGCTATTAAGTATACAGGGAAGTTTCTCAGCATAACAGAAGCCCACAGCCATGTCAACACATGGGAGTGTAGCATTCATCTCTTTCTCTAAGATCAGGAGAGAACAACAGTGAGCACTCTCTAAGGTGGCATAGCCATGGGACAGAAGACATGACACCACCCAAGTGCCAAAAGAAGAAGCCAGAGACCTGTGATCGTATATTTAAAATGCCTAAAAGCCTCCACGGAAACAAGCACAACTTAGTTAACGAAGCTGGGCACTGTAAGGTGGGGGATACCTACAACTCTAGCACCCAGGAGACGAAGGCAGGAAGGCTATGGTTGTGATGCCATCCAGAGCTATATGTCAAAGCCTTGTCCTTGAGAGGGAAGACCTCTAAGAACAAACTCAGTACATTTGAAGAACACAAAAAATCAGTTATAATTCCATAGTTACCCTCTCAAGAAAAAAAAAAAGAAATTTGTGAAAACAGTCTCACCAATACAATAAAAATGAAAATGAAATATCTAGGAGTAAACTTAAGCAAAAATCTATACAGCACTAAAAGTTATAGATCAAGGACGGGGAGAGTTGAGGCCATGAACAAGCAGGAAGCTATTTTGATTTGTGAATTAGAAAAATCATTTCTGTTAAAATGTCCACATCTGGAGAGATGCCCCAGTGTAGGGGAAGGCGAGGGTGGGGAGGAAGGAGTCGGTGGATGGGTGGGGGAGCACCCTCATAGAAGCAGGGGGAGGGGAGATGGGATAGGGAGGTTCTAGAGGGGAAACCGGGAAAGGGAATAACATTTGAAATGTAAATAAATAAAATATCCAATGAAAAATAAAATAAAAAATCAAACAACTAATGGATTGGTTTATAAGGTTCAGCATCTGCTTATATTTTATTTTTGTAAATTAAATATTTTGAGAAATATATTGATCAGCATTTTCCAATTTCCAAACTTATATTTCAGGTTTCAATTATCAATTTACAGTTCCTGAAAATCTCTAATAAAAAAAAAAAACGCCTTAAAACTTGAGAGAGAGAGAGAGAGAAATGACTCAACAATTAACAGCAGTGTCTGCTCTTCAAAAGACCTGGGCTTGATTCCCAGCACCCACATGGCAGGTCACAACTGTTGTAACATAGTCAAAAAAAAAAAAAAATCTCATGACATTTTTCACAAAATCAAAAACAATCACCCAAACATGCAGAGAGAACCACAAAAGACTTCAGATCATGAATGCAATCCCAAGTCAAATGTATAACACTAAAGGCATTTATTATATAAATTTCCTGATTTTTGAGTTTATAGTACATGGTGTATGGTTTAAAAAAAAAAAGGCACATTCCAATGGAATAGATTTCAGAAGGAAACCCACACAAGTCAACTAGTTCTTTAAGAAAGCATACAGTGGAGGTGAGTAACAATGCCCTGGGACAGATACAGGAAGATGGCTGAATTATCCCAGCAATGGCTATGGTGAGTTAGCCACACTCCCAAAGCCATCATCCTTGCAAAATCATCCACTAAGAGTCTTCACAAAAGCTTCAAGCAATTTGGTGAAATGCTGCTATAGTGCCCAAAGTCTTAAGGAGATGCAGACCACCCCACTGCTTCTCCAGACACCTTATGTAGCACGGTCCTAATGCTACTTAAATGTAACTTTGAAACATAAGTCCAATTTACTCGCTACTCATGGACTCCTCTTCCTTGGAACGGCACTGTTTCAAGCCTTTGCACCCTGTGCCTATGAGGAACACTGAAGTGAGGATAATTAAGACAATGTACAAACTTAAAAGCCACTTCTTTTCTTGGTTCTTAGATGCTCTTTCCATGGGCAGATCTAAAAATAAAAGGTATGTGAGCCATTAGAAGGCATAATTTACTTTCAAGTAAATGATTTCTTTTGCCCCCTCCCCCTTGTCAATTAAGTAACATGGAAAAGTTAAGTACAGTAGCACAGCATTTGAAACTTTATCTAAGATCTACCCCAAGAAATGGAAACAATGTTTCAAAGGTTTACAGACTATTCTACACCATTTAGGGACTACAATAAAACCCCCTTATAGCCCTGTGAGTGCTGGAAATATAGTGATCTGAAGTGCAGGTTGCTTACAGTAAGATTGCCCTGACTTTAACGCATTACAGGATTCTCAACAGAACCTCACCATGCTAATATGGTACACCTCCTTTGTAGGCAACAGACTATTATCTTCCTACCTTAGGATTGTATTTCTATACATCCAATTGCATTACTACTTTAAGGAGCAGTAGCTTGACACCAAGTCTAATTTCATCACTTGTTGACAGTGCCTACCTAAGCCTGCCATGTCAGATCCTAGAAGCTCAAGAAGAAAGGGTGTGAACTTGAGTGGGGAGAAAAATGGGGAGGATCTTGGAGGGACTGGGGGTAGGAGAAACGATAATAAGAACACAACATCTGAAAATGGAAACCGTTTTTCAAAACAAAGAGTTCCAGAACTATTTTCAAGTCTAACAGGTGTATAAATGACAGAAACCAAAGGCTGCTGTGGTAATGACACTTCTGTTATCATCTCTTAAGGTGAATCCATTTGTTTCTTAAAACCAACAGACTGTACATCAAACCTTATCCTCCATGTAATTTCTCCTATAACAAAAACATGGTGTCTGTACCTGACACAGTAAACATTGCCAAGAACTGAGTTCCCACACAATTTGTAAATGTGATAAAAAGCAGATGTGGATTGCTCCCAAATGATAGAGATGTCAGAATGAGAGGGAGGGGGAGGGAGAGGGGGAGGGGGAGGGGAGGGGGAGGGAGAGAGAGAAAGAAAAAGAGAAAGGAAAAGGAAAAGAAAAAGAAAAAAAGAAAAAACGGATAGCCCAAGGCACCCTACTGGCCTCACACCCATGTAACAGAAACTATGAGCAGAGTTAATGATATTTGGTCCCATTATTTGAGAAAAAAAATCTTTTGATTCCAAATATTATTAGTCTCTTTTCAGGTGGTAAAATGTGGCTTTCTTTGGATGAAAGTAAGCGATCTTATAACTTTTTCTCAATAGCTATTTAAAGACAGAGATACTTGCCGTGCTTGCCAGACCACAGTGATGCTGACCTTTTTCCCGTAGGATATTCACAGTTGGGAGGTGCGAAGCCGTCATTGCAATGGCAGTCACCATGAGAATTGCACACCTAGGGTTAGTTTGAATGTTAGTGTAAATGATTTTCTTCTAATTATGAAATTATGTGCTAGGTTATAATATTTACTTTTTTATCTTAGCCAAGAATGACTGAATTCATTTTGATTTAAAGAGAGAATCCCATAGAGGGAATATTTGGTTTCTCAGGCTAAAACTCACACATCAAAGGAGGACATGTTTAAAAACTACGAAGAGAGACGTATATTTGTATGAAGAAACTGTAGTGAATTCAAATGTTTACCTTTAAATTTAGAGAGCAGTTTCAGGCACATAGATCATCTCTAAACCTGGCAGTGTGTTGCAGGCAGTAGGCCAGATGTCAGCATCCATCTTTTCCCTTGTCTAGGTTCTGTGGACTGTCGGCTGTTTCAGCCATCAGCCTTTACAAGGAAAGACCTGGACCTTCCCCAGGCTGATTGTGAATCATTTACTAGCAATGGGATGCTTTTCCTGTTACTCAGCTTAATGCCATCTTAACTGGATCTAAATCTCAACAACAACAAAAACAAAAAACCAAGAATCTTGATGGGGGAAAAAAAAAAAACCTCAGCAGCTTCCATGAGAATAAATTTTCTAAATGCAAAGAAATTGAGATTTGGGGGCAGGGAGCCAAATGAAAATTATTGGCAATGAATAAAAAATAATCACAGTGAGAAGCACCATCAACAGACTAGTTCACACAGAAAAACCCCACATCATCGTCCCGAGTTCATCATTCAGATAAACAATAATTCAAACATGATCTATCATGGCCTTACTTTTGAGGACTCTGGTGTGAACATCATGGGCTAGAAGGACCTGATGCTGTAACCTTTAGTTGAAAGCTCATTCAACTAAATTACAGCAGAGAATTAGCCATACATATAAAGAAGTAGTGTGCGAATGGACATTTAGAGCCACAGACAGGCATCACCACAAAGTCTCCCCCATGGGACTTTAGAGATGCACTTCTGGGAAAGATGCAGAAGAACCCTAAAGCCAAAGCCAGGTGTGGAGGCACAAGCCTAGAACCCCAGCAGTCATAAGGCTAAGGCAGAAAAGACACTGGTTCTTAGGCAGGCTTGGGCTCCAAAGTAGGAACTTATCTCAAAACGTGACAAGCAAATACTCTTTAATATCACATGACACAGGCTGGCTGATTATATTTACTAATAAATATACAAACAAACAAACAGATGACTATTCTCTGAGGTGAGATGAGCACACAGATTGGTAGAAAGGGAAGCGTTAAAGCTTGAGAGTAAGCTGCAGTCTCTCTCTCTCCTCTCTATCTCTCTCTCTCTCTCTCTCTCTCTCTCTCTCTCTCTCTCACACACACACACACACACACATACACACACACACATCAGGAACTAGATGTGCGTGTATGTCCTAAGCATATGTTATATATCATATATATATATATATATATATATATATATATATATATATATATATGACATACATCCTAAATATATATATATGATGTATATCCTGAATAAAAATATATATGATATATAATCTATGACATATATCCTAAATATGTGATATATATCCTAACTATATGTATATTTATACATACATACATTTATACATCATATAAATACATTTACACATATGTCACAGATATCCTAAAAGGTGACCAGAGGCAAAATTAGAAGCAATGAAGGAAACAGTTCACCAGAAAGGCCTAGTGATTGTCAACATAAACATGCACAGGATGTCAGCACTCCCAGTTTGATGAAAGAGAGATTATTGCCTATAAAGGAATAGGCAATGTTTTGGGGACATACATTTTGATACCCTACCCTTACCAACATGCAAATGAGAGAGAGAGAAGAGAGAGAGAGAGATTTCAGATTTAAATTTCACTATAGGTCAAATTAACTTAGATGACACAGAAAACATCCCATCTCACAGCAACAGAGTTAATATCCTGCTCAGCAGATAATAAATCCTACTCCAAAAACCACACACATACTTTGGCAAATAAATCAAGTCTTAGCAAATGCAAAAATAATATTTTTTTATCTTACTAGAGCAAACTAGAATAAGAACGAGAAAGAGCAGTGGCACAGCCATATATATCTACTGGGTACAGGGAGAGTCATGAAGCCAGCACAGCTCTTTGTTTGACACAGTGCCAGCAAGGTTGAGCCAAATGCTGAAACGACTGTCATTCTGTCTCTCACTTTTAGCTTTCGATCTCTGTGTGTTGCGTTCTTGGGTTCTTGGGGGCTTTCGGCGTGATAGCTCATTTTATATCTTTTCCCGAGAAAATTATGCCTGAGTTATCCCTTCTCCTTTTAGGAAAATAACTTTATCTGGCCTTGTGTGGAAGTCTTTATTTATGCCCTGGAGATTGTGATATAAACACAGAGAAGCATATAGCTAGACACTTCTGTATGAGGCTGTTACTCAAGGAATCTTCTTGGCGGGTATCCGCCCTTAAGCAAACTCAGACAGTAGAATTGATCCAGGGCAAACACAGCTCTGTCAAAAAAAAAAAAAAAAAAAACCAGACAACTGACAAACTCCAAATGGCCAGGGGAATAGGTTACAGATTCAAGGTCTCCTTTTACAATATGCTCAGAGCACTCTTTAAAATATAGTTTAAAAATAGGGGGTCAGCCGGGCGTGGTGGCGCACGCCTTTAATCCCAGCACTCGGGAGGCAGAGGCAGGCGAATTTCTGAGTTCGAGGCCAGCCTGGTCTACAAAGTGAGTGCCAGGACAGCCAGGGCTACACAGAAAAACCCTGTCTCGAAAAACAAAAAACAAAAAAAAAAAAAAACCAACAAAAATAGGGGGTCATTCAGGGTACACCCTTGAAAGACTAGAACTCAGTGACTAAGACCAATTGACAAAAATAACCTTTTCCTACTTAATAATGTAGATATAGCCAAAGGAGTTGGACATTAGTATTTGTGATTCATTAAAAGACCAGTTCGTCTATTTTCTGTTTGGGGTGCTTTAAAACTGCCAATCCCCCCAGCCTGAAAGCAGCCATCATACTATAAATGTGTTGGCTGTGGAAGAGACAGTCTCTAGATTCTTTACATTGGAGTTATATGGGACTCATAATAAAAATAAAATCTGTTTATTTGTACTTTCTCATTGTGACTAAACTTGTAACCCTGGCCATGCAATTAAAAAAAAAAAAATCAAACACATAATCTGTACCTTCTTGGATAATCATTAATCTGTCTTTGTTCTGTAAGACCTATATAAACAAAGGAGCAACCTGATTGCTAGTCAGAACTGCAACTTTCATGGGACCACCTTGCCTGGCTCACACCCTCCCCGTCAAGGACTCCTTCTGTCCTCTGCAGGCCACCCTGTCAACAGCAGCCAGGCCAGGACTGGCCCCAGCAGAAGGGCATGAGAAACAGCTCATTCTTGGACAACTTTGTATATGTATATCATGAATTTTGAGAACTTTTACCCCCATCACCCTTTCTCTCTCCCCATCACCTCCTCCTCTTCTGCAGAAACTCTTCTTCCAGCAAGCCCCTCCTGCCTTTAAAAAAAAATCTTTCTTTGACCCTCAGTTTCCTTTTTGTTGCTTGAATGAGTTGGGGGTTGTTTACTGGAACACAGGCAGCTCACCAGTGCTTGGGCCACTGACAAGAATTACTTGCCCTCCCCCTATACCTGATTAACTAGCTGCCTCCAGTCCCTCGGTGAGGAGAGGGGCCTTGTGAGCCCCTCCCTGATGATGGGTGGTGAAATGCTAAGCAAACCCAGTTTGGAACAGGCTACTGCAGCAGCCCTGAGGAATGGCTGGGTGGTGACCACTCCCCTGTCTCTTACATTCTTTCTGCCCCCTCTTCTGCGCTGTTTTCTGAGCCTGAGCCTTGGGTAGAGACAGAGGCTGTACATGCCTCGTTTAGGGCTGAGTACACTACAGTCTCTTATTCTCAGCTACTCTGACCAATTATGGCTCTCTGTAGGCAACCACTACAAAAAATGAATCTTGTCTGACTGAAGCTGACAAGAGAGTTAAACTATGGGACTACGTATTTAGAGGAACATCCTGCCTATTTGGCAAAGTGACCATAGCGGCCTCCCCTTTGGGATCTCTAAGTTCCCCAGGCGTGGGATTCTGACTAGAGTTACAGTACCAGGTGTGAGCTACCTCCTGTGGAGCAGGCTGCAAGTCCAGTCAGAGGGGAGTTTAGTTAGTTACTCCATAATGCTCATGCCATTATTGGTCCAATAGGCACATCTTGCTAAGCAGGTCATTATTGTAACCCATGGGGTACATAAGGGTGTGGGATCATTGCTAGATTTTATCCCTCATCGGCCTGCCGGGACCTTCTGGCAATACAAAGCTAGACTACATGGAGAAAGGGTCTCCTTAGATCCATTTTTATTTCTTAGTGCCTTGTAACCGAAGTGTGTGGTGCCTTCAATCATAGTGTCTTCTTGGACTGGTGGGCAACCAGAAATATTGACCACAACCTGTAATGTTTTGGGGGTTCTCTGGAAAATCCCCCAACTGACGGCTCACAGAGAGGTACCCTGAACCTGGGTATGGGAATTTTCATTTGGTAACTTTAGGCTTCCTTCTTAGAAAAAGGTTATCCATCCATCCAAGAAAACAAGCAGCAGGAAATTTTGGCAAGGATGGAGAGTAGGGCAAGAGCCCTTCTACACCATTGTAAGGAACTTCCATGCTGTCCAGCTGTGTCACATCTGAACACACACACAAACACACACCCAAGACAGCTTCCTGTAGAGATAACCAAACACTCATTGACTGTAGTATTTTCACAATAGGCAAATTAGGAAATGAACCTTCATGACGACCAATGGATGAATGGATAAAGAAATACATCTATATGAATCTCATTCAGTCACAAAAAAAGGAATGAAATTATACCATTTGCACTAGAGGGCTATCAAGTTATGTGAAATTAGCCAGAAAGGCTCGGAAGAGTAAGCACTCACCAGGGCAGGAGAGCGAGTGCTAATATTCTGCTGCTTTCTCCCCTGTAGTCAGGGTCAGAGCCCAATCTATGAGATGGTAGCAGCCACACTCGGGGTGCGTCTTCCCACCTTGGTTAAAACTTTCTTCAAACACCCTCACAGATACACCACTGGTGTGTTTCCCAGGAGCTGTTAGATCTCATGGGGTTGATGATGAAGAGAAACCACCCCAAGTTTCCTTTGCTCGGCACTGCAGTCAGCATTTGTTACTTTTGCCTTTCTGGCGACAGCCATTCTGCTGGGGTGAGAGTTCATGCTATTGTTTGCATTTGTATCTCCTTCCTAACTAATGCTATTGAGCTTATTTTTTTTTCCCAATCATTTGTTGGCTACTTGTATTTCTTTTGAGAAGTGCATGTATCCTGAGAGAGTGGAAAGCTTCAGGGCTGCTGGTAAATTAGAGGAAAGGGAAGGATGGATCAGCCAAGCATAGGGTACAGCATGATGCAGCAGTCGTGGGTGCTGTCATTCATCCTCAAAGCCCACAGATGGAAGACACTGAGTGGTTCTAAGATTCCAGTGTTAAACAGCAGACTTTGGGTGACAATAACCTGGTGAAGTTTATCATCAGTTACAATGACTATAACACTATGCTGTATGACACTGATCATTGTGGTGGGGGTGGGAGAGTGGGGGCAGGGCAAGTGTGGACTGGCTGGGACATGAGTGGGATTGGGGTGCATAATGTGAAATTTACAAAGAGTCATTGCAAAGTTGTTTTTTTTAAAGATATGCTTTTCTGTAAACATAAAGATGTATGTTCAAGAGAGAGACAAAGCTGACTTTTTTTTTTTTAAATGAACCCATAGACTCACAGAACAGGAGACTGCCTATCTCCCATTGTAACAGAATTAAAAAAAAAAAAAGTCATGGGCAGTCAAACTTAATCAAAAATGTTTACCAACACTAATTATAGCTCAGCTTGACTCCCCATTTCAGCTCCCAGGTGTCAGTGGGGCTTGATACACTGTAGACACCAAATGAGACCAGCACATGATCGATCGGTGTTAAGCAAAGCTCCTGAGGCCGGCGGTCTACCACTTACTCCGTTCCCATTGCACTTGGATGAACACTGTTTTGATTTATCCTTAAGATATCTCGATTCTATGCACACGCCATTTAAGCAGATCTAAAGAAAACAGAAACAAGTTTCCAACTCAGGGGTCTCCAGCCACCTGAGCACTGTAAATCAGAAGTTTAATAACCAGACTGTGACCATTTGCTACTGTAAGGTCCTGCACCATTCCTCCAGTGCTGGTGTGATACTTTGACTTAGTTTAAAATGGTTTGGGGTTTTTTATTATTATTATTATTAATTCTGTTGACATTTGTTTTCTGACCAGTGTGATGTTTAGACCTGTTAGCCGGGTGTGGTGGCGCACGCCTTTAATCCCAGCACTCGGGAGGCAGAGGTAGGCGGATTTCTGAGTTCGAGGCCAGCCTGGTCTACAAAGTGAGTTCCAGGATAGCCAGGGCTACACAGAGAAACCCTGTCTCAAAAAAACCAAAAAGAAAAGAAAAGGAAAGGAAAGGAAAGGAAAGGAAAGGAAAGGAAAGGAAAGGAAAGGAAAGGAAAGGAAAGGAAAGGAAAGGAAAGGAAAGGAAAGGAAAGGAAAGGAAAGGAATCCACCTGTCAATCATGGAGCATTTGGAGATTATCCAGGGACTTCTACTGAGTGATAATGGTGGCTCACCAGTTGTAACAGTATATGGCTGTGATGTGAGTGATGGAGAGTTAAAACTCAGGAAGAAACTTAAAAACCATGGAACCATTGAAATTTTCCTATGAATCTAAACCTCCACTAAAATATAAGGGCTGGTACTTTAAATATGTTTCAGTGGCCTGGGAAATAGGTAGCTTTAATAAGATATAATACAACATGCTCCTGCACAGACACAGATGTGGTCCGAAAATAGATAAGATTTTTGTGATAAATTTATTTCCTTTGAATTTGCCTCATATTTGAGTTGGGATCAGAGATTCAAACTAAAATGATCATTAATCAATAATAGCAGCCAAATTATACTTAGCTTAAACTATGTGCTGGGCATTGTTCTATTCATATTATGTAATCTTTATTTTCCACAATAGCCCTATTATATAATGTTATTATCCCCAAAATTACAAATTCTCAAACATCTCACATTGGTCAGGTAACTTATAAAATGCCACATAATAATTCTAAACATCCTGATTTCAAGAGTGCTGTGCTCCACTGAGCCACAACGACTAAGTGAATTTCTTCTCAGAAGGAAAGTAAATGCCCCATGCTATACTACTTATACTTTGTAGTGTACACAGAAGCACAGAATATTCCCAAAGGTTCTTATCCCTCTGCTCTAGCCCTCAAGGCTTAGCATGGATGCTTTCCCTCATTATGAGGAAGTTCTAAAGGAATGAAACATTTCTATTTTTCTCTACTACTAGCTGAACATCAATTAAATGTATTCATTTTTTCCCTCAAGACATTTAGAATTACATGGTGCAAATCTAAATTTGACACCTGAAGGACCCTGGCCAGCTTGAGTGTGGAGTGTGGTGAAGGTGGCTCTGGCAGGCCCTGCCCTTCTCCCCCTTTCCCCATTAGATTACATTCCTAAAGCTAGCCGCCCTCCCCCACCCTCACCCAAGGTCTATTCCCTTATTTGGCCATAAGGCTGACTACCAAAAGCCTCCTTTGACTCACCTAATTAACATGCCCAACTAAAATTAAACACCTCAGGGCTCCCCATTTTAGGTTTCTAAACCACTTTCCTATGTGACACCTCTGTCTCCTCTCCACCCAGAGACATTCCTTTGTCCCCATCTGGGACACATACCCCCTCCTCCCTCTCTCTTCTTCCCTTTCCCTTCTTCCTTGTCCCTGCCCTCTGTTGTCTGGGGACAAAAAACTCTCCTTTGTGTTGAGAACTTGGTCTTGGGGGTCTTGAGCCAATACCGATCCTAACAATACTTTAATATGAAAATGCTGACCAAAATAATAAATGAAGCTAGATTTTTCTAAGAAACTGACTTACCCTATCAAGATCACATGTAGCACCATTAGCAACCCTGAGTGGATCTTCTTTGACACTCGATCCAAAGTCCACAGTTATACATACTTTGTCTCGCACAAAAGCATAGATCACAGAAGCTGTACTGTTATTGGGTGGGTTGTAAGGAATTCGGCTAGGGTACGTACAAATCAATCTCCCACATATGAGATTCCTGAAGACATAAAAATGATTAGTGGGCATCAACATCGGGTGGTTATTAGAAATGCTTTGTAGTGATTCCGTATTCATGCCAATGTAAAGAAGATATCGTATGTTAATATAAATATTTAAAATATAAAGTTTAAACCTGTTGATGTAAAGAATTCATTGTGACTCACAGTCCCTTTATTTACTCTGTGGACTTTACATTTACTATCGAGTAATCTATGAGTGGCAGAGAATAATGAATAAATTTGGTAGATGTACCCTCAAGGACTTTACTACTTGATATTAAACATGATAAAATCCCCATTATAAATAAAATAAGCCCTTATAAAAAATTTAAAATATGGTGATATTCTAGGTTATCAGTTTCAGAAAACTCCATAGATATTTACAGAGCCAAAATTTACAAGTTAGTTTTAACCAGAAAGCATAAACAATTCAAGGACACATCAAAGAAGTGGCATGTTTAAGAACCTACCAATGGCTGGTCCAAGCCAAGCTGCTCTGAGCATCCCAAGGGACCTCCATTCTCCCACCACCTCTCCTCCGGGCTGGTACAAACATTGACTTTCAAAGAAGAGCTAATTCCAATACTCCTAAAACTATTCCACACAATAGAAACAGAAGTAATCCTGCCAAACTCATTCTATGAGGCTCCAGTCACCCTGATACCTAAACCACATAAAGACTCAACAAAGAAAGAGAACTTCAGACCAATTGCTTTTATGAATATTGATTCAAAAATACTCAATAAAATGTGGGTAAACTGAATCCAGTAACACATCAAAGACATCATCTCTCAAGATCAGGTAGGATTCATCCAAGAGATGCAGGGATGGTTTAATATACAAAAATCCACCAATATAACCTACCATATAAACAAACTGAAAAAAAAAATCACATGATTATCTCATTAGATGCTGAAAAAGTTTTGATAAAATCCAACACCTCTTCATGTCAGAAGTATTAGAGAAATCAGGGATACAGGACACATATGTGAACATAATCAAAGCAATTTACAGCAAGCCAAGAGCCAAGATCAAACTAAATGGAGTAAAACTTAGAGCATTTCCACTAAAATCAGGGACAAGATAAGGCTGGAGTACAGGAGACAAGTTCACTACCAATGGTTCAGGCTCTAAGATCAATAGTTGATAAATGGGACCTCATGAAACTACAAAGCTTCTGTAAGGCAAAGAACACTGTCAAAAGGGCAAATTGGCAGCCCACAGATTGGAAAAGAATCTTCACCAACCCTATACCTAACATCATATAATTTATAAAGAAATTATGATATCTACAATATCCAGAATTTATAAAGAACTCAAGAATTTAGACAACAACAACCCAAATAACCCAATTTTAAAATGGGGTACAAAACTAAACAGAGAATTCCCAATAGAGAAATCTCGAATGGAATCCAATTGCGCGCGGGACCTGAGACTGCATTAGTTAGGGAAGCAGAAAACCGGCCTGAGTAGGGCCACAAGCCTCTTCGGGTCTGACCAGCACCTGGGTAGCTAGAGCGCAGGGTCGGCTGACACCCGCCAGCTACCCACGACACCCGGCACAGGATTTTGAGACTTCTGGTGAGTGGTAGAGAGCTTCTGCTCCAGTCCAATCGCGCAGGACCTGAGACTGCTTTGACTGGGGAGGCAGAAATCCGACCTGAGTAGGGCCACAAGCCTCTTCCGGTCAGACCAGCACAGGGGTAGCTAGAGCGCAGGGTCGGCTGACACTCTCCAGCTACCCACAACACCCACCACAGGATCTTAAGACTTCTGGTGAGTGGAACACAGAGTCTGCTCCAATCTTTAAACAGTGACAACAATAACAACTAATCCCAGAGATTACCAGATGGCGAAAGGTAAACGTAAGAATCTTACTAACAGAAACCAAGACCACTCACCATCATTAGAACCCAGCACTCCAACTTCGCCCAGTCCAGGGCACCCCAACACACCGGAAAAGCTAGACCTGGTTCTAAAAGCATATCTCACGATGATGGTAGAGGACATCAAGAAGGACTTTAATAACACTTAAAGAAATACAAAAGAACACTGGTAAACAGGTAGAAGACATTAAAGAGGAAGCACAAAAATCCCTTAAAGAATTGCAGGAGAACACTGCTAAACAGGTAGAAGACATTAAAGAGGAAGTACAAAAATCCCTTAAAGAATTGCAGGAGAACACTGCTAAACAGGTAGAAGACATTAAAGAGGAAGCACAAAAATCCCTTAAAGAATTGCAGGAGAACACTGCTAAACGGGTAGAAGACATTAAAGAGGAAGCACAAAAATCCATTAAAGAATTGCAGGAAAACCAGACCAAACAGGTGATGGAATTGAATAAAACCATCCAAGACCTAAAAAGGGAAGTAGAAACAATGAAGAAAACCCAAATTGAGGCAAAACTGGAGATAGAAACACTAGGAAAGAAATCTGGAACCATAGATACGAGCATCAGCAACAGAATACAAGAGATGGAAGAGAGAATCTCAAGTGCAGAAGACTCCATAGAGAACATCGGCACGACAATCAAAGAAAATACAAAATCCAAAAAGATCCTAACTCAAAATATCCAGGAAATCCAGGACAAAATGAGAAGACCAAACCTACAGATAATAGGAGTAGATGAGAATGAAGAATTTCAACTCAAAGGACCAGCAAATATATTCAACAAAATTATAGAAGAAAACTTCCCAAACCTAAAGAAAGAGATGCCCATGAACATACAAGAAGCTTACAGAACTCCAAATAGACTGGACCAGAAAAGAAATTCCTTCTGACACATAATAATCAGAACAACAAATGCACTAAATAAAAATAGAATACTAAAAGCAGTAAGGGAAAAAGGTCAAGTAACATATAAAGGCAAGCCTATCAGAATTACACCGGATTTTTCACCAGAGACTATGAAAGCCAGAAGGGCCTGGACAGATGTTATACAGAAACTAAGAGAACACAATTTCCAGCCCAGGCTACTATACCCAGCCAAACTCTCAATTACCATAGATGGAGAAACCAAAGTATTCCATGATAAAACCAAATTCACACATTATCTTTCCACGAATCCAGCACTTCAAAGGATAATAACAGAAAAAAGCCAATACAAGGACTGAAACCACGTCATAGAAAAAGCAAGAAGGTAATCCCTCAACAAACCTAAAAGAAGACAGCCACAAAAACAGAACACCAACTCTAACAACAAAAATAAAAGGAAGCAACAATTACTTCTCCCTAATATCTCTTAATATCAATGGACTCAACTCCCCAATAAAAAGACATAGACTAATAGGCTGGCTACAGAAACAGGACCCAACATTTTGCTGCTTACAGGAAACTCCTCTCAGAGAAAAAGATAGACACTACCTCAGAATGAAAGGCTGGAAAACAATTTTCCAAGCAAATGGTAGGAAGAAACAACCTGGAGTAGCCATTCTAATATCTGATAAGATTGACTTCCAACCCAAAGTCATCAAAAAAGACAAGGAAGGACACTTCATTCTCATCAAAGGTAAAATCCTCCAAGAGGAACTATCAATTCTGAATATCTATGCTCCAAATACAAGGGCAACCTCATTCATTAAAGATACTTTAGTAAAGCTCAAAGCACACATTGCACCTCACACAATAATAGTGGGAGACTTCAACACACCACTTTCACCAATGGACAGATCATGGAAACAGAAACTAAACAGGGACACAGTGAAACTAACAGAGGTAATGAAACAAATGGATCTGACAGATATCTA
Source organism: Mus caroli (assembly GCF_978045245.1). Classification (NCBI taxonomy): domain Eukaryota; kingdom Metazoa; phylum Chordata; class Mammalia; order Rodentia; family Muridae; genus Mus; species Mus caroli. The sequence goes on along the minus strand of NW_028227265.1, from coordinate 105,244,975 downwards.
CAGAACATTTTATCCTAAACCGAAAGGATATACCTTCTTCTCAGCACCTCACGATACCTTCTCCAAAACTGACCACATAATTGGTCACAAAACAAGCCTCAATATATACAAAAATATTGAAATTGTCCCATGCACCCTACCAGATCACCATGGACTAAGACTGATCTTAAATAACAAAATAAATAATAGAAAGCCAACACACACGTGGAAACTAAACAACACTCTTCTCAATGATACCTTGGTCAAGGAAGGAATAAAGAAAGAAATTAAGGACTTTCTGGAGTTTAATGAAAATGAAGCCACAACATACCCAAACTTATGGGACACACTGAAAGCATTTCTAAGAGGAAAACTCATAGCTCTGAGTGCCTCCAAAAAGAAACTAGAGAGCACACATTAGCAGCTTGACAAAACACCTAAAAGCTCTAGAAGGAAAGGAAGCAAATTCACCCAAGAAGAGTAGACGGCAAGAAATAATCAAACTCAGGGGTGAAATCAACCAAGTGGAAACAAGAAGAACAATTCAAAGAATCAACCAATAAAGGAGCTGGTTCTTTGAGAAAATCAACAAGATAGATAAACCCTTAGCCAGACTCACTAGAGGGCATAGGGAAAGTACTCTAATTAACAAAATCAGAAATGAAAAGGGAGACATAACAACAGACCCTGAAGAAATCCAAAACACCATCAGATCATTCTACAAAAGGCTATACTCAACAAAACTGGAGATCCTGGATGAAATGGACACATTTCTAGACAGATACCAGGTACCAAAGTTAAATCAAGATCAGGTTAATGATCTAAACAGTCCCATATCCCCTAAAGAAATAGAAGCAGTCATTAATAGTCTCCCAACCAAGAAAAGCCCAGGACCAGATGGGTTTAGTGCAGAGTTCTATCAAACCTTCAAAGAAGAACTAATCCCAGTTCTTCACAAACTATTCCACAAAATAGAATCAGAAGGTACTCTACCCAACTCATTCTATGAAGCCACAATTACTCTGATACCTAAACCACAGAAAGACCCAACAAAAATAGAGAACTTCAGACCAATTTCCCTTATGAATATTGATGCAAAAATCCTCAATAAAGTTCTCGCTAACCGAATTCAAGAACACATCAAAACAATCATCCATTCTGACCAAGTAGGATTCATCCCAGGGATGCAAGGATGGTTCAATATACGAAAATCCAACGATGTAATCCATTATATAAACAAACTCAAAGACAAAAACCACATGATCATCTCGTTAGATGCTGAAAAAGCATTTGACAAAATCCAACACCCATTCATGATAAAAGTCTTGGAAAGATCAGGAATTCAAGGCCCATACCTAACCATGATAAAAGCAATCTACAGCAAACCAGTAGCCAACATCAAAGTAAATGGTGAGAAGCTGGAAGCAATCCCACTAAAATCAGGGACTAGACAAGGCTGCCCACTCTCTCCCTACCTATTCAACATTGTACTTGAAGTCCTAGCCAGAGCAATTAGACAACAAAAGGAGATCAAGGGGATACAAATCGGAAAAGAAGAAGTCAAAATATCGCTTTTTGCAGATGATATGATAGTATACATAAGTGACCCTAAAAATTCCACCAGAGAACTCCTAAGCCTGATAAATAGCTTCGGTGAAGTAGCTGGATATAAAATTAACTCAAACAAGTAAATGGCCTTTCGGAACACAAAGGATAAACAAGCAGAGAAGGAAATTAGGGAAACAACACCCTTCTCAATAGTCACAAACAATATAAAATACCTTGGCGTGACTCTAACTAAGGAAGTGAAAGATGTGTATGACAAGAACTTCAAGTCTCTGAAGAAAGAAATTAAAGAAGATCTCAGAAGATGGAAAAACCTCCCATGCTCATGGATTGGCAGGATCAAAATTGTAAAAATGGCTATCTTGCCAAAAGCAATCTACAGATTCAATGCAATCCCCATCAAAATTCCAACTCAATTCTTCAACGAATTGGAAAGGGCAATCTGCAAATTCATCTGGAACAACAAAAAACCTAGGATAGCAAACACTCTTCTCAAGGATAAAAGAACCTCTGGAGGAATCACCATGCCTGACCTAAAGCTGTACTACAGAGCAATTGTGATAAAAAAAAAACTGCATGGTACTGGTATAACGACAGACAAGTAGACCAATGGAACAGAATTGAAGACCCTGAGATCAACCCACATACCTATGGCCACTTGATCTTTGACAAGGGAGCAAAAACCATCCAGTGGAAAAAAGACAGCATTTTCAACAAATGGTGCTGGCACAACTGGCGGTTATCATGTAGAAGAATGCGAATTGATCCATTCCTATCTCCTTGTACCAAGGTCAAATCTAAGTGGATTAAGGAACTCCACATAAAACCAGAGACACTGAAACTTATAGAGGAGAAAGTAGGGAAAAGCCTCGAAGATATGGGTACAGGGGAAAAATTCCGGAATAGAACAGCAAAGGCTTGCGCTGCAAGATCGAGAATTGATAAATGGGACCTCATAAAGTTGCAAAGCTTGTGCAAGGCAAAAGACACCGTCAATAAGACAAAAAGACCACCAACAGATTGGGAAAGGATCTTTACCTATCCTAAATCAGATAGGGGACTAATATCCAATATATATAAAGAACTCAAGAAGGTGGACTCCAGAAAATCAAATAACCCCGTTAAAAAATGGGGCTCAGAACTGAACAAAGAATTCTCACCTGAGGAATACCGAATGGCAGAGAAGCACCGGAAAAAATGTTCAACATCCTTAATCATCAGGGAAATGCAAATCAAAACAACCCTGAGATTCCACCTCACACCAGTCAGAATGGCTAAGATCAAAAATTCAGGTGACAGCAGATGCTGGCGAGAATGTGGAGAAAGAGGAACACTCCTTCATTGTTGGTGGGATTGCAAGCTGGTACAACCACTCTGGAAATCAGTTTGGAGGTTCCTCAGAAAATTGGACATAATACTATCAGAGGATCCAGCAATACCTCTCCTGGGCATATATCCAGAAGATGTTCCAACCGGTAAGAAGGACACATGCTCCACTATGTTCATATCAGCCTTATTTATAATAGCCAGAAGCTGGAAAGAACCCAGATGCCCCTCAACAGAGGAATGGATACAGAAAATGTGGTACATTTACACAATGGAGTACTACTCAGCTATTAAAAGGAATGAATTTATGAAATTCCTAGGCAAATGGATGGATCTGGAGGGCATCATCCTGAGTGAGGTAACATATTCACAAAGGAACTCACGCAATATGTACTCACTGATAAGTGGATATTAGTCCAAAAACTTAGGATACCCAAGATATAAGATACAATTTGTTAAACGCATGAAACTCAAGAAGAACGAAGACCAAAGTGTGGACACTGTGCCCCTTCTTGGAATTGGCAACAAAACACCCATGGAAAGAGTTACAGAGATAAAGTTTGGAGCTGTGAAGAAAGGATGGACCATCTAAAGACTGCCATATCCAGGGATCCATCCCATAATCAGCTTCTAAACGCTGACACCATTGCATACACTAGCAAGATTTTGCTGAAAGGACCCAGATATAGCTGTCTCTTGTGAGACAATGCCGGGGCCTAGCAAACACAGAAGTGGATGCTCACAGTCAGCTATTGGATAGATCACAGGGCCCCCAATGGAGGAGCTAGAGAAAGTACCCAAGGAGCTAAAGGGAACTGCAACCCCATAGGTGGATCATTATTATGAACTAACCAGTACCCCAGAGCTCTTGTCTCTAGCTGCATTTGTATCAAAAGATGGCCTAGTAGGCCATAACTGGAAAGAAAGGCCCATTGGACTTGCTAACTTTATATGCCCCAGTACAGGGGAATGCCAGGGCCAAGGGGTGGGGGTGGATGGGTGGGGGACTGGGGGGGGGGGGAGTGTATTGGGGACTTTTTGGATAGCATTGGAAATGTAATTGAGGAAATTACCTAATTAAAAAAAAAAAAAAAAAAAAAAGAACTGAACAAAGAATTCTCACCTGAGGAATACCGAATGGCAGGGAAACACCTGAAAAAAATTTCAACAACCTTAATCATCAGGAAAATGCAAATCAAAACAACCCTGAGATTCCACCTCACACCAGTCAGAATGGCTAAGATCAAACATTCAGGTGACAGCAGATGCTGGCAAGGATGTGGAGAAAGAGGAACACTCCTCCATTGTTGGTGGGATTGCAAGCTTGTACAACCACTCTGGAAATCAGTCTGATGGTTCCTTAGTAAATTGGACATAGTACTACCGGAGGATCCAGCAATACCTCTCCTGGGCATATATCCAGAAGATGTTCCAACCGGTAAGAAGGACACATGCTCTACTATGTTCATAGCAGCCTTATTTATAATAGCCAGAAGCTGGAAAGAACCCAGATGCCCCTCAACAGAGGAATGGATACAGAAAATGTGGTACATTTACACAATGGAGTACTACTCAGCTATTAAAAAGAATGAATTTATGAAATTCCTAGGCAAATGGATGGACCTGGAAGGCATCATCCTGAGTGAGGTAACACAATCACAAAGGAACTCACACAATATGTACTCACTGATAAGTGGACATTAGCCCAAAACTTAGGATACCCAAGATATAAGATACAGTTTGCTAAACACATGAAACTCAAGAAGAATGAAGACTGAAGTGTGGACACTATGCCCCTCCTTAGAATTGGGAACAGAACACCCATGGAAGGAGTTACAGAGACAAAGTTTGGAGCTGTGATGAAAGAATGGACTATCTAGAGACTGCCATATCCAGAGATCCATCCCATGATCAGCATCCAAACGCTGACACCATTGCATTCACTAGCAAGATTTTGCTGAAAGGACCCAGATATAGCTGTCTCTTGTGAGACTATGCTGGGGCCTGGCAAACACAGAAGTGGATGCTCACAGTCAGCTAGTGAATGGATCACAGGGCCCCCAATGGAGGAGCTAGAGAAAGTACCGAAGGAGCTGAAGGGATCCGCAACCCTATGGGTGGAACAACATTATGAACTAACCAGTACCCCGGAGCTCTTGACTCTAGCTGCATATGTATCAAAAGATGGCCTAGTCGGCCATCACTGGAAAGAGAAGCCCATTGGACATGTAAACTTTATATGCCCCAGTACAGGGGAGCGCCAGGGCCAAAAAAATGGGAATGGGTGGGTAGGGAAGTAGGGGGGAGGGTATGGGGGACTTTTGGGATAGCATTGGAAATGTAATTGAGGAAAAGATATAATAAGAATTATAAACAAAATATATATTGAAGTGTCTTCTAAAAAAAAAAAAAAAAAAAAGAAAGAAAGAAATCTCGAATGGCCAAAAAGTACTTAAATGTTTAAGGTCTTTAGTCATCAGGGAAATGCAAATCAAAACAACCATGAGGTTCCATCTTATACCCATCAGAATGGCTAAGATCAAAACCTCAAGAGATAGCACATGCTGGCGAGGATGTGGAGAAAGAGAAACACTCTTCCATTGCTAGTGGGAGTGCAAACTTGTACAACCACTTTAGAAATCAATTTGGTGGTTTCTCAGAAAACTGGGAATAGTTCTACCTGAAGACCCAGCTATATCACTCCTGAAGATATACTCAAAAGATACTCCACCATCCCACAAAGACATTCACTCAACTATGTTCATAGCACTTTATTGGTAATAGCCAGAAACGGGAAACAACCTAGATGTCCTTCAACTGAAGAATGGATTAAAAAAATACACAAAAATCTACACAATGAAATACTATTCAACTATTAAAGTCCAAGTCATTATGAATTTTGCAGGCAAATGTATGGAACTTGAGAATATCATCCTCAAGGCGCAAGTTGTTCTGAGAGGCTCCACCCAGCAGCTGACTCATACAAATACAGACACCCACAGGCAAACACTGGATGGAGTTTGGTGACTTTTATGCAAGAGTAGGAGGAAGGATTTCCGGCCCTGAAGGGGATAGAAACTTCAAAGGAAGACCAACAAAGTCAACTAACCTGGACCCATAGGCTCTCAGGGTCTGAACCCCCAACCAAAGAACATACAAGGGCTAGACCTAGGCCTCCCCTCATGTACGAAGCAGATGTGCAGCTTGGCCTTCATGTGGGTTGAATAACTGGAGCAGGGACTATCACAAAAGCTGTTGCTTGTATGTGAGATATGTTCTTCTAGCTGGGCTGCCTTGTCTGGCCTCAGTGGAAGGAGGAAGTGCCTAGCCTCACAGAAACTTGAAGTGCCAAGGGTGGGGAGGATATCTGGGGTAGGGGGTGCCAGCTCAGAGGAGAAGGGGATGGGGATGGGAGAAAGATTGTGGGAGGGGGTGACTGGGAGGAGGCCAATGAGCTGGATCTAAAGTGAATAAGTAAAAACAAACTTTAAAACCTAGATACGGCATGACCACTCTCACATGGGTGCATGTGCACGGTACTGACTATCATTTAACCCAGTGTCTAGTACATAATAGGATCTAAATAAATATTTTTACTAAACTCAGGGACAAATTATGAAAAAGCTCTCTCTGAATATACAGGAGAAAGTGAGCTTAACTTTATAAACTTGGAGTAATGTTCATTTTAGGTAAACGGTTGAAAGGACCATTTTTATAAGCAAGAAAAACCGTAGCTGTTGAGGAGAAGGCTCTGTGGGTATCTTACTAATTTTAGATTGGATTTAGGAGCTGCACAACCACCTATAAATAAATGTCATAAACTGTTCTCCCCCAGCACAGCCGCGCCCAAGTCTGGATCTTTGTTTGGGCTTCAGCGTCACTTCCATGCACATGTGCTACTTCACACAACTGGAATTCATGGTGTATACGAAAGCTAAGAACCAAATGAAAAAGCACATAACATAGAAAGTATCACTGTTTTGTGTGACACACCTCCATCCACAGAACACATATCTGTTTTGGTTGTCTTTGCCACAGTTGCCAAACCTATCATTTTGGCCCTGGATTTCTTCATAGCAGGCAAATGGAGCATTCGCTGAACCTATCAAAATTAGAAACATGTTTAGATTAGATTATATATTTGTGCTTCTCCATGTCCTCATACACCATGCTTTCTTACCTCTATCTCCACTATTACCTAACTCAAAAGGTTTTCTAGTAAGTAGTAAGGACAGAGAAAGAACTTTCATGACTATGATATAATGCTACTTTGCTACATTGTATTCATTTCTGTAACATAAAATACAAGAGAAAGGAGAGTTATGGATGTGTATGTAGTGCACAAGGCTTTGTTCAAGAAAACAACCCAAAAGGCACCATTGCTTAGATAGGAGGTAAGTTTTCCCAAAGGCTTATCACTGGAGGCTTAGTCCTGGGTACTACATGCAATCATGGAAGAGGTATATGCCCTATTTAAGGAATTAATCCACTGACAGATCTGTAACTTAGTGGTATTAATAGGAGGTATGGGGGGGCAGGAAGATGCACTAGGTTGCCAGTCATCGGAGGTGTGCTGGTTAGTGTTAATGTCAACACAACAATATAGAATCATATGAGAATGGTGTCTTAATAAAGGATTCTCTAGATCAGGTTGGCTATGCATTCCTGCAATTATGAACTGTAACCTGGAATCATAAATGTTCATAAACACTTCCTCCCCTGAGTTGCTTTAGTTAGGGTATTTCATCATAGCAACTGGGAGTGAAACTAGTGGAGTGTGTCCTCTACACCCCTGCCATTAGTGTTTGAGACTCACTTCAGATCAAACTTTGTGTCCCAGAAGGAGTCTGAGACACAAAAAGTAAAGTGTTTTGGAAACGTGAAGTCATCTGCTGAATGTCCCCTTAAATCTAGGGCATTTGCAGAAGCTCCTAAGTCATAGAAGTCGCCTATCCAGAAACAAGGTACTGTAGTTAGATGCTCTGTACTACACTATCAAGTCCTATGGGAGACAGTCAGATAATAGGTGCATTTTAGTTCATTGTTATTCATAGCGGGTACTAGGGTAACAAAATATAGGGCAATTACTATAAACAATTGAGATAATACTTCAAAAATATCATGGAGTGGTGCAGAGCTTGGCCTTGCCTCTCCTGGCAACTATTGAGATAATTAAACACAGCAGAAGGTGGCTTTACATCAGGTGAGATAAAGAGACCACAGAAATGTCTGCCTTCTTACCTGACATGGGACACATCTCAGCTTTGACTAATGGACATTTCAGTTTACTATAACAAACCAAACCCTGCTCCCCCACACACACCACCTACACTCTTTTATTTTATGCCATTAGTGAGTTAGATGATGAGGCCAAACTTAAAAATGGCCTTTGAGTCCATTTTTCCCCTCCATCTCCTAAGTGGAACTCTTCTTGATAAAGGCCTTGATAAGTACAGTGTAATCGTGGTCACAGCTCATCTTCTCTACTGTATTACTTTCCAGTGATTCCCATTCACACCATCAACTACTGAAATGCAAACTACAATGATCCTTTTAAAACTAAAACTACATTTTGTCTCTTATTTAAATATTTCATCTGGTTGATCATCACACACACACACACACACACACACACGTGCACGCACGCACACCCTACTACTCTTCCTATCCTGATCCACTACGTTTTGAACCACACTCCTCTCCAGGCCTTACATCAGTGATCCTCAACCCGCGGGTCCCAACCATGGGAAAGCACATGTTTCTGATGGTCTTAGAAACTAAGACACTGCTCTGTAGCAAAATTGCAGTTATGAAGCAGCGTCAAGAATATACTTACAGTTGGGGGTCCCTAAGAGCATCAGAGGGGCTAGAGAGATGGCTCAGCTGTTAACAGCACTGATTACTCTTCCAGAGGTCTTGAGTTCAATTCCCAGCAACCACATGGTGGCTCACAACTAACTCTACTAGGGACCCCAGGTTGGGAACTGTTCACATCCACACGCTAAGACATCAACTGCACCCCTCACCCTGGATGCCACTTCCACACCATTCCTTGGCTGCTCCTTCTCGGGGTTCACAGTCCTTCTGGAATTTCATTTCCTCAGGCAAGCATGTCTGAGAGTCACACTTAGGGCAACCAGACTTCCTTCTGTCGCCCTGCCTCTGGCTTTGCACTACTTGATCACTTGTCCAATTCTGTGCATTTTACAATTTTAGTCGTTTCTATTTATCTATCCACAAAGTCTGCATTTGTCTGATGTGCCCCTCCCTGGAATTCAAGCTCCACAGGAATCAGAATCTTCCTGGTCTTAGCACTGTGACTCTCGCCAACTTCTTGTCTGTATTCTCAGAGTAGGAAGGTTGTTCCATTCAATCAGGCTACTAAACAAATATTTACATAATCACTATGGAGCATACATAATCAACTAGCACCAAGCACTGGTTAGACTGGCAACCATGTCTAAATCCTCTTTCATATAAATTTGGCAATCAAAATTAGGACTTCACACATGAACTATATCTGTGCTATTTGAAACTATAGAGGACTTTTTATTTTGCTTGTGGGCCTAGCTTTTAATGGCTGAGCCATCTCTCCAGCCCCTAGATATCTTTTTAAGACTAATACTTGAAATAAACTCTTTTGTGGTCTTTCCAAATATTTTTTCCAATGCATGTTCAGTCTCCTGAAACCCCTTTTACTTTCTCTCTTGTAGCCTGAATGAGGAGTTAGTAATACAACAGCATTTGAAGACCTCACAGAGGGAACCAAGTGAAAATTTTCACGGGGGGAGGGGGGGAAGGAGGGGTCTCCATAGCAATCAGGAAAAGGTGCTCATCTGTCAGAAAAAAAATCTGTCTTATGAAATGTGATAGATTAAATTCCCCTGTTCCTGCCATAGTGCAGTCCATCTTTTCATTCACACTTGATTTATATGTTTCGGTCTTCTGGTACGAGCTGCACACAAATTTACAATATATCCTCTTGATGCGCTGACTTCTTTATCATTATACAATAAAACTGGCTTCCTCATCTTTTCACTTAATCTTTGCTTTGTATTTAAAAAGCCGAGACTGAGTCTTTGCACAGAGCAAACTCCTCTTCAGGATCTGGAGGACAGCCACACAAAGAGCTACAACTTCAGCTGCTGGCAAGTTGGCTAGTTTCCTGTGACTGTAGTTCATGTGCGTAAGGTGTAGGTATGCGCAACAGCTACAGAGCTGGGGCCAAGGAAGCGTCAGCCTTTCCCTGAAGTGCTTGTCAAGTTTGAGAGATGTACAGGCTGGAGTTTGAAATCCTAGCAGAGATGGAGAGATTGCAGAACTGGGGTCTGTAGTGTGGGTATAGGAGAGAACACATGGGTTCAGGGCCAGAGGCTCAGTTGGCTCAAGAAGAGGCTGCCCTTCTATTCTTGAAGCTGTGTGGCAGGAGTTACTTCTTGGCACCATGGAGAAAAGCACCATACCATTGCCTTTTTCAAAAAGGTGGCTGTTGGTGGCTAAGCATAATCACAATTCCGGACACCTGAAGACATCCAAAGCCACCAGGTGAGACCCTCTTACCCTAATTCCTTGCCTGCTGGCCTCTCTGAACAAACCCAGCAGCAGTGAGCTCCACCGTGCTCCCTCTGAAGTCCATTTTCCCAGGTCACAACTCTTCCTGAATCCCTGGAGACCTGCTGCTACCAGGGACAACCAGATGAGATAGCCAAGCCCCAAACCCCTGCCTGCTTGGTTCACTAGCAAGCCAGGCAGCATTGAGGTGTGTGCCCTGTCCCCTATGTGTTCTGTCTTCTGGTCTACATATCTAACCATAATCCCAGACACCTGCAGCCATCAGTGTCTACCAGGGTAAACCCCTATCCCAATTCCATGCCTTTGCCTCTACCCCCTGGCAAACCCAGCAGAGACAAGCCCCACCATGACCCTCTCTCTGCACACTATTTCCTGAGCCACAACTTTGCCTGCATCCCTGAAGGCTTGCTGCTGCCTAGGAAAAACAGAGGCCAGAAACCATCTGGGACCATGAGCTCTACCTGCATACTTGGAGGTCTGCCCCAACCCAGGACAATCCGCAGCCTGAAGTCATCAGGCCATACCAACACTGTCTGCATGCACAGAAGCCAGCTACCACCAGAGACAACCAGCTCTACCTGATATCCAAGAGGCCTGCAGACAGAAGGGGCTACCAGCCCAAGTGAGGATGCTTCAATCTCACTTAGAAGGGGAAACAAAATAATCATGGGAGACAGAGGAAAGGAGGGACCTGAGTGGGAGAGGGGAGGGGGAGGAGGAAGAGAAGCCAGGATCAGGTATGGGAGGAGACAGGAGAGAAGCCAGAGGGATAGGGATAGAGGTGTGTGGGGCGGGGGGGGGGGGGTGGAACCTCTAGAAAGTCTCAGAGACCTAGGGTGTAAGAGGCTCACAGGACTCAGTGGGGGTGACCTTAGTTGAAATGCCCAACAGTGGGAAGATGGAACCTGAAGAGACCACCTCCAGTAGTTAGACAGTTATCCCTCTAGTGGAAGGATTGGGACACCAATCCACTTTTCTTTTCTTTCTTCCTTTCTCTCTCTCTCTCTCTCTCTCTCTCTCTCTCTCTCTCTCTCTCTCTCTCTCTCTCTCTCTCTCTCTCTCTCCTTCTTCCTTTCTTTCTTTCTTTCTTTCTTTCTTTCTTTCTTTCTTTCTTTCTTTCTTTCTTTCTTTCTTTCTTCCAGAACTGTTCCTGTATAAAAGAAATGCAAGGACAAAAATGGAACAGAAACTGAAGGAATTGCCAGCCAGCGACTGGCCCAACTTAGAATCTATCCCATGGATGGGCACCAAACCCTGACACTATTTCTGCTGCTATGATGTCCTTGCAGATAGGAGCTTAGCATGGCTTCCCCTGAGAGGCTCTACCAGCAGCTGACTGAGACTGAGACAAATGCAGATACTTATAGCTAACCTTTGGACTGAAGTTGGGGACCAATGTGGAAGAGTTAGGGAAAGGATAGAAGGAGCTGAAGGGGATTGCAACTCCATAGAAAGAACAACAGTGTCAACTAACCCAGACCCCTGGGAGTTCCCAGAGACTAAGCGACCAACCAAAGAGCATACACGGGCTAGTCCTAGGCCTCCAGCATATATGGAGCAGAAGACTGCCCTGTCTGGCCTCAGTGGGAAGGGATGCCCCTAATTCTGTAGAGTCTTGAGGCTCCAGGGAAGGGAAATGGTGGGAGCATTCCTTCTCAGAGGCGAAAAGGGGGGTGGGGATGGGATGAGGAGCTCTGAGAGGCGGGACCACCAGGGGAGGCAAAAAAAGCAAGGCATGTAATGATCAAAATGAATGAATAAATAAATAAATAAATAAATATAAATAAATAAATAAATAAATCTAAAGTACAGCAGTATAACAATAGGAAACAATAGTCTCTTTTACACTTGAAATTCTCTAAGAGCTTAGATCTTAAGGTTTTATTTAGTGCTAAGGGAGAAAACAGTACTATGGGTATTATAGATACTTGAATTAACTTGATTATGTCAAATATCTAAGCATATATACACATATCAAACTATCAAGACACACATATCCAAGGACAATTTATATTTGCCATTTTTAATCTTAGCAAAAATCCTCTTAAAACTATGTAACTATTAATTAAAACTGAAATCTACATTGTGATTGCTGTTGTTCTGACAATGTGAAAAGAAATACTGAGAGTCACTGATTTAGAGGTAACAAAACTTTTACCTGCCCCGTATATTGATTCGCACTCCCTGTCCAGGTCGGGACAGTCTCCATTATAACAGATAGCCCCGCTTTCTTTGCAAGCATGCCCATTGTTTATAGTTACATCAGGTGGACAATTTCCTGAGCTCCCATTGCAGACTTCAGGAATGTCACAGTATAGATGCTTTTCTGGCCTACATTGATGTGTTCCTGGTAAAAACTAACAAAAAAAATTATATATAACAATATTGTGTTCACAAATATTTCAAAACAGTACTGATCATTTGTGAGTCCTTAGTGATTTTTTTAATCTCATAGTATAAGTTACTGTGATATTCATTTCAAAATAAATTGAATGTTTGTATGAAACAAGAGATAAGACATCGATGTATAAGGAACGGTATACAGAACATGATGTGGGGTCATGAGCGGCCCTCGGTGGGGAGCGTGCTTGTTGTAAAGCCTAAGGGCCTAAGTTCAAGTCCCCAGAACTCACATAACAACTGGGCAGGGCAGTATACACCAGTCATCCTAGTGTGGGGACCAGGAGGGTCAGACAAGAAGATTCCAAGGTTCATACACCAGCTGGTCTAGCTGAAAGAACAAGCTTCAAGCTGAGAAAGAGACACAGATCAAAGAAGGGAGCTAGAGAAGCAATAGGGGGAACCACACCAGTGCCAACCTCGGGTTTCACATATAGGCCAGGGCAGGCATGTGCACTGGACACGCACACACGTGCACACACACACACACACACACATACACATATACACACACTGATATTTTGTGCTTTCATTCAAGGGAGCAAGGACTATAGTTAGATTTCTAAATTACTCTTATAAAGATATTTTAATTAGGTCAACTTCAAAAAACAAACACATCAATACTTATACCATAGTTTGCAACTGTGGAATACTTATCAACTCTAAGACAAACTAAAACAAGTACTTGAGAAAATTGTGGGGAATGAATGACTAATGACTACAGAAGCATTGAAAGCACAAGAAGTTTGAAATGGGGATCCAAACAGGATCTTTCTGCTACATTATAGTATTTCATAAAGAGAATTCTGAAGGTTTACAGAACGAAACCTACAGGATCATCTAGCTCATACTTCTTGGCCATTATTTTCATTTGACACTTAAAAGCAATCACCAAAGATGAATATAACCATGTTATGAATTTCGAGGGGAAAAAATGTAACTGTCAATTGAGAACAATGGAGAAGACAGCATGGATGGAAGGTAGTTCAGTTGTAGTATTCTCCTATGGGACACTCACTACAAAACACAGACCTGGAAAGGAATCCAACCAGGTCAGCAATCAACATGGAATCTGTCAGTAATGGCATTGCCTATCACTAAGAAGTACACACTTCAATTTATACACACACACACACACACACACACACACACACACACATATATATATATATATATATATATATATATATATATATATATACATACATGATCCTATGTTAGCTGGACCTGATGGTAGACTCCTGTAATCCCAGGTCATTGGGACACTACAGCAGGAAGATTGTAAATTAAAGGACAACCAGGGATGCAGATTGAGCTCAAGTACAGCTCAGGTCAAACAGAAAATTTGCCACAGAAAAAAGAAGGGGGGGGTGGGGAAGCGGTGGGAGTCAGCTTCAAGTTCACAAAAACAGTGATATTAGACAGAGACTGTGACATTGCAGCAATTTTCACAAAATAGGAAATTGAGTCCTCAATTTGTTATCATCTTTCTTTGCTTCAAATGTTAATTTTTTTCACATAAAACTGTAGTCATAAGTCAATCCATTCTGTGTATAATTTACTAGGTGCTTATATAATATTACTAAACTTAAATCTTACTTGACAATCTTTGCAGCATGTTGATGAGGGAGAGTTACTGTCACAAGCTCGTCCTGCTTTCAGAACACATCTTCTAGGTTCACAACAGCTATCACGCCCACATTCCTGCAAAGGCAAACACACGGCAGGAACAAAAAACTTGATAGAGGGGATGAGTCGAGCAAAGTATTAGCAATTGCAGCATATACAGACAATAATATCCATTCATTCTCACAATGCATTGCCAGGTGTGAATAGAGTGACTGATATTCCACTTCTTTCCCAATCCAATTAGAAGCCATAGAAAAATATAGGAAATAACTTTTTCTTGAAGTTGTATACAACAGGGAAAGAACCATAAATCACAATGGAAGAAAAGTCAAAGAAATCAATCCAGAGCTTGGCAGGTGTTTTCCTGAGCAGACCATGATAATCTTGGTGATTAGCTAGGGTGGTTAGAGTTAGGGTTACAGTTTCAGTTAGGGTTAGGGTTAGAGCAACAAGCTAGTTGCCCCTAACCTACTGCCATCTGCAAATCTATAAAGCTAGTTCCAGACCCAGAGAAGGTAAACCTGCATTGCACACGAGCCACCTTTCCCAGTTGTCTTTCCTTTCCTACTCTACACGCCCCCCCCCCATATCTCCTCTATTCCTCCCTTATATATGGCTATCTGTACACCCACAGGCCTAAGTCCAGTTGGTTTGCCTTTGAACCTGCCTTGTTCGAAAGCTACCTTTGAACAGTGAGACACTCCCTCCCTCTTTGATCATTCCCTCTTCCCATTTGTGATGGTTTGAATATGGTTAGCAGGGAATGGTACTATTAGGAGGTGTTGCCTTGTTGTAGAAGGTATGGCTTTGTTGGAGGAAGTGTGTCATTGTGGGTATGGTCTTTAAGACCCTCATCCTAGCTCCCTGGAAGTCAGTCTTCTCCTGTTTGCCGCTGGAACAAGATGTAGAACTCCTAGCAATTCCTACATCATATCTGCCTTGTTGCTGCCATGTTCCTGCCTTGATGATAATGACCTGAACCTATGAACCTGTAAGCCAGCCTCAATTCAATGTTGACCTTAGAAGAGTTGCCTTGGTCATGGTGTCTGTTCACAGCAGTAAAACCCTAACTAAGACACCATTGGTTTGTTGGCATCCACAGGCCTCTTTCCAGACCTTGGTTTCAGAGCAAATTTTGCCTGGTCCAGTTGAACAACTTATCTACTAGCTTGATCTGGTCTAGCTCAGGTCATGCAGGTCTAGAATAGACCAATCTAAGGGAAGACTGATTATCATATCAGGCAAACAGCCAAAGAAAGAAGTCCACATGCCCAGGTCAAAGCACCAAAACAACAACAGAAATGACCAAGACGGCATGTCTCCCAACACACCAGCTAGTCCTTAGAAGTGGTATCTATAAGAACTACCTAGATAAACCCCAGGGTGCAGAAATTAAAAGAGCATTCATATGCTTTATAAAATATTTCAAGGGATATGAAGTAGGCATAAACAATCACTTCAGTGAACTCCAAGAGGATAACAAGAAACCCTTGAGTGAAGAAAATACAAATACATAGCTGAATGAAATTAAGGCAATTCAGAATTTGAATACTGAATTCAATGTAAAAAGGTAGAAACACTAAAAAGAAGAACATATGCTAAAAAAAAACATGAATTGAAAATTATATTATCCCAATTAGAAAACTTAAGAAACAGTCTTACAAGTAGAATGAATCAAGCAGAATACAAAAAGACTATCAGGACTCAAAGTAGACAATCTAGACAAAATAATGACTACAAAAAGGTTAGACAAACACAGGAAAGGAGCATGCAGTAACTGTGGGACCATATGAGAAGATCAAACCTTCCAAATATAGGCTTGGGTGAGAGAGAAGAATCCCTGGTTAGTGGAATGGACCAGATCATTAACAAAATCATAGGAGGAAAAGATGCCCCAAACTAAGGAAAGATATGCCCATATAGGTATAAGAAGCACACAGAACCTCAACTAGTTAAGACTGGAAACACACACAGACATATACACACCATAGCATATCATAATTAAAACAATAATATCTAGAACAAAGTAAACATATTGAAAGCTGTAAGAGAAAAGAAAACACAAGTCACATATAAGGAAAACCCATCAGTATGTTTCTCAATGAAAGCTGAAAGCCAGGAGAGTTTGGAGAAATGCATTACAAGTTCTGAAAGACCATGAGTGACAACTGTACCAGAGAAAGCACCTTTAACACAAGAGCTAAATGAAGTCAACCATAGGTCAAGAGGTGGAGCACGTAACCAGCTGACAGGGAGTGAACATAAATAAACAGAAAGGAGGGGCTTTGAGTTACAGGGCATTTAAGGCAGCCTAGGGAAGGAGAAAAAGTTTTATCCCCCCCTCCCCTTCCCCCTCCCCCAGGATATCAGTGGAATAGAAAGGTCAGCTGGGTGCTTTCTCTGACTCTCTGACTCTCTGAGCTAGCAGGCTTTCACCACAGCATCTGACTCCTGAGTCTTCATTTGGAAAATTTAACGTTTGGAATTTAGTTTTTTAAAACAACAGAAAGACAAAAACCATGTGATCATCTCATTGGATGAAGAAAGGCCTTTGACAAAAATCCAATGTCCCTTCATGCATGATAAAAGACCTGGCATAAAACTCGAATAAAAGACTAAGTGCCAGATAACAGAATGAGAAAAAATTAACAACTACACACCCAGTAGAACGCTAATATCTAAAATATATAAAGAACTCCAAAAGAAACCTAGACACTAACTAACTAACACATAACCCAATTTAATTTGAAAAGGCTTTCAAAAGATAAGAAACACTTACAGAAATGTCCAACATCTTTAGTCATTAGGAAAATGCAAATCAAAGCTACTTTGCAATTTCATCTTACACCAATCAGAATGGCCAAGATCAATAAAACAGATGACAGCTCATGATGGCAAGGATGTGGGGTGAGGCTATTGGTTGTTCTCCACAAACTTGATGGCAAGAAGTTGACCTGGTACCTACCAAGAGCCTTCATCCCTCCTGATTGGTGTTCATGGTACTGGAATGTACTGTGCACACTAACCAGAGGCGAGAAAGATCAACACACCCCTGCTACAAAACCCTGTGATCAACAATGGTAACCATCCTGCATGGCCACTGCACACGGGTACAATAGTGGCACAGATGTTGCGGGAGTAACCACCAGTCTATTGGATTTAAGACCCACTACACGAGATGGAACCCATGCCTGAGGCTGATCGCATAGCCAAGAATTTTAGACTAGATAGACCCTGGATCTGGTGACAAACTGTCTACTGCCAGAGGAACCTAGCAATAAAATAACTGAAGTTTTCTCCTAAAGTAGATGAGAACAAACACAGAGACCCACAACCAGACAAGGTGCGGAGAGCATGAGACTGTAGAACACTAGGTCCTCAACGGAATGTCTCCATCAAATCCCTCTCCTCAGTTCTCAGGGAGAGATGCCAAAGAGTGAGTGGGAAGATTGTAAGAGCCAGAGGCAATAATACCAAAGAAACCACGTCTTCCAACACTACAGGACTGACCCACGCATGAACTCACAACGGACTATGACAGCATGCACAGGGCCAAACCAAGCAGGGTCTCTGAACTGAAAGGGGGAATTGACCCAAGCTCCCATCCCCAACTACAAAGCTATCCGCAATTTAACAACCGCTTGCAAAAGAAAAATTAGTTTCCTCCAGGGAGACTCACTGTGTATGCAAACTACTCTAGAAGGCAGGATCCACGATTGGCAGTAAATGGTGAGCAGAAAATGAACTCAAGGGTGTTTCTGAAGATGTTATTGCCTCATATTGCTTTCTTTGGGTCTTTTTTTTTTTAACCTTTTTGCTTGTGTTTTTATTTCTGAGCTTTAATGAGTCTGAGTGTGTGTCTGTGTGTATGTGTGTTTCTCATGCTCTTTTTAGTTTCTTTTTGTTTATTTGTTCATTCATTTTGTTTCAACCTTGTTTGTCTATTAATTTGCCCATTTTCTTAAGATGGTGAGGAGGAAGAAGGCATGGATTTGGAAGGGTAGGGAGGATTCAGGAGATGAGAGAGAGGAAATGTGAACAGAATATATTGTGTGAAAATAACTTTACTTTCAATCGCAAATAAAATAAAAATTAACATTCAAAAAAATCAGTAGCCTTCTTATATACAAATGGCAAACATACTTGGGAATATTTAACCAAGCAAATGAAGGACTTACATAATAAAAAAAACTTTAAGACATTGAAGAAAGCAATTTTAAAAGATATCAAAAGAAAGGCAACTCTTGCTTATATAGGATTGAAATTGCTTAAATGGCCATCCTATCAAAAGCAATCTATAGATTTAATGCAATCCCTAAAAATCCTTCATAGAAATTGAAAAAAAAACCCAAACTTCACACACACAGACACACAATCACACACACATACAAAGAAGAAAAAAAAAAAAACAGGATAACTAAACAGCCCTGAGTAACAGAAGAACTCCTGGAGATATCATCTCAGCTTTCAGGTTGTATTACACACATACAGTGAATAAAAACAACATAATATTGATATAAAAACAGGCTTGTTGATTAGTGGAATCTACTGAAGACCCACACATATGTCAAAACACCTAAAGACATACAAGCCTTGAGAAAGAAGTAAAAAAATACACACTGCAAATGGTGGCAATCAAACGAGATAACTGCATTAGAAGAATAATCCATATTATTCATAGAACAAAACTCAACTCCAAATGGATTAGTGACATCAACATAAGAGCAGACACCCTGAATATGAGAAAAGAGAAAATGAGGAATAGATTTGAACTCAATGTCACAGAAAAGGATTTTCTCATCAGAACACTGGTAGCACGGGCATTATGACCAATGCTTAATAAATGGGCTCTCGTGAAGCCGAAGGATTCTGCACATCAGATACAAGATCCAGATATCCCATTCTTGGGCATATACCCAAAGGATCCCACATCCTACTAAAGAGATACTTGCTGATCCATGTTCACTGATGCTCTATGCACAATAGCCAGAAACTGGAAACAACCTAGATGATAAGCTAATGAATGGGTATGAAAATGTGGCACATTTACACAATAACATATTATCCAGCTGTTAAGGAAAAGCAGAATTCTGTGGTTTTCAGGTAAATAGTTGAGGGCTAGAAACAATCCTCCTGAGTAAGGTGGTCTAGACCCAAAAGGCAAATATTTCCTATTTTCCCTTATATGATGAGGATGTTAGCCTTTAATATTTAGATATGTGTGCTCCAATTAGAATAGCCAGAGAGGTTAGGTACCTCTTAAGGGACCAGGGTATAAGGCTGATCTCCCCAGGAAGGGGAAACCAAATAGTGTTATGGAGCGATAAAGGGGAAACTAGAACAGGGAGGACTAAATAGGGAGGAGTGGGACCTAAGAGTAAAGGAGCAAATATGAGGAAGAACAAATAATGTTACAGGGCTTTTGAAAAAAACATATGGAAACCTACTACTGTAGAAGCATCTCTATGTGTGTATATGTGTGTGTGTTGTATATGTATATGTATATGTATATGTATATGTATATGTATATGTATATGTATATGTATATGTATATGTATATGTATATATGAAAGGAATTTAAATGGAATCACCAGAAAATGGGGGAGCCAATGCCTCAACTAGGCATCTTATGCCACTAAGCAAACCCATCATTACTAGGGATGAGTTACATTTTACTGATCATTGGCCAAAGTGGTCCCATAGAGTCCCTCCAATATCTCAGGCTGTTGCAAGGCCTCACTCTCCACAGTCTAATGGTAAGGCCCTACTGCTAAAGACAACACTTAACTTACACCACTGAATGTGGGTAGACTGAGCTTGTGCTCAGCTACAAGCTTCATTCCTGCGACAAGCTTTCGCAGTGCTGGGAGGTGCTCTGCAAGCTGTCATGGGACGAAGGTCATCACCAATCAGCTACAAACTTGTGACCTGCCTACCAGATACGTAATAATGGCACAGATGGTATGAGAGTAACTGCCCACTTCTTAAATTAGATTTATGGTCCACCCTATGAGATGGAGCCCAGACAACAGAGATGAAATAGGTCATGGACCCCAGGGGAACATCTACTGTGATAATCCTGCTTTAAGATGCTTATCAATAAAGTGACTTCTCGTGACATCTTTACACCCATAGATCAGTGCGTCACTCAGCACTCATCGGTGGCTGGTGAATAACAGACCCACAGCTGGACAATGTGCAGAGAATAAGAGACTTTGGCGTATCCCTCCCTGAAAGGGATTTTTATATCAAACCCTCTTCTCAAGGCTCGCGGAGCTACACACAGAAGAGAAGGCAGACAGACCGTAAGACTCTGAGGTGGTAGATGACTCCACCAAGACCGACACAGCACAGCTGATATGCATGTGGACTCGGAGAGACTGTTACAGCAAGCACAAGACCTGCGCAAACTCATCAGACAAAATCCCAGCTTTGCGGAGAAGCAGACACCAAGTCTCACTCACCCTTACTAAGAAGCTACTTGCAGTTGATATGTCCTGGGAAGGGAAAACCAGTTTCCTCTTACTGAGTGATACTGGGTATATCAAACACACCCCAGGGCAGGCCCCATGCCCAGGAGTTGTCACCCTATGGACTCTATGGACTTGTGTGCGTAGAGTTTCATTTTCTTTCGGTACTTTTTGTCTTGGTTGGTTTGGTTTCTCCCCTTTTTGTGTTGTGAGAGAACACAAAATCGAGTAAGGAGAGAGTGGGGAGGTTAAGAGCACCGGCTGCTCTTCCGAAGGTCATAAGTTCAAATCCCAGCAACCACATAGTGGCTCACAACCATCTGTAATTGGATCTGATGCCCTCTTCTGGTGTGTCTGAAGACAGTGACGGTGTACTCATATATACATAAAGCAAATAAATAAATATTTTTTAAAAGTTAACCAGAAAGAGCACAAATAAATGGCTTAATGATGCAATTTAAACTTTGAGGAGAAAAAAAATCAAAGCACAAAGCCAGGAGATGATAAGAAATAATAAAAATCAGAGCAGAAGTTAATGGAGCAATAGCAAAGAAAACAACACAAGGACAGGAATGACTCTAAGATCTGCCTTCTTGATAGACAAGATTGACAGATGCTTGGCCCAGCTAGACGAAAGAAACGAGGATCCAAATTAGCATTATCAGAAATGAACAGGGAAACATACACAAAGAAATTCAGAAATGCTATAAGAAAGACTTTAAAAGCTGTGCTCTGAAGCTGGAAAACCTAAAGGTGGTGAATTAATTTCCATTCATCCAAAGCACGAGAGTTACCCCGAGAGATCAAAACTAATGAAGAAATTAAAACACGTGTAAAAGCCTCCCACGTTTAAAAGGAATAAAGCTGAGCTGCAGCAGTATCCAACCAGACTTTTGAAGATCTACAATCAATATTTCTTAAATTTTTTTTAAAAAAACATGTAGAAACATAAGGAGCTCCTCCAAGCTCATTCCAGTATTATTTTACTATCAAGGGCAGGTAAAGATACACACACACAAAACAAAAATGAAATCAATCAAAAGACAGATCAATGTCCCTGGTGACCATAGATGTAAAAATACTAGCCAGCCTGGAACAGACACCTGCCAAGGTCACCCACTACGATCAGTAACTCAGGGATGGCTCAACACATGTAAGTCAATAAGTATAATCCATCACATAAATGCACTCAGTAAATGGAGAAACAGACTTTGATAAAAATAAATCCAACGTCTTTTCATGATAGAAGTCCTAGAGAATGTAGGACTTTTGAATAAATCTAACCAAGCAATCAAAAGGCCTCTAAAATGAAAACTTCCAAATCTCTAAAGAAAGGTATTTAGGAAGACAAAAAACCAGAATGACTCTCCTATGTTAATTTATCTATATAATTAATATTATAAAAATGACCACCTTCCACAAGCAACTAGATTCAAAGGGATCCCAATCAAAATTCCACCAACATTCAACTTCACTCCATAATTTAAAAAAAATTGAAATGTAAATAAATTAAATATCCAATTTTTTAAATATAGAGTACAAACACAAAATTCAGTACATGTTTAGTGTGTTTAACTTGTAGGCATTGCATACAGGCACTGTGGAGATTGCTGAGCAATGGTGGATGTTCTCACAGGATGCATATTGTCCAGTCAGCTTATTCTCCTCCATAGCCTTCCTCCCCTTCTCCTCCCCTCCCTTTCTTCACTCTCCCTCGCCCCTATTAGTCCCCTTTATCTCCCAGATTAACTTTTTCTTTCGTGTAACATATACACACATGGTTACACACTTATATAGAATCTAAGAACGGCATAGGAATGAAAATGTGTTATATTTGTCTTTCTGAGACTAGCTTAATTCACCTAATATGATAATCTCCATTTTCTGCAAATGATACAACTCCATTCACTGCCTTTTTCATGTGCAAGTGACAGATACCTGTAAAAGAACTCACAAAACCACCCCTATACACACAACCCTACAAAGAAATACACAGGAATAAATCTAAGCAAGAACTTGAGTAAGGCACCAAAAAGTGACGGGGGCGGGGGGGGGGGGGGAGAGATCTTACTTTCAAACACTGGAAGAATTGACATCAGTAAAATGCTCACACTGACCAGACTGATGGAAAGCATCAACGACATCCCAACCAAGTTAACAATGACATTCTTTAGAGAAATGGGGGGGGGGGTCTAAAATATCTGTAGCATCCCAGAAGACCATAATTCCTCAGCAAAAGGAATGAAACAGGAAGGCGCCACCCTACCTAATTACTAAATATACTAACAAGTTATAACACCAAACACATGGCACTCACAAAGAGAGCAGAGGGAGCATTGCACAAAACAGAGAGGGCAGGGACACGCTCCTGTGTCACACAGAGGGCAGGGACACGCTCCTGTGTCACACAGAGGGCAGGGACACGCTCCTGTGTCACACAGAGGGCAGGGACACGCTCCTGTGTCACACAGAGGGCAGGGACACGCTCCTGTGTCACACAGAGGGCAGGGACACGCTCCTGTGTCACACAGAGGGCAGGGACACGCTCCTGTGTCACACAGAGGGCAGGGACACGCTCCTGTGTCACACAGAGGGCAGGGACACGCTCCTGTGTCACACAGAGGGCAGGGACACGCTCCTGTGTCACACAGAGGGCAGGGACACGCTCCTGTGTCACACAGAGGGCAGGGACACGCTCCTGTGTCACACAGAGGGCAGGGACACGCTCCTGTGTCACACAGAGGGCAGGGACACGCTCCTGTGTCACACAGAGGGCAGGGACACGCTCCTGTGTCACACAGAGGGCAGGGACACGCTCCTGTGTCACACAGAGGGCAGGGACACGCTCCTGTGTCACACAGAGGGCAGGGACACGCTCCTGTGTCACACAGAGGGCAGGGACACGCTCCTGTGTCACACAGAGGGCAGGGACACGCTCCTGTGTCACACAGAGGGCAGGGACACGCTCCTGTGTCACACAGAGGGCAGGGACACGCTCCTGTGTCACACAGAGGGCAGGGACACGCTCCTGTGTCACACAGAGGGCAGGGACACGCTCCTGTGTCACACAGAGGGCAGGGACACGCTCCTGTGTCACACAGAGGGCAGGGACACGCTCCTGTGTCACACAGAGGGCAGGGACACGCTCCTGTGTCACACAGAGGGCAGGGACACGCTCCTGTGTCACACAGAGGGCAGGGACACGCTCCTGTGTCACAGAGAAGGCAGGGACACGCTCCTGTGTCACACAGAGGGCAGGGACACGCTCCTGTGTCACACAGAGGGCAGGGCCACACTCCTGTGTCACAGAGAAGGCAGGGACACGCTCTTGTATCACACAGAGGGCAGGGACACGCTCCTGTGTCACACAGAGGGCAGGGACATGCTCCTGTGTCACACAGAGGGCAGGGACACGCTCCTGTGTCACACAGAGGGCAGGGACATGCTCCTGTGTCACACAGAGGGCAGGGACACGCTCCTGTGTCACAGAGAAGGCAGGGACATGCTCTTGTGTCACACAGAGGGCAGGGACATGCTCCTGTGTCACAGAGAAGGCAGGGACATGCTCCTGTGTCACACAGAGGGCAGGGACATGCTCCTGTGTCACAGAGAAGGCAGGGACATGCTCTTGTGTCACACAGAGGGCAGGGACATGCTCCTGTGTCACACAGAGGGCAGGGACATGCTCCTGTGTCACAGAGAAGGCAGGGACATGCTCTTGTGTCACACAGAGAAGGCAGGGACATGCTCCTGTGTCACAGAGAAGGCAGGGACATGCTCCTGTGTCACAGAGAAGGCAGGGACATGCTCTTGTGTCACACAGAGAAGGCAGGGACATGCTCCTGTGTCACAGAGAAGGCAGGGACATGCTCCTGTGTCACAGAGAAGGCAGGGACACGCTCCTGTGTCACACAGAGAAGGCAGGGACATGCTCCTGTGTCACACAGAGGGCAGGGCCATGCTCCTGTGTCACACAGAGGGCAGAGACACGCTCCTGTGTCACACAGAGGGCAGGGACACGCTCCTGTGTCACACAGAGGGCAGGGACACACTCCTGTGTCACACAGAGGGCAGGGACACGCTCCTGTGTCACACAGAGGGCAGGGCCACGCTCCTGTGTCACAGAGAAGGCAGGGACATGCTCCTGTGTCACACAGAGGGCAGGGACATGCTCCTGTGTCACAGAGAAGGCAGGGACACGCTCCTGTGTCACACAGAGAAGGCAGGGACATGCTCCTGTGTCACAGTCAGTTATTTTGTAGGTGGGAGAAAGTATGCTGTGGTCTTTATACAAAATAAAGGTGAAAACCACCATGACATGCCACAGTGTGGAAAAACCTCAGAAATGCTACACAAGAAACAAAGTGGGGAGGGAGCAAGAGAGGAAGGGAGGGAGGGAGGGAGGGAGGGAGGGAGGGAAGGAAGGAGATATAAAGGAAGCGATGTTACACCAACCAGCTCAGCTGAGGTGAACTGGTCTGATGAGGCCCCATATCTCAGACTTACTGGAGATGAACACAAACAGGGAAACCCAAGAAAGGCAAGAGAAGGCTCAAGCATGGTCACCAGATTTTGTATTTGACACTTGCCAAGCTCACGATACCCTCTGTGTGACTGGTCCCTTTTATTATGTGATTTTAAAACTGATTTGAGAAGAGGTTAGCCAGGCAATGGTGGTGCACACCTTTAATCCCAGCACTCGGGAGGCAGAAGCAGTCGGATTTCTGAGTTCGAGGCCAGCCTGGTCTACAGAGTAAGTTCCAGGACAGCCAGGGCTACACAGAGAAACCCTGTCTAGAAAAGCAAACAAACAAAAACAAAACAAAAAGAGGTCAATAAGAGTGAAGGAGAGGGACTCACTTGTTCTGCAAAACAGTAGCAATCTTTGTTATGGGATATGCAAATCAGCAACTCCTGCCTATGTATATGAAAAGCCCTGCTACATCTATAGGGTGATTAAGGAGTTCTGTGCTATCACCATAGAAACTGCACTGCCGGGAAGCACTGTACTCTGGACCGTTGTCGGCATTCACAGACAAATGATCAAAATTACAGTATAGGACAGGTCCCCTCACCAGACTACTGATGACATGGGAAAGATACGTCCTAAAAACTATGCACTGGGTTGATGACAGATTGAACTCAAACAAACAGTTATGAAATTGGCAAAGTTTAAAGACTCAGAGGCACTGGTGTGTTTCACTTAAATGGTACCCTCAGGCCTTGGTGCCAATCCATCTGTTTTGTGGCACATTCTGAAGTTTCCCAAACCCCTCAGATGGTAAAAGCTAAATAATATTTTAGGGAGCGCAGTGGGGAGCATCATGTACACCAGTGCTCTTAAAGCTTGCATCGTTTATAGCAGTGCTCTGCGTAGTGCTCAGTGTAATTTAGAAATGTAGCATTTCTAAAGGAGGAGGAGGGGGAGGAGGGGGAAAGAGGAGGAGGAGGGGGAAGAAGAAGGAGGAGGAGGAGGAGGAGGAGGAGAAAGAAGGAGGAGGAGGAGGAGGAGGAAGAAGGAGGAGGAGGAGGAGGAGAAAGAAGGAGGAGGAGGAGGAGGAGGAGGAAGGAGGAGGAGGAGGAGGAGGAGGAGGAGGAGAAGGAGAAGGAGAAGGAGAAGGAGAAGGAGAAGGAGAAGGAGAAGGAGAAGGAGAAGGAGAAGGAGAAGGAGAAGAGGAAGAAGAAGACTGTTACAAGTTTCCCGAGATGGCACACTTACTTCTTCAGAGCCACAGTCACAAATTTCATCACCCTCCACCTTGCCATTTCCACAGACCGCTGCATTCCTTTGCATCTGTGGCTTATTCTGCAGACATTTGGCACCCTCGTTCGATTTAAAATGTTCAAAGTCATTCAAACTGCAATTGCTAAATGACTTCACACCTGCATATTGCCTAAAACGGAATTCATATACTGTCGTTAGCAGTATATATCTCAAAGCATAACTCCATAGTCTATGTTAACTTTGTGATATTGATTGGTGATGTAAAGACTCCTGGTAAGCGCTCATTGCTCGTAATCATTCTTGGGGAGGTCATGTGATTTTAGCTTTGTGATATTGATTGGTGATAGTAAAGACTCCTGGTAAGTGCTCATTGCTCGTAATCATTCTTGGGGAGGTCATGTGATTTTAGCTTTGTGATATTGATTGGTGATAGTAAAGACTCCTGGTAAGTGCTCATTACTCGTAATCATTCTTGGGGAGGTCATGTGATTTTATTCGCCACAATACATTTGGTTACTTAAAATAAATTAAGTGCAAATCAAATGAAAGCAAGAGCAGAACCCATTGGAGCCCTGGAACCCGTCCCGAAAAGACTGTCTGTGTTTTTAAGTGTTTACAGTAAAAACAATAATAATAAGAGCTCGGAAATAACCTAATATTATGTCTCAATGTTCTAGAAAAATAAGAAGCCAAACCGAAATGCACTAGACAGTAAGAAGGAATAAAGATCAGAGAAGAATTTAAACAAGAAAAAACTAAAATAATACTAAATTAAAATTAAAAATAAGAGAAAGTAATGAAACAGACAACTGGTTCTTTGAAAATATTAACAATATTGGCAAGCTTGATCCATACTGACAAAATAAAATAGAAAAATCAAGTTAACAAAGTTAGAGACTAAAAGACAATTATGGAGATAGATTCAATAAAACCAGAAAATCCTTACAGAAAGTTTAGAGAAATAGATAAATTTCTAAATGTGCATGATCTACCAAAATTAAAACCCAAAGATTTAATATTGGGTTTTATATCTATAATTTATAGAAACCTCTAATAGACAATGAGAATAATCATCTTCCCATAAACAAAATCCCAGAACCAAATATATTCCCTGCTAAATTCTCTAATACTAAGATTTCAAAGGGTTCCACAAAATAGAGAAGGAACGTTTCCATACTCATTCTATAAAACAACCTTCACCCTTGACCAAACCCGGATAACAATACAATAGGCAGAGCAATTTCTCTGATAAACAGAGATGCAAAATTTCCCAAAATACTTGAAAACAGAATTCAAGAACATAATCAGAAGATAGTGGGTCACAATTAAGTTGGCTTAATCTCAGTGATGCGAGGTTGATTCAGCATAAGCATGTCAATAAATATAAAGTACCATAAGAATAGAACTGTGGGCAGAAATCACATGATCATTTCAATAAATGCAGAAGATCTTTATGATAAACATCTTGAAGAAATTAGAAATAGTTGGAGTATACCTCAACATAATAAAGATGATGTAAAACAAACCCATGTCCAACATACTTCTAAATGGGAAAATACTGAGACCTTTTCTTTCCAAATCAGGAACAAGTGTTCCCACTTTTTCTGCTTTTACTCAATATAATGTCTGAAGTCTTAGCTAGAGCAACAAGAAAGAAGAAATAACAGGATATGGTGGCACATGACTTTAATCACTGAACTCCAGAGGCAGAAGCAGGCAGAACTCTGTGAGTTAGAATTAGCTTGGTCTACATAATGAGTTCTAGGCCAGCCAGTGCCACATAGTGAGACCCTGACTCAAAAACAAAAAGAGAAAGAGGGGACTAGAGGAATGGCTCAATACTGAAGATAACATGAGGGCCGAGTTAGGTTCCCCAAGCCCATATCAGAAACTTTACAGCTGTGTGTGAGTCACATCCATGGAGATCCAAGTCCTCTGGCCTCCAGCCTCCACAGGTATACACACACACACACACACACACACACACACACATCATTTAAAATAAACTATTTTTAAAAGAAAAGAGAAAAATAAAAAGGAACAAAAGTAGGAAAGGAAAACACCTACAGAAAACATCAACCTATCCTTCTCTACAGATGGTAACAGTCTGCAGGTAAATGACCCCACAGATCCCAGCAGAAAACATTTAGAACCTATAAGCTCAATAAAATTACAGAACTCAAAGAAAACTGTATCTCTCTGGCGCTCCTTATACTTCACCTGTGCTATAAGCAAACACTACATTTAATACAAAGTAACCATAACTGACAAAGGAAGAACTTACATTGCCCTGGGATTCATGATGCAGATGGATTCTGAGCAGTGGCATTTCTCAGGCTCGTCATACGATATCCCCAGACTGAGCCCCAGCATCTGGGTGAGAATAACTGAAAAGGCCTCCAAGGTCATGTCCTTGGGGTACTACCAAAAGAGGAGACACTGGTGAACAATAAAAGTACTTTTCCATTTTGGAACTTTAAATTTTTTATGTTGTACCAAACACTTCATAATCATGAACATGATTCCTTGGATGGCTGAAAACCTGGCCTTCCTCTTGGGAAAGGTACTGAGAGAGAAGCGTCCAGTCAATGGCAGACACTGCTCATTTCCCATTTTCCAATTCTATTCTCTTCCATTGCTTCATTTCTATATCTATCTCTCTTACAAAGGGATTGTGTCTTAATATAAATACTTACGTACTATCTATCTATATACATCCCTCCACTTTCCTTAATCTTCAAGACTATCAAAGCTTTCTAAAAGTTAAATGGTCCAGGGCTGGTGAGATGGCTCAGCAGGTAAGAATACTGACTGCTCTTCCGAAGGTGCTGAGTTCAAATCCCAGCAACCACATGGTAGGTCACAACCACCTGTAACGAGATCTGACGCCTTCTCTGGAGCGTCTGAAGACAGCTACAGTATATATATAAAAAACTATATATGCATAAAATAAAAATATATGTGTATGTGTGTGTATGTGTGTGTATATGTATGTGTGTGTGTGTGTGTGTGTGTGTGTGTGTGTGTGTGTGTGTAATAAACCTTTGGGCCAGAGCGAGCAGGGACTGAGCAAGCTGGGCTGACCGGAGGAGGTGGGATTGACCAGAGCAAGCAGAGGTCTTAAAAATTCAATTCCCAGCAACCACATGAAGGCTTACAACCATCTATATAGCTAGTGTACTCATATACATAAAGTAAATAGATCTTTTTTTAAAAAAGTTAAATGATAAAAAGCACCCACGCCCTTTGGCTGTCTCTCTGCACTGATTTTCCCCTATGTCCTCTGTCACCTACTCAGTCCTGGGTTCTCATTCAGGCCTGGCCAGCAGACTTTGTAACCACTGTGCCTCCTCTGTTATCTCAGTAACTAGGTTTCCCGTCCTTCTTAAAGGTGGAGTATATACACGTACCATCGTGATTCCTGCAGAGTAGTGGGCCGTACACATCTTCCCAGGATACGTTGCTCCCATGTAATTTGGGTACTCGTTATAACTAAATGCAGAAACGCATGCTTGTAATTAATCCTAGTGAACAGCCTAGCTGTGGGTAATCTTGAAAAACTAAAGCTCTGATTCAGAAAAATCCTATGCTGAAGTAAGTGGAGGCCCTGAGGTTAAATATATATGTCCCCAGTTGTTTGAAATGTGCAAGATTTTCAGCTAAACTGTGCTAAAATGATCTTAAGCTACAAAACACACGAATCACTCGTGTCTCCTTTGTCCTTGCAGGTTACCCACACCACCAAAAATTGCTGCATGAATGTGTGTCACTTTCTCATAGAAAATGTGACAGTCTCTTTAGAGAAATGACTTTTTGTTTCTTGGCCTGCCGTTTTCATTCAGTTTTGAGAAAGAAGGGTGACTCATAAGAACACTGTCCTCTGGGACTTAAGTGACCCCACTCTCCCGGTCTCGCAAAATGTTCATGCATGGCTTGACATCAAGGTGTCTGCAGAGGAAGTGCTTAGAGAATTTGAATCCACCAAAAAAAAAAAAAAAAAAAAAAAAAAAAAGCAGGAAACTGAAGGGGGTGGGGTGGGGGATCAGCAGCTATTCTGTTGAAGTGGTAAAGTACGTGGGTCTAAGTACCAGAAAGCAGTGAGGGTATGGCAGAGGTCTTGCAGAATACAGACACACCAGTGACTTTCTACAAGCTAAGAGCAAAGCAAATATACTCTCACCTCCCTGGTCAAGATCAGCTGTGAACCAGGAAGGGCTTTGTTTAACAGGTCAAGCATTCAGCCCAACACCAAAACAAAACATAACAAACAACAACAAACATCCTTGCTTTGAACATGAAATCGAGATTAGGCAGGAAGCTTAAGGGAGTGATGCAAGAAAATACACACATGGGTGGATGTGGGGCCAGAGGTCAACCCTCAGCAGCTGGCCATCTTTTTTTATTTGTTTTTGTTGTTGTTTTGAGACAAAGACTCACTGGGACCTGGGTGCTGGGCTCAAACCCAGGTCCTCGGGTGTGCATAACAAGCCTTTTATTCATGCTGTATGGTGATTTTAAAAGGCTAGGCTCCCCTGCCAAGAGTGGGCAGAAGATACAGTCAGAGCCAGGAAGTTCAAAGGATTCTTAAATTGCATGCTCCTGAGGCATATATGTTAAGTCAAACTATCAAAAGTACAAGGCAAATAGAGAGAGAGAGAGACAGAGAGAGACAGAGACAGAGGGTTTTTAAAGGCAGAAGAAAATGTCAGTTTACACATAAAGGAATCTATCACAACAATGCTGAGCTTCTCGTCGGAAATATTACAAGCAGGTTGAGAACAAGTAATCAAAGAAAATAAATTCCCAACCAATAATGCTGTACCCTGAAACCTAACCGTTGGAAATGAAGCCAAAGACAAGCACAGACTGGGGCAATTCATCACGCCCGACCCACTGGGCAGGAGATGCTCAAGGGTGCCCTGCCCTAGAGGCGGCCGACAATGCCAAAGACCATCACAAAACACACAGGTACAGAACTCACAGAGGAGCAGACAGGGACCAGCCCCACCCCTGCCCCATCTCTACACTCACAGGCCTGTCTCCAATCTAGAAGCTCCTACACTAGCCCAACATGAGGCAGGCTAGTATCTCACGTCAGAGAGGATGAGACCAAGGAAACAAGTCTGCATGTCCAGTGTGTGAACCAAAGCCCGCTTTGGTTATTTGGGATTGTTTGTTTGTTTGTTTGTTTGTTTGTTTGTTCTGGTTTGCTTATTTGCTATGTATTTCTGGATGTGTAACTTACGAGACTTTATCAATTCCTTTAGGGCTGCCATTTAAGTCTGGTGATTGTTTCCTGTGCTGTGCTGGAGCTCTCTAGTTTCATGCAATCCCATTTATTTGTGCTGTTTTCAAGGCTGTGTGGTTGGTTTGCTTGGAGACAGGGTTTTATGTAGTCCAGGCTGGCTCTGGACTCTCTCTATAGCCAAGGATGATCCTATGATTCTGAACTTCCGATACCCCTGCTTTCCCTATCTCTCAAGTACTGGGAATATGGGTGCACGGCACCCTATCTGTTTATGTAGTGTTGAAGATTGCCAGCCTCAGGGATGCTAAGCACATGCACCACAACTCGGCTGCATCCCGCTTCTGAACATTCATCAGAATCAAAGAATCCTACCTGAGCAGCATCACTGAGCTTTCCCTCATGATTCCTGCGGTTCTTTGATGGTTTCAGTATCTTAGTTAGAACCACTATTGCTGTGATGAAGTACCATGACCAAAAAGAGCAAGCCCTTCAGTGGACATCAACAAATTTCCCTGAAGCTCTGTGCTGCTCAACTGAGATCAGCCCCTAGTCCTGTGTCTAGGGGAAAGCAGGACAAGAAATCGCCCATGCAATACAGAGCTCTTGTCTCAAAGCGGGCAAGAGATGGTTTGTTCTGGAGCCAACTTCTGCTCCAAACTTTGTAACTCCTTCCATGGGTATTTTGTTCCTCCTTCTAAGGATTGAAGTATCCACACTTCGGTCTTCCTTCTTCTTGAGTTTCATGTGGTCTGTGAATTGTATCTTGGGTATTCCGAGCTTCTGGGCTAATCTCCACTTATCAGTGAGTGCATATCATGTGTGTTCTTTTGTGATTGGGTTACCTCAGTCAGGATGATATCCTCCAGATCTGTCCATTTGCCTAAGAATTTCATAAATTCATTGTTTTTAAGAGCTGAGTAGTACTCCATTGTGTAAATGTATCACATTTTCTGTATCCATTCCTCTGTTGGGGGACATCTGGGTTCTTTCCAGCTTCTGGCTATTATAAATAAGGCTGCTATGAACATAGTAGAGCATGTGTCCTTATTACATGTTGGAACAAAAAGACTATATATTAATAATGAGATTTTTTCAGTGTTTGGATATTAGTTATATCCAAAATGTTCACTATGCACATGTATTTTCCTCAAATATGTGTAATGTTCGGTCAATGTCAATTAGTTCAAGTTAGTTAACAGTCATGATGGAAATGCAAACTTTAACTTAGTTTTCTCTTCTTTCTTGTGAGTTTTGGCTCTGCATTTTGTAATGTTCTGTAATTAGTGTCATAATACCCAAGCATACAAGATGTTCACCTTTCATTATTATTTGACATGGGCCTTAGTAAAATTCTTTTCTCTGGAGTCTTCACCTGGTAGCATAGCTGGCCCAGTTTCTTATGACTAAAGCACATGGTTTTCATCATTTTCTTTTCTCTAACACTATGTTTTATACACATGGACCTCAACAAGCTCTTACTTTTTCAACGTGATGCAACATGAGGTGTCTTACATTGGATGCTCCCCATAAGACACAGGCATTCAAATATTAGGTGTCCTTATTTGGTGACTTTTTGGGGATTAGGACTAGAAGGTGTGACCTTGCCAAAAATGCATGTTTCTGGGGTGCCAGGAGCTTTGAGGTTTCAATAGGCTCATTCCATTCCCAGAGTTCCCTCTGCCTCCTGATCTCAGTTTGAGATATAATCTCTCTGCTATTCCTATCTCTATGCCTTCCCTTTGCCATCATAGACTCTAACCCTCTAGAACCATAAGCCCAATTAAATACTTATAAGTTGCCTTGCTCGTGGTGTTTTATCACAGCAAGAGAAAAGTGACTGATATACTACAGTTTCTGTCTTCAAGTTCTTCTATTTAAACCAAATATGTTTAATGTGACTAATGGTAGTGACTTAAATCTGCTGTCTGATTCTATTTCACATTGGGATTGAGGACATCATTATGGCCCTATCTTATTGCTTTTCATTGGCTTATCTATTATCTTCTTTTCTACAGTGGCTTTGACTCTTGTGTTATGCATCTTTAACATGACATCTTTAACCACTGCCTTTTCCTGCTTCCCAGATGCAGTGCCACAGAAGTCAAGAGCCCATTTGGTAGTAAACAGATCCTTCCCTTGTGTCAGCTGGCACCATTTAAGACTGGGACTTCTTGGTCTCCTACGGGGCACTTCATTTGCTCTCCATGTCATAGGCAGAAAACCACAGGGCCATGCCATGACTCTCAGTACTGCCCAACAGTAAGAGTAAGACTACTTTTCATGGATGATCACCTAGGGATCAATAAGTAGCATCATATTACTCTCCAGAGGAATGGTGTCAACAGAGTCCTAGTCAGAGAACATGCCTGCCCCTGCCCCAAAGCAGTAATCAACAGCGTCAGTGGAGACAAAGGAGGAAGCAATGCCAATACACTAAATGCAGACCAGAAAAGCCCTGGGCATACAGCCACACCTAGAAAGGAGATGTCAGTGATGGACAAACATTCAGAAAGAATAAGGAGGCAGCCTGCTCAGAGCTGCTGGAAGGACAGGCATCAACAACTCAGGTCAGACAGACGGGAAGAAACACAAGTTTTTCTAAGTATATCATCATATATTAACAAGTTTTGAGAGTTTTCAAGGAACCATAGTCCTGTCTAATGACCAGAACAAAGCATCTCAGTGTACAGGCTCTCAAATAATTTAAAACAGCTCCCTTAAGGGAATCCCCTAAAATTCCAAAAACAAGTCACTATTCTGCCAGAGATTCTTAACTGAGACATTTCCTAAAACCAAATGAAAATCCTTGAAATTACAGATTATAATAAATCAAAGCACAAGAGAATATATCCATTGCAGAACAGATTAAACAGAAGAAATAAAGTCAGAATCATTCTATTTTAAAATACATTGAGGAAAACAAGCAAAAAGCAATGAAGAAAACTTAGGAAAAAGTTCTTCAAACAAAAAGAAATGTTCTCAATACGGGGCTATTTTAAAAATGCATTGAATAGAACAAAAGGAAAAGAATGAAGGAAACTTAGGGGAATTTTTGATAACATTGAAAGTATAAGTATTATGATTAATGGGACTCAAGGGCCCTTGAGAATACCAACAGGGTAAAGCTTATTCAAAGAGGTAGTGATTTTTAAAAAAATCCAAACTGAGACCACAAAAATCTAAGTAAACTACAAGTCACAATCCATGCAACCAGTTCTTACCTAAGATACAAACTAATGACTTTTAAAGAGTGAAGAGTAAGAGATGATTCTCAGAGCATCAACGGGTGAAGGGACCCTTTCTGCTGACAGGTAAGTTCTCAAGTAGAAGAAGCCTTACAAGCGAATACAGGGTGACATCACATATCCACAGGCCTGGAGGAGAGAGCTGTGAATCAAAAATACTATACCTGGCAAAGTTATGCTGTAGAGATAAGAATTAAAGACACAAAGAACCTGGGCACACAAAGCTGGGGGAGTTTACTAACAACAAACATGTCCTATAAAAAATGCTATAGGCAACGTCTCAAGCTAAACGAGGAAGATGCTAAGTGAGTAAGAAGGAAACATCAACATATATAGAACTCAGAGACAAGAATAAGCATCCAGGGAAAAAAGGGGGGGGGGAGCTGGGGTCAGGTTCAGGTATGGGAAGAGACAGGAGAGAATTCCAGAAAGCCAGAAGCCTCACTAGAAATAGGTAGCAGTGGGAGGTGGAGAACGGGGGAAACACTAGAAAGTCCCAGACACCAGGGATGGGAGAGGTTCCCAGAACCCAATGGGGATGATACTAGTTGAAATACCTAACAGAGGTAGATAGAACCTGAAGAGACCACTCCCACTAGATAGGTATGGCCCTGAGTTGAGGAAGGGGCCATCCACTCATCTCCAATATCTTAATCCAGAAGTGTTCTTGTCTAAAGGAAATTCGGGGACAAAAAAAAAAAAAATGGAGCAGAGACTGAAGGAAAGGCCATCCAGAAACTGCCTCACCTTGGGATTTATGCCATCTGTAGACACTATTGCTGATGTCAAGAACTGCTTGCAGACAGGAGCCCAGTAGGGCTGTCCTCTGAGAGGCTCTCCCAGCACCTGATTAAGACAGATGCAGACACTCACAGCCCACCATCGGACTGAGCCTGGGGACCACAATGGCAGAGATGGGGAAGGACTGAAGGAGCTGAAGGGGATTCCAACCCTATAGGAAGAACAATAGCATCTAACTTGACCTCTTCTCAGCTCCCAGAGACTAAACTACCAAGCAGAGTACACATGGGCTGATCCATGGCCCGCACTACAGATGTAGCAGAGGATGGCCTTACCCGGTTGGCATCAGTGGGAGGGGAGGCGCTTGGTCCTGTGGAGGCTTGTTGCCCCAACAAAGGGGGATGCTAGAGGGGTGAGGTGGGAGTCTTGGGTTGGGAGTACCCTCTTAGAGACAAAGGAGAGGGGTAGAGTTGAGGACTTGCAGAGGGGAGACTGGGAAGGGGAACAACATTTGAAATGTAAGTAAATAATCAATTAAAAAAAAAAAACAGTAAGCATCCAGTTAATTCAAAGTTCTGTGCTACCACAGACACAGGACATAGACTTGTCGCACCAGCTTGAAGAGTATAATATAGCAAGAGCTAGACAACATGGGAAGAGTAAAGGGGAATTACAAGTTAGAAATGGGGGGAGAAATAGTGCAAGTGCCAAGGAGTTTTCTCTATTTTTCTGTTAGTCTTCTACTTTTTCCGTGATGCTAAATACCCATTATTTCAAAACTGCTTGCTATAATCCATGAATGTTAAAGGCTTTATTTGTGGTAGCCACAAAGCAAAAATGTTTAACATACAAACTGGAAAAGTAAGCAAGGAATCACAGCACTTGATCAGAGGAAAAGTGCTTACCCACAAAGTTAGGCTTTATTCACTGGCAAATGCCTTAAATGTAAATGGCTCAAATTCTCAAAATTAAGTCAGTGATTGCGTGGATTTAAATACGGCACTCAACTTTACAGTACTCATAAGAGTCTCACTTCACCTCTAGGAACACAGACTGAGAACAAAGGAGTGCTATGTAAGGCATTCTATGTAAATGGAATAAAAGGGCTGGGTAGTCACGGCATGTAAAATAAAATTTAAAAATCTCCAATCAACAGCCTAGCATTGTACTTCAAAGAACTAGAAAAACCAATGAAACACGGACTTAGTAGAAGAAAATAAATAATAAAAAACAGAGCAGAACTAAATGAAACTGAGAAGCAAGAACACTGTACAAATGGATGGACCTCGAACCACGCCAGAAAAGAATTGACAGGGTAGCTAAGAAGAGTAGAGAAAGCAAAACTAGAATATCCTGGCGCTCAGAAGCTACCACAGAACACTAAACCTTGGAAGCCTGGGCAACTGCTACGATCCACAGGGCTGAGAAGAGGGAAAAGAATAGAAGCTCTCAGACTCAAAGAGAGAGAGAGGACAAATGCCAGTCTCCACGGAAACGCCAGAGATCATGACGGCTGTCCTGTAACTGCAACTCCTGGAATGCAGAGGTAGGGTACCCCATAAACAATCTGGCTAGCAAGGTCGGCCATACTGGGGGCCATACTGCCCTGAGGGATTCAGAATGAAAGCACTCCCCCTCTCTGTGGGAGGACAATGTAGGATAGAGTGTGTAGGGTGCATGGTTAGAGGAGGGGACTCTGAAGTCTTTAGTAAAAGTAGATAGTTCATAGATTTGTCATAAATACATGTCTTTAAAGGTCATATGCAAAGCAACAAGGAGAGCATACTATGAAACATGACTGTGATTAACCCATTATTCACAGCTGAATTCCAGACAGGATCACGAGAAACAGATAAATTATCCTCGATGATATTTTAACTAGCCAGTCATAGTTATAAAGAGAATCTGAAAATTATGAACACAGAAAAAAATACTACCTAGAAGACCAGAAAAAAAAAATTAACATTAGTTGAAAAGTTCCATCATTTTAGAAACAAAGATGAATGTTAGAAAAACTTACCCCAATCACAAAAGAAGTCATTTGATATGCACTCACTGATAAGTGGATATTAGCCCAGAAACTTAGAATACCCAAGATACAATTTGCAAAACACAAGAAAACCAAGAATAAGGAAGACCAACGTGTGGATACTTCATTCCTCCTTAGAATAGGGAACAAAATACCCATGGAAGGAGTTACAGAGACAAAGTTTGGAGCTAAGACAAAAGGATGGACTATCCAGAGACTACCCCACCTGGGGTTCCATCCCATAATCAGCCACCAAACCCAGACACTATTGCATATGCCAGCAAGATTTTGCTGAAAGGACCCTGATATAGCTGTCTCTATGAGGCTATGCCAGTGCCTGGCAAATACAGAAGTGGATGCTCACAGTCATCTATTGGATGGAACACAGGGCCCTCAATGGAGGAGCTAGAGAAAGTACCCAAGGAGCTGAAGGGATCTGCAACCCTATAGGTGGAACAACATTATGAACTAACCAGTACCCCCCTCCCTCAGAGCTCGTGTCTCTAGCTGCATATGTATCAGATGTCCTAGTCAGCCATCATTGGGAGGAGAGGCCCCTTGGTCTTGCAAACTTTCTATGCCCCAGTACAGGGGAATGCCAGGGCCAAGAAGTGGGAGTGGGTGGGTAGGGGGTCAGGGCTGGGGGAGGGTCTAGGGGTCTTTCAGGATAGCATTTGAAATGTAAATGAAGAAAATATCTAATAAAAATTTTTAAAAATTGGAAAAGAAAAAGAAAAACTTATGTGCAGGAAGCAAAAAGTCAGAAGGAAACACTAACAAACCCAATCTGGCCGCCCAAGGCAGCACCGGCAGTGCACAAATCAAAAAGCATTGGCAGACCCCAGGAAAAGCCATTCGGTCAAAGTTAACACGTAGCCATGATTTTTACAACTTACTTTAAAATGGGAGGCTAAGTGGCTTTTACCCCCACTCCATTGTGAACAGTATTCCTAAGCTTAGAAAGTCACAGAGTTTTCCTTTCAGATCAAGAAAAACATTAAGATTACCTTGACTTTTGCTCACTACAATCTTAGAGCATGGTAATCCAGTCAAAGCAATAAAACTTGTAACACTCAAATGACATGATTTTACACGCAAAAAAAAAAAAAAAAAAAAAAGACTGGGACCATGACATGGCTCAGCGGATGAAGGCACCTGCTTCACACCTGACCACCTGAGTTCCCAGGAATCCACATGACAGAAGGAAAGAACTGACTTCTGAAAGTTATCCACTATCTTTCCCATGCATCCTGTGGCATACGTGTACACGCACACATACACACATGCACATGTACATACACACACATGTACACGTAAGTCAATAAATAAGTGTGAAAAAATTAGGACATCTTATTATTAACCAGTTATTAGCAATGAGTTCATATAACAGAGAGAACCATCCCTGATGTAAGCCATGCACATTCGTTACAAAGACTCAGTGTTGTTTCATAAATTGTAAAAAGTACCACCCAGTGGAAAACGTTAATAATGGTAATGGAGCTGAAGGGTGTGGTGAGGGAGTGTCTGGAAATCATCCTCTAGGCCTGTATCTGCAAAGTGAAGCTTGTAAAAAGTAGGAAAGTCTGTGCGTGTGAAAAAAATGAATTTAGGTAATTATAATTTTAAAAAAACTTCCAAAAATCCAATAACAAAAAAAATTAGTAAAAATTTAGTACATGTGGTGGTTTGAATAAGAATGGCCCCTCATAGGCTCATATATTTGAACGTTTAGCTGCTGGGGAGTAGAACTACTTGAAGAGATTATAAGGATTAAGAGGCGTGGCCTTGTTGGAGGAAGTGTGTCATTGGGGGTGGGCTTTGAGATTTCAAAAACTCAAGCTAGGCACAGTCTCCGGCTTCTCTCTCTCCCTCCCTCCTTCTCTCCCTCCCTCCCTCCCTCCTCCCCTCCCTCCCTCCCTCCGTTCCTCCCTCCCTCCCTCCCTCCCTCCCTCCCTTCCTCCCTCCCTCCCTCCTTCCCTCCCTCCTTGCCTCCTTCCCTCCCTCCCTCTCTCCCTGTAGCCTGCAGGTCAGGATGTAGCTCTCAGCTATTTCTCTAGCACCATGTCTGCCTGTATTCTTCCAAGCTTCCCCCAATGATGGACTGAACCTCTGAAACTGTAAGCCAGCCCCAATGAAATGCTTTCATTTATAAGGATTTCCTGATCATGGTGTCTCTTCACAGCAATGGAACAAAGGCAGTGCTTATAGAAAATAACTGCATTTATGTATATCTACGACATACATTAGAGCGTGAGAATATTAACATTGGTAAAATTAATAGACCTAGAAATAATACCAAAGTTATGAAAGAGCTCCAGAAAAAAAACAAAAACAAAAAAAAACAAAACCTGTGAATGTTTTTCCAGGAAACTAGAAGTATTTGAAAAATGGAGAGATGTATTCGTACTCATTGAATAGAATGTTCTACATAATAAAAATGTACGTGACACTGAAAAGATCAGTCTGTCCAAATGGATTAAATGGCTTAAAGCCCTGTAGGAACTCTATAAAAGTTTGTTTACAGGGAAAATTGT
This sequence comes from Mus caroli, assembly GCF_978045245.1. Lineage (NCBI taxonomy): Eukaryota > Metazoa > Chordata > Mammalia > Rodentia > Muridae > Mus > Mus caroli. The sequence continues at coordinate 105,204,511 of NW_028227265.1, read as the reverse complement.
GACACAGAGCTGGTCTGTGTATGTGACAGAAAATCAAATTGTATCCCTCTTTATACTATATCAAAATTAGTTGAGGTGTATAAATCTGGAGATAAATCCTTACATATGAAGACATCCGTTGTACATTGCTAGCAATTCTTATATGGACAACCATGAATAAATGCATAACTGCCAATTATCCTCTTTAAACATTTTAAAATAATAGAGAATATCCATTCATATAAATACTTATGAAAAACTTCACACTTGCCTTTGCCAACTGTATAACTAACACACACACTTTACGGGATGAATCCTGACTTTGTCTCAGTGTTTGAGAACCATCAGACTCTGCTGTGACATAGCGCAGGCTCTCAAGAATCAGAAAATGGGTGGAGCTCTGTAAATCTCAGTCCATCGTTTTATAAAATATTAATACGCTTGAAAACAAATGTCATTCATGCATTATTTTTTTTTTTTTTACTGCCTGGGAGTTAAAAAGCACGAATAAAGCATGTGCGTAATCAAAAATGAGAAACGGCTCCCTGGATTAAGCTATAGCATGTGTCTTATGTTTTCTTTATAGAGTATCAAACATCTTACATGAATAGATATGCAACATCATGAGGTCTTAGGGTAAGGTAGGCCTGCTTCCATTCTAGAAATTTATGCAATAATTCATCTGCTTCACCAACTGTAGGAATCTTATTCTTATCTGACCACAACTCCAATGAGGACAACACAATAGTAACTTTGAGTTGGGCAAACACCTAAGAGCAGAAGAAATGAATATACACAGTTAGCCACTCGGATTTCATAATGCCATACCCCAGAAAATATTTTCAGTTTTTCACAAATCCACACTCTGTTTATACTCGTGACTTAATTATTCAGAAATGCTACATCAAGTTAGTACGAAAGATCATTTCAAGAAAAATCTGATATAAAAGGGAAAATACTTACTGAATTTATAAGACTGATAATTTCAATGATTTTATTTGTTACAATCATGCTGTCAGAGCCCAAGTAATCATACTAAAAGACAGAAATAATTTTGTAGTTAAAATACTCTTTTTATATGATGGTTTTGGTACTTGTATCTACTATCTGAAGTTTGAAAATAATACAGAATTCAGTGTTTCAAATAAGATACACAATTCCCAGTGTGAGACTATTACAGAATACACTTGTATACATACATACACATTCACAAAAACACATCATACACAGAGAGGGAGGGAGGGGAGGAGGGAGAGGGAGAGAGAGAGAGAGAGAGAGAGAGAGAGAGAGAGAGAGAGAGAGAAAGAGAGAGAGAGTTGAATATGGATTGACACAGATGATATCTTGTAGGCCCTATCATTTTAAACACCTCCTCTGGCCTTTCCCAAAAGTCTAATAAATCAACTATTGACCTGTTCTCCCTCAAATCTTCTTACCTCTGACTTCAATTCTGGATTCCTATCAAGATCTACAATGTTAAGACTGGAATTGCTAATGTATTATTTATATCTCTGTGATATTCCACAGGGTGATAATAAAATATGTACCATCAGACCAAAACCTGGAAAATACATTTATCCTAAAAGCCATGTAATGTTTTGTTTATGGGAATTGTCATGGTTTGAATATTCTTGGCCCAGGGAGTGGCACCATTAGGAGGTGTGGCCTTATTAGAGTAGATGTGGCCTTGTTGGAAGAATTGTGTTATTGTGGGCATGGGCTCTAATACCCTCATCCTAGCTGCCTGGAAGCCAGTCTTCTGCTAGCAGACTTCAGATGAAGATGTAGAACTCTCAGCTCCTCCTGCACCATGCCTGCCTGAATGCTGCCACGCTCCCACCTTGATAATGGACTGACCGTCTGAACCTGTAAGCCAGCCCCAATTAAAAGTTAAGAGTTGCCTTGGTCATGGTATCTGTTCATAGCAGTAAAACCCTAAGACAGGAGTCAAGGATCTAGAGACACCTTCCTATCAGGAAACAACGGAGTGGGGGAGGGGCAGCACCAAACACCTATGTTTTACTGCAGCACAAGCAAGTGTGCCAGCCACTGTGGCCAGTGGCAAAACATTATAGGATTGAACATTCTCCATTATAGGACTGAACATTCTCTAGACTTCGAAGTGCACCCTCTCGCTCTTCAGGCTGGAATTGTCTCTTAGTAAAATGATCTTAACCATATGATTTTCACTTAGCAAATTGTTACACTGTGCTGTGTTGGTGTCTTAGGTAGGGTTTCCATTCCTGCACAAACATCATGACCAAGAAGCAAGTTGGGGAGGAAAGGGTATATCCACATTGCTGTTCATCACCAAGGAAGTCAGGACTGGAACTCAAGCAGGTCAGGAAGCAGGAGCTGATGCAGAGGCCATGGAGGGATATTTGTTACTGGCTAGCTTCCCCTGTCTTGCTCAGCCTGCTCTCTTATAGAACCAAGACTACCAGCCCAGAGATGGTCCCACCCACAAGGGGCCCTTCCCCCTTGATCACGAATTGAGAAAATACCCCACAGCTGGATCTCATGGAGGCATTTCCCCAACTGAAGCTCCTTTCTCTGTGATAAATGGGAAGTGAGAAGACTGGAATATTCCAGTTCCTTCCAGCCTGGGTCATCATACATTCACACGAAATATTTAAAAAGGACACCAAAGCATGTCAACATTTTGCAACTCTTTTTTAAAATGTTTCTTAGATCATTATTATTACTACTAATTTCACTATATCTTAGTGTTTTGCCTGCTTGTATGCTTGTACACCACACGTATACCTTGTGCCCTCAGAGGTCAGAAAAGGGCACTGGATCCTCTGGAACTACAGTTACAGAGAGTTGTGAGTCATCACACAAATGCTGGAACTCAAACCTGGGTCTCCTCTGGAAGAGGAACAAGTGCTCTTAATTGCCGAGTCAGCTCGCAGCCAACTCTCCAGTCCCACACTAAGTACGTAAAGAAAAGAAAAAAGACATACCAGCGCTTTGTCCACCACAATACTCATCTCTAGATAGAGGGGAAACAAGTTTTTAAAAGGTGATTTGGGCTAGAAAGAAACAAAAGCACACAAACATTTAAGTCATCATAACATGTTTACTTGGAATTCTTTGTTAAAGTTATTAGGGGGACACTCACAACAAGCACTAGTGAGGTTGCACAGCTGGGACAGCTGCTATCTCCTGCTTGGGGGTTATAGCATGGGATTTAGTAATGAAGACACTGACTCCCCAGTCACCCAGTTAATCAACAGCTTCCGACTTGTCAACTCCTCCTATACTAAAGCCCAGGTGCTTTATCGCCACCCATTGGATCTAAATGCCTGAACAGATTAAAATAGTTTAGAGATTGTAAAGATGTTGAAGACTAAGAAACTACGGTTGTTTCATTCCTTTCCGGAGCCTCATACTTTGTGGCATGACTGGAACACCTCCCAGGAGGTGAGTCTACTTTCCCTGGCTCCTCCTCAGAGCTGCTGGTCAGTCACTGCATGGGAAATGCTCTAGTACCCACTCATTCCAGGCCACCTCTGACTGCCATGTGTACCCTCGGAGCATCAGCTTGTGCACATCCTGCCAGCACACCATACAGCAGGAGACACAGGAAGGTACTCTTAGGGAATAGGGCAACCAGTCGCTTTAGTGAAAAACAGGGAACAAAACCCAGCTACCAACTTTCAGTGACAAGCGCACCATGGAAACAACTCCCTGGCACTGAGCAGATGGTGGTTCCTGTTTCTCTGAGTGGCTTCCCAGAAATGGCAATGCCAAATTGTTCCCAGTGAATTATAGCTATGTCCCTTGCCTTCCAAAAAGGGCTTGCACAGAGAGCTATTCAATTCTTCCTCCTTGGAACTTTCACAGAGTAGATTTTGTGGAAGACATTTGTAAAACACATCTCAAGGTGTTTAGCTGCTGTCTAGAACAAGAGACAGAAGGCAGGCTGGGGGTGGGGGGCAACATGGGAAAGAAGAGGCTGATAAGGAGAGTGTAAGATGGGAATGGAGAAAAAAAGGCTTTGGAAAATCTCAGGCATCTACACTAGAAAATCTAGATGGTCACACAAGGGCCCAAGACTAGCTAGACACAAGCTGTCAGAGACTTCAAAATGATGCTACTAAGTCTTCTGCCCTGGCAAACCTTGGGGCTCCATGAAAACAAGCGTGAAGTCCAAGAAGCTACCACAAATAACATGAATAAACAGTATGGAAATACCCAAACATGGTAAGCCTCAAACCACAAGAGCTCTGGCCCTTTCCCTCCCTTTTGGACTGGCCGTATCACAACCCCTTTGACACCAGGGACTCTCCAGCTGCTCCCACATGGCCCCAAGACTGGTGCCGGCTACTTGCTTCCATGTTCCCAGCCTTCCACCATTCAGGTCACCCCAAAGCCCTGTGGTTGTGTGCCAAGAAGCATCACCTACTTCCAGACACTTAAAAAAATCAGCCAAGTGACAGAAATTAATACACCTCTTCAGGAATGGTTCTAAATATTAAAGGTCTCCATCCCCCCTTCCCCATGAAAAGACACAGACTAACATTGGATTAGAGAACAGGATCTTATCTTTTGGCTTTCAAGACATCACCTTAAGGTAAAAAGGATGGAAAAACTACATTTCACCCAAATGGAACTAAGAAACACACAGGCGTGGCTCTCCTAATAGCTGACAAATCAAAATATGCCCAAAGAGGTAAGGAGGGGACACTTCATACACTGGGTAAATGTATCACATCTCCTTCTCCCAAGACCTGGAAGAATGGTCAGAAAGACTCAGACCCAGAAAGGCAAACAGACCATGCTATTTGTCATGGAGAGAGGGAGACATCCATTCTTTTCCACCTTATTATTGAGATGTCCCTAACAACTGTCAGGCACGCCCAGATAAGACTGTTCAGGGCACACCCCAAACGAAGACACAGTTCTTAAGGAGTATAGGTCTGAAGGAGAAGTAGATTGTGACCCAGACCATGCAGACATAAATAACCATGCTGTACAAGAGCACAGGGTGGTGCAGGTGCGCCTGTGTGTCCTCTCTGTCCTGCGTTAGTTTAATAAAATCATAAGAAATGGCCTTACTACATCATACTTTTTAAAGTTAGTTAGAACTAATAAGTGCTTTGGAAGTAATGAAATATTCAACACTCACCTTTTTGTTGATTAAAATGCCATAGTTTGTAGGCATCTCTATGTTTCTGCTGTTTTTGTTAAACATCAACTCCTTCTCCTTGTTCCCTAGCTTATAAACAATGTGTTGAGATGTAAATGCAGACTGCAGAGGCTCAATTCCGTAGGACACATTCTCAAACTGCAGGAACCCTCTGCAATGTTAAGAATAAAACTGTTAAGTGCTTCTTAGAAGTCTTTATTAGGACATTCTGGGAACAGCCCTTACAATGATAAAAGATGTGCAATGCTGTCAGTCCAGTATTCTATTCCAGAATCTCTAAGATGGCTTTGAAGAGAAAAATTAATTCTTTTACACAGGAATCCAATTTTCTATTTCTTTTTTTCTTCTTTTTTGTTGGTTATGAAACTAATGAAACCAGTTCTAAATATTTTTAGGGGTGCAGTGTGACAATAGTTGATAGCTTCCCTGTGCTTTAATTGGGGACTACATAACAGTACAGTAACCTGAAATGCTAATAAATTTCTCTCTAGTTTGTGGAGCTTGAAAAAACAGATTGCAGAGCATTTATAATTTAAAAAATGTCCATCAGCAGTTTCACTAATGAAAATGTGGCCGTGTTTGCAAAATGATATTCATTTTTGTTGGGTATATAATTTAAATAAGAACTCAGAAGCCTGATTCTGAAAAGCTGATCAGTACGCAGATCTCTGCTTCCCTGAATAGAGGTCGCCTAGTATGTCACTGCTAGCTGAGAAAATGGTTTCAGGTTTAAATTCCAAGGTTCCATACTGGAAGCTCAGACAACATTTGGAATAACAAAGATGTACACTAAAAACAGAGGTGGAGAATGCTGACAAGATTGAAACCTCTCCAAAGCAGAAAAGAAGAAACCAAATAATTCAATATTTAAAGAAAGCACTCTGTTGTTATTTCTTTAAAAAGAAAGAGTACAGCCGGGCGTGGTGGCGCACACCTTTAATCCCAGCACTCGGGAGGCAGAGGCAGGCGGATTTCTGAGTTCGAGGCCAGCCTGGTCTACAAAGTGAGTTCCAGGACAGCCAGGGCTATACAGAGAAACCCTGTCTCGAAAAACCAAAAAAAAAAAAAAAAAAAAAGAAAGAAAGAGTACCTAACTAATAATTACAGCAGTGTGACTTGCCTCCTTGCTATAAAGATAATTTTCACAAGGGAAAGCAAGACTCATTTATGTTTATTTTACTTTTTGTCTCCAAACTGTAAGATTCGTGGTAGGTGTTGTAAAATCCCTATTTGCTGAAAAAGATAAAGATGCTGTCTTAAACCTTGCTCCGGTAACCCAGAACATTCCATTCACATTTCTGTTGTTAAGAGAAGGGCAAGGATATTAGGACATCTAAACCCTCCAAACGTTAAAAATCATCTCTGGCCAGCAAATGGAGGGCGAGACAGATCCCAGACCACTGGGGCCCTGCCTGGAGAAATGACTTCACCAAGCAATCAGCCTGTGAGAAATTTGCCCCAGCTGCACATGAACGGAGGTGGAATACATTCACCATGGCCAAATATCACAGCCCAAGCAGGAGAAAATGAGCAACCTCAGTCCAGAGCACGTGCTGAGGGTGGCGACTGAGTTTGGGTAGCCTTTGACGTGTCCTTGATAATAGCACTGAGCCTGGGGGAAAGAAAGAGGAAACTGGTTACTGAAGAAGTGACGAGGCTTTCCGATAGTTTCCTGCTTTGAAACCAGACACAACCAGCTGGATACTGTGCACAAATACACGATCCGCACTGCCATGCATAAAGTGATACTCAGAAAGTCTCCAGAATTTTTTTTCCCAATGTATGGATTTAAGACATCAACTAAAAGCCCTGGGAACCTTGAGAAACCATGATGTGGCCGCCTAGAGAAGGAGGTTATCTTGTAAGACTCTGGAAGCTTAGAGGGCCTGGTGGGGCAGGAAAGGGGGAACTCAGGAGCCATGCTAACACAAAGCATGTCACCTGTAAGGGCAGAGGTACGGAGGTTGTGTGATGAGAACAGGAAGGGACCATGCTCCACACACATTCACTAGACAACACACTTCCAAAAGAAAAAAGCCAAAGGGAAGCAATAGTAAATACACAGGAAACACACATCCATATTAAAATATTTCAGCACATCACTTTACTCGTTCAGACTTCTCAGGTCTGCACAGCAAGGTTGACCGAGGGACAGAGAACACACGCAGGGCACAGGAGGATGGATATGTGTGTGTATGCAGCCGGCAATGGGTACGAGGGGTTTTGATCTGTGCTTCTGTGCTCTTGGGTCCTGCTCATTTCACTTTCATTTATATCCACAGTTCTCGGGAAGGGCAGGTGGAGCAGTAGGCTACAGGCTGTACCCATGAACGACCCTCAGTCAACTAAGCTAACTCTGCCAAGATGTAGGAGGCACTCCGTGACCAAGCAGTAAGTACCTTGAGTGCATCCCCAATGGCGTGTGAGCCTTGTGTGTTGGGAAACCAACCACTCAGTTATTTTGAAGTTTTTTGAAAATTCATACAATAACTTAAATCTTACCGGAATGTTTGGAGACTGAAAACTTGTAGATCCTTGATTATACATATAAACCATAAAATGATTTGTTAAAAAATATCTAAGTACAAAAAAAAGAGAGACAATTCTGAGTTACTCTTCAAGAAACAACAGAGCAACCATCAGTAAACTCTGCCCCACCCCATGTTTCTGTAAATAACACAATTGAGGCGTAGCCATGCCCGTTAACTTGACACTGGGGGCACGCTCTGGGGACATTCCAGCTAGAGCAGCTGGAGGTAGCAAGTAGTGTGGGTAGAAACTATAGAGGGCCTAAAAACTAGAAGGTTTACTCTCCAGGGCTTCGGAGAAAAGGGCAACTTCTGACATGGTGGTGGCATATATTTCCTTTGACATATATTACACTGTATGCAAAGTAATACACATTTACTCAAAATAATTTCACCTGCTTAATGGGTTTTTTTTTCAGAAAGATTTCTCCTTTTTTTCATGTTTATGTATGCGTCTATGTAGATTTGTGCACCAGTGTGTGTAGATCCCCATAGGAGCCAGACAGTACCCTACCTACTAAAGCTAGGGTTACAGGTGGTTATGGGCCACTGAGGTTGGGGTGAGCACTGAGGACAAAGGCCAAGTCCTTTGCCAGGGCAATAAGCACTCTTAACCGCTGACTAAGCCAGCTCTCCAGCCCACTAGTTCCGTTAATAAAGGGAAGAGGCTGCAAGAGAGCTAGAGCCAGTTTTCTAGTTACAGAGATATAAACTGGATGGAGGATTGTCAGAATTTTCTGCTCCTTATTCTAATATATATTATGATATAAACATTGATTACTATATACTACATATAATTTACTTGTATCTATTATATAATATTTAGATGTATTATATATTATGTAATTTACAACATAACATGTTCTATAGAATATTAAATATTTTTATTCATGACATATTTTATAAAGATATTTGTATTTATAATTATATAACATAAAATATATAAATATACATTCATGGTATTATATTTATTGTATATTTTTATTATTATAACAAGTGTATTGTATATGATATATAATATATAAAGTATGTATTATATAATATGTATATAGTATACATTGTAAATAATATATAACATGTATATATTATACATTGTACACAATATACAATATATAATTATCTATGGTTCTGATAATGTGTTTGAAGAAAATTATATCCTACTATCCTTAGCCTCTGCGCTGAAACTCAAGTCTAAGCCTGGACTTCTAGTGGTTCCATGTTCTGCACATACTCTGTTACTTCCATTTTACTTCCTTCACACTCCCTCCAGCTTCAGCAACCACTGAGTCTGCTGCTTCCGGTTCTCCCCTGAGCCTGGTCACACAAAGGCTAGCAACAGTGCCCACCCTCCCACACGCCCTTGCGTGTCTGAGGTCAGAGTGTCAGCTGAACTTAAGGCTCGCTCGCTCGCAGAGGCTGCAAGGCTTTGCTCCTGATGACTTGCTGAATGCCATTTCTCTTGGCATCCCTGAACTCACCCTTCCTTCTACTCTCTTCTATCTGCGTCTATTCGCTTCCTGCATCCCAGTATTACCCATCATCCTTACATGTTTCCATGGTACCCAGTTATGCCGCTTTTCCTTCTCACACTGAAAACACATCCCCACCTCTATTAGCTGTATCGTTGCTCTGATATTCCGTGGCTGTTTATAGGTAAACAGTTTCAGAGAAATAAAATGAGAGGCCAAGCTAAAGAATAAGAAAAAAAAAAAATCACCTTTTCTGGAGGTGCACAGTGTACTGCTTCTTGTTTATTGGAATAATATAGGATATCTGTTCCTAGAGAGTCAGAAAAACTGAGAGTGAGGACAGATTTCAAGAAGAAGCAAACGGCAACTCAAGAATCAACCAAGCTCACCAAGCATCTGTCAAACAATTTGGAAAATCACGGTGTACTGCCTATGTTAAAAATCTGCAGTAATATATTGAAAATGTTTAACTTCTCATATAGCCCACTCATTGCCACACAGACCAGCCACTCTTGATTTACACAGCATTAGAAATCTCCATCTCACTGAATCCTAAACTCCTGGGAAAAAAGCCCGGGCTGACTGGAGTCTCGTCACAGCATCGGCATAGCATCGGGGAAGCTGGAAGCATTCCGTGGAGAGGCATCCTAGTTGCCAGTAACAATTCTTCACCTGTACTGTCGTGGTGCACGGAGCGCACATTCCCTTCACTTGCAGGATAAATAGAGACTCAGTGAGCAAGCTTCATCCATGGAGACCATGGGCAGTTTGCTGAAGAAAAATGTTAAAATTTAGTCGGGCAGTGGTGGCGCATGCCTTTAGTCCCAGCACTTGAGAGGCAGAGGCAGGTGGATTTCTGAGTTCGAGGCCAACCTGGTCTACAGAGTGAGTTCCAGGACAGCCAGGGCTATACAGAGAAACCCTGTCTCGAAAAGGAGAGAAAGAGAGAAAGAGAAAGAGAGAGAGAGAGAGAGAGAGAGAGAGAGAGAGAGAGAGAGAGAGAGAGACGGCTGAACAAGACCCTCCAGAGACCATCTCCCCACAGAAGATTCTGCCTTGGGAAGGCCAAGGAAACCAAAGCAGGGCCAGGCCTCAGTGCCCGGTTTTATCATCATAATATGAAAAGAAGGAAGAGGTACCTACTTCACAGAACACCTAACACAAGTCCAGGTAACGTGGTGGGGAGAGGCTCCCTGGTTCAGGGAGGGAAGAAGTTAAGTCCAGACCATCATACTCAAGTAGAATACCAGGCCCAGGGCTGAGAACCCAGAACTGGGCAGAATCCAGTGGCTCTCAATTCCAGGTTAGCATCTTTGGACTGAGCTTCTAGATAGACCTTAGCCAGGAGCCAAGGAGAGCTTTCGTCATGTGTGACGAGCCAAAGCACAGGGGAAGCAAGACTCTGCCTGCAGGCCTGCTGAAAGCCCCGGGGTCCATCCTGGAACTCAGGACCAGACCTGACTGCACAACCCAGCCCCAGAGAGAACCCATCGGCCCCAGTGCCTTTGACCTATTCAGTACTCATATTAATCGGCTTTCTTCAAAATGCATTGCTTTGTAGACAATGAAGCCAGTCTTTAGAAACACAAACAACGGAGCTAGAGCTAAGGCTCAGTGGTTAAGGACACTTGTTCTTGAAGAGGACTCAGGTTTGATTCCCAGCCTCATCATGCCTTACAAACATCCATAACTCCAGTCCCAGGGAATCTGATGCCCTATTTTGACCTCCGTGGGCACCAGGCATGCATCTGGTATACAGACGTAAGTGCCAGCAAATACCCTTAACACATAAAATAAGTAAATCTAAAAGTAAATACAAGATGAAGTTGAAAGACTTTCTTGAAACTCAACACACCATAATGGGATGAAGCAGAAGTCGGCAGCAGGAGAAAATTCAGGAACTACAGAAAACAAACGGAGATTAAATAATAGAGTTTAAAATAACTGGCGGGTTATTGGAGCCGGAAAGAAAAGGAATTCAAAACTCTAGAATGAAAACACAATCTATAAGATCTATGACCCACAGCAGTGGTGGTTGTCATAGTTACTCTTCTGATGCTGTGCAGACACCATGACCAAAGCTGCTTGAGTGTACTGGGGTTTATGGTTTCAGAGGGCGAGCCCATGACTATCATGGCACCAGGAAAGCAGGCATGGCTCTGCAGCAGTAGCATGGCCCCAAGAGCCCACACCCTGAGACGGACAACCACAAGGCAGAGAGTTGGCATGGTGTGGGCTTTTGAAACCTCAAAGCCTACCTCAGTGAGACATCTCCAATAAGCCCACAGCCTGTCCTCCCTGAACTGTTCCACCAACTGGGGACCGGGTATTTTACAGATTGTATTTTCATCCTAGGATTTTGAAATCCCTTTCTTTACTGCTCCAATATATGAATATATGAATCTACGAGGGCCATTTCATTCAAAATGGCATGGCAGTTCTAACAAAAACAAAACAAAACAAAAAAAAAACAACAACAACAAACATCTGGAGAGATGGCTCAGAGGTTAAGCACACTTGCTTCTCTTCCAGAGGACTTGAGTCCCCAGCACCTACTTGGATGGCTCACAGCTGCCTGTAACTCTGACTCCAAGGGATCTGACACCCTCATCTGACCTCTGTGGACACCTGCATACACACAGTGCGCACACACTCACACATAAATAGACATAAATTAAAATCTTTGAAAAATTGATGATTTAAAAAAAAAATCAGAAAGACCTCAAATAAGAACCTAATGATCTACAGGAAAGTCTAAACAAGCACCAACCAAATGCATAATTAGTAGAAGCAAAGAAATAATACCAGAGCTAAAAAAATTTTTAACGTGAAAAAAAATCTCTTCAATCATCCAATTATTAAAACAAAGTAGATTCTTTGGAAAAATAAAGATTGATAAACCCTTAATAAACTAAAATTAGAGGAAAATACAAAATAATAAAGTTAGAAATTAAAATAGAGATATTACAACAGATACTACTGAAATCCAAAGGATCATTGGGAAATATTTTAATATATTTCAATACTTTCCCACAAATAGGTAAATTTATAAGACTAAAGATAAAATAAAAAGTCTATCAACAAGAGACTAAATGCAGACATTCCGTCAGACCCTTCAAAAGGAACAAGCACCCACCTCGGACCAGTCAGTAAGACAGAGAAGGGGGGAATGCTTTCAAACTCACTCACAGAGCTGACAGTATCCTGGCAACGGAACCAGACATGAACTTAACAGAAAAGGAAACCAAACACCGATTCCGTTGAGGATGACGGATGGAATGATCCTCAGGAACACACCTATAGACCGATTCCGGCCTCACATTACAAACGTCATACACCATGACCAGCTTGCTCTCCTTCTGGGAATGGGAAAGGTGGGTGGCAAAGGTGGAAGTCAATAAATGTAGTATACACATAAGGAGAGTCAAAGGCACAAATCACATGGCCAGGTTCTGTGACTATTGGCTCAAGGTTAAAGCATGTCCTGCTCTTTCAGATGACCTGAGTTCTGATCCCAGCATCCTTGTCAAGTGGTCAGAGTTGCCTGTAACTCCAGTTTCACAGAAATCCAACGCCTCTGGCTTTCACAGGCACCCATTCCTATGTGCGTACACCCACAGACAAATGCATGTGGTTTTAGTTGGGCTTACTATTGCTACAGTGCAACACCATGACCAAAAGCAAGTTGGGGAAGGAAAGAACTCTTTCCATAAGTCCACATCATGGTCTATCACGGAATGAAGTCAGGACAGGAACGCAAATATGATTGGAACCTGGAGGCAGGAGCTCATGCAGAGGCCATGGAGGGGTGCTGTTTACTGGCTTGCTCATTGTGACTTTCTCAGCCTTATTTCTTGTAGAACCAGGAGGGCCAGCCCAGGGATGGCACCACCCTCATCAGTCACCAAGGAAATGTTCTGCGGGCTTGCCTACAGCTTGATCTCATGGAGGTGCTCCCTCAATTGGGGCTCCCTCTTCCCAGGTGACTCCAGCCTGTATCAAGTTCACTTCAAACTAGCCAGCACAGTTAACCCCTTGCCACCTTGACACACAACACTTTTTAAGGCACAGTCTTTCCTTTTTGTTGTTGTTCATCCCAAAGGTCTCAGATTAATAAATGTCACCAATATAAAACAGATTACAAACTTTAAAGTGCCACAGTCCTTAACAAATTCAAATACTTTAAAATTCAATCACTTTAAAAACATAAAAATCTCTTTTAAAATTTAGTCTCTCGATTATGGGCTCTTATTTTTTTGTTTGTTTGTTTGTTTTGTTTTGTTTTGTTCACAATTTACCAATCAAATATATTTTTTTCCTTTTGTACACATCTAGACCCTTAATTTATTCTTTCATTATGACATCATAGTCCATCCATCACAGCAGACAACACACATAGTGCAGAACATCATTACTTCAGGTTCCCTAACTGTGGTCGACCTGTGAGTAGCTTAGATATAACCATTTCCTTCATTGCTTAACTCGTCCCGTTCTCAATCTTCATTTGAAATCTGTGTAGAAAAGCAGGACTGTTACACGCAGAGAATGTTACACAAAAGCTAGTCTCTTAGCTTGACATGTAGGAAGAGGCAGTGCTGTATTCCCACTCCTGATGAGGTAAAGGCAGGAGGATCAAAAATTCTAGGCCAATCTGGGCTATGGAACTAAGTAAGCTCTGTCTCAAAACAAAACAGCCACAGAAGGACCTCATCCATCGTTCCTACCATCAGATTGCAATGGGCACGTTCAATGTAACATAACAGATTTGAGTCACCTCTAATGCTGATTAATAATAATAATAATAATAATAATAACAGAGTATAAGTCTGACTTGATTCCTTATGTAGCAAAAACACATCCCATCTTGTCTCTCTCTCTCCTCTCTCCTCTCTCCTCTCTCCTCTCTCCTCTCTCCTCTCTCCTCTCTCCTCTCTCTCTCTCTCTCCTCTCTCTCTCTCTCTCTCTCTCTCTCTCTCTCTTTCTCTTGCTCTCGCTCTCGCTCTCGCTCTCGCTCTCTCGCTCTTGCTTTAAAAAAAAAATTTTTAAATACTTCTTTACTTCCAAGAGGGAAGAACCAGGACACAGTCACAATCAGCTCAACACAAAATCAACCTCCAACAGTGTAAATAACTCAACATCTGATAGCTGGGATTCACTCACTGTCTTCTGGACTCCTCTCCAGCCCCACCCTCTGCAGCACACACAGCTCATCATCTAAACTCTGGCAGGTGCCACTCCGCCTCTGCTGCTGTCCTGGGCAGTTGCCCTATGGTACTTGGCTCTCCAAAATGCCAGGGTCTCCTGTGACTGGGATATACTTTCACCAGTAGCATCTCTTGGGCTCTCTTCAGGGACTCCAGCCCTGCCACACCGCCAAGCCTCAGCTGTTCTCCATGCCCCTTCATGCCTTCCAAACCAGTAACACACGAGTGACTTACACTACACAATCTGGCTGCCAGCACAAGGTACAGCCTTGGCCGCTTGTGGAGCATGGCTTCTGTGTGCTGATCCCAAGGGAACCCTTCCCAGAAGATTTCACCTCAGCCCCAAAAGAGTCTATAAGCAACTCTCAAACATTCCTCTGGAACTTCACAGGCCAAGCCTCCATCGCCTGCATTTCTCTCAACTCTTACCTTCCATGCTCCTACTGAACAAATGACCGAGGTGTGAACACTTGATGGCTTTTCTAGCCCAAGTTCCAAAGTCCTTCCACAATCCTCCCACAGAAATCAGCATGATCACATCGGTCACAACAATACCCCACTATCAGTATCCTGGTACAAATTTTTGTCTCAGTTAGGGTCACCATTGCTGTGATGAAACACCATGACAAAAAGCAAGTTGTGGGGGGAAAGGGTTTATTTGGCTTACACTTCCACATTGTAGCCCATCATTGAAGGACATCAGGACAAGAACTGAAGGAGGGCTTGGAGTAGGAGCTGATGCAGAGGCCATGGAGAGGTGCTGCTTACTGGCTTGCTCCTCATGGCTTATTCAGCATGCTCTCTTATAGAACCCAGAACCTCTAGCCCAGGGATGGCACGGCCCACAATGGGCTGGGCCATCCCCCCATCAATCATTAAGAAAATGTTCTGCAGGCTTGCCTACAACCAGATCTTATGGAGGCATTTTCTCAATTAAGGTTCTCTCCTCTCAGACAACTCTAGCATGTGTCAAGTTGACATAAAATTAGCAGGCACACATACTTATACATACATACATACATACATACATACATACATACATACATACATGTTTTAAAAGAAAATAAATCTTGAATAAGTCACACAACCATTTCAGTAGATGCAGAAAAGCCTTTGACAAAGCTCAACATCACTGTACAATTAAAGCCCTAAGAGAGCTAGGGACAGGAAGATCACATTGCTGCATAATAAGCACTATATGCAACAAGTGATAGCGGGCATAACACTCAACGGGGAAAGAAACAAAAGTTCTCTATAATCAGGATTGAGAATCCTGCCAATTCTCTCCTTTCTTACTCAATATAGCACTTCAATTCTAATCCAGGGAAGTAAGAGAAGGAAGGAAATGGACAAATAGATTAGGAGGACAGAAGTCAGACTGTCCCCATGTGCAGATGACATGATCCTACACCTAGAGACCCCTGGAGACTCCGCCAGGAAGTACCCCAGTCTGATGAGCATTTGCATCGGAGCAGCAAGGTATTCCAATAATGCAACCATTAAGAGACCACAAGTGCGATTTCCCTCACAAAATCATCAAGTATCATTAAACAAACTAAATGAGGATGTGAAAAAACTCATTAATGAGCTCCAAGACATTGCAGGAAGAAAATTAAGACTGTAGAAGAAAGACCGACATCCCTGTGTTTCTGAACTGGGAGAATTCGTGCTATTTTAAAAAATGGTTATATTGCTGGAAATGACCTACAATTAATGTAAACCCCACTGAAACCCCAGCACCATGCTTTACTGAGGTAGAAAGGCATCCTGAGATTTACATGGAATCAAAAACGGCCCTGAATAACCAACCAAAGCAATCCTGCGACAAACAAGCAATCGTGGAGGGAGCCAATGACTGACTTTAAAGTATTCTATACTGCTATACAGTTACAAACTCAAACACATAGATCAATGGGATAGACAGTACAGGATAAAAAGAAGTAAACTCAAGAACCTATAGCGCCTGATTCTCACCACGTGACCAACAAGTTATACACTGGAGGAAAAAGCAGCATTTGGGTATCCATATGTACAAGGCAAATGATCTCATCCTTTACAAAGGTCTCTCAAAGCGCACTGAAGAGCCTAATGTAAGACCTGAGACTTCAAGCTAACGTGGGCAAACATTTCGAGATAAATGCAGGAGGCAAGGGTTTTCTGAGTAAGAGCCCAAGAGCTCAGGAAATAACAGCAAGGCTTGGCGAATGGCTTCGAGTGCAGTTTAAACGCTTCTGTACAGAATGTGAACAGAGCAAAGAGACACCACAACATGCTTCTCTGTTATTAACATACCTATGGGCTGAGAACTGTCTGTCTTCAAGTACAATCCCCTTCTACTTAACCACTCTTTCCGTTGTTCTCGGCTTTCCCACATACGACTCTAGGCGTCATTTATGGAAACCATGGCCTGTCCATCCATTCAGTGCTCTGCTTAGGAAATCTGCTCTGCGGAATCAAGCTGCTGCCCGCAGTCCCACCTACCGCAAGTACTAAAGAACTTAGCTCTTTATGACCAAGACTCTCCTAGTCTGCTGCTGTTGTTAAAGTGCCTCTCCCTTTTGTCTGGGATCTCACCAGGAGTCCTGTTGCTGCTCTGTGGATGGCGTATTCACAGGCTACATACACACTCTCCAAACCACAGCTTTCTCTCCATTGTTTCCATTCTGTGTCGTCAAAGAGGTTAAGCCAATACTGCGGTCCCTGCAAGCCACCTAAGGTTTTATTCCCGGTGTGGTCAGAACCTCCTCGGCCCCAGTCTGCGCAGTTCCAAGCCCATGCAAGATCATTCTATGCATCTTACAGACCTGTCCTAGTTTCTTTTCTGTTCAGAGAGAAACACTGACGAGAAACATGGAAGAGAACAGAGTTTCCTTCAACTCACAGTTCATAGTCCGTCATCCAGGGAAACCAAGGCAGGAAATAAGGCAGAGACCACATCACACATGTGCGTGACAGGATGCTGCTTGATGGGCTCGTTCCAGGCTCACAGTCAGCTACTTTTCTCACCAGCCATTGGGCAGTACTGCCCACAGTGGGCGGGGTCCTCCTACATCAATTAGCAATTAAGAAAATGCCTCACGGATGTGGCCACAGTCTAACACAATGTAGGCAGTTCCTCATTTGAGGGTTCCTCTTCCCAGAGCAGTGGTTCTCAGCCTTCCTAACGTTGAGACCCTTTAACACAGTTCCTCATGCTGTGATGACCCCGCGACCATAAAACTATTTTTATGGTTGCTACTTTCTAGCTGTAATGACTCATAACTGCTACTGTTACGACTCTTAATGTAAATATCTGTGTTTTGCGATGGTCTTAGGTGACCCCTGTGAGAGGGTCGTTCAACCCACGAAGAGGTCACAATCCACGGGTTGAGAACCACTGTCCCAGAGTGTCAAGTTTACAACTGACTGTGACAGCCCCCAAAAGTTGCACTAAACAGTAAAAATAAGTGCAATTAAATGGTTTTATATATATATACCAGATAACCATTGCCAATCAGCTTTCATGAGAGGAAATACTGTCCTCCCAGTTTTGGAGACTGGCACCCCTGTAAGAGGGTAGCATGGTCAACTCCCAGGTCCTCTTCTCCCACCTTCCGTTCCCTATGACTCTTGCTTTGCACACATGCTTCTGCATAGTCTCTCCCACCTCTTAGATGTTATGTCGGCGATGGTGCTTGTTTGTTTGCTTGCTTGTTAGTTTTGTCAACTTGACACAAGCTAGGGTCATCTGGGAACATGGAACCTCAATGGAGGAGATACATTCATCAGATTAACCTGTAGGCAAATCAAATCCATGAGGCATGTTCTTGATTAATGACTAATAATGGGAGGGCCCAGGCCGCTGTGGGCAGTGCCAACCCTGGTCAGGTGTTCTTGGATTGTATGAGAAAGCAGGCTGGTACCTTTTATCCCAGCACTCAGGAGGCAGAGGCAGGTGAATTGCTGTGGGCAGGATGCCATCCTGGTCCAGGCCAACCAGACCTACCTAGTGAAACCCTGTCTCAAACAAAAAAAAAAAAAAAAAAAAACAAGACAAGGCATGCTGTCAAACCATGGGGTGGTGTCGCAGGATTTTCCCTGTCCAATTACATTAGTGCAGAGGAGGTCTGTGATTAGACAGGGAAAAGGGAGGCAGAGCTAAGAGTTGCAGAGACAGGGAGCATCTCAGGGTAGAAGGGGATGGAAGACGTAGTTGTGGTATAGTAAGGTTAGATTAAGTGGAATAAAACTTTTATCGTTATCAATTGGCTCTGAAATTATTGTATTGGCATCTTGTAAATTGTGATATTATTGATACATAAATCTGATTGGTTAATTAAGCTTTAAGAGTCTTGATTTTACTGGATTACTGGGTATTGTGATGTACAACCGCAAAGTTGACTGGAATGTGGAATCACGGACTACATGGGTTTATGGCTGAGGAAGTACTATTGGCTTCCAGAACAAGCAAGCCAGATGCTGCAGGAGCTAGCTGGAGATAGTTTTTAATATTTCCAGCAAAAGGGTGAGGGTGGGGGTTGTGGGAGCATCAGGAGGCAAGCCAGAAGGCAGCACTCCCCCCCTCCCCCCCCACACACACACCCTCTGCTTCACTTTCTGCCTCCAGCTTCATGCTCTTGAGCCCCATCCCTGGCTTCCCTGCACACGATGGACTAGGACCAGAAAGATGCAGTAAACTCTTCTCCCCAAGTATCTTTGTCTTAGTGTTCATCGCGGCAGTAGATAGCTCGTTGAGAAGAAGCACGCTAAGATAGAAGCACACCAAGGTCTCTATCTTGTGACCTCAACGGCTTCAAGTACAATCCCTGAAGGCTCTGTCTCCAGATATAGTCACAGTAAAAGCTAGGGATTCAGCATATGAAGTTTTGAGGGGACCCACTTCAGTCCTCAACAAAGTTCTTAGATGCAAGACCAATGACAAGATCTGTCAGAAGCATCTAGGAAAGTCTAAGGCAAGTGAGTTTCCTGCAGATGGCTCACTGTTTGGCACTGCTACAATGGGTGAGCTCTGAGAGGCAGAGTCTTTAGAGCCTTCATCCCAGGGTTGCTTCTTGCTACTGATACACCTTTCCTGCTACTATTACATAGCCTAATGATTACTGGGCATCAGACCACCCTATTGGGCAGATTTTCTACAGAATCAATATGAAGATGTAGTTTCATATAGTAATGCTGTGTGGACAATTTGATAATTTCATACTTCCTGATAATGATTTTATAGAATTCCTAAACTGATACAAGTAATCTTGAGCCCCCTATAAAATCAAAGCTGAAAATAGAGCTCTGTAAACGTTCATGTGTCAAAGGCTAATTGCACTAGGAAAAGAAAGCAGGATTGAAACAAATTCATGCTCAAGGATTCCATCTAGGTTAAGAAAGAGGACACAACCTGGAAGCTAAAGGTCATAAACTGGGCAATTTATTATAGGTGCAAGGAGGTAAATATAAATTATGAACTAATATATCTATACAAGACTTAAAAAATAATGGGACACAAGGCAGATGATTTGTATCTAAGGCAAAACCATGCTAACTTACAATATAAAAATGATTGCTTTAAACTTATAGTGAATTATGGAGCTAGAAACAGATACTAGTCAGGTGCTAATCTTAATGGAAAGTCATGTAAGCAATTCTGCTGTAACTCCTTATCAAACTATGACATGAACTAGTGCCTTAAACTTACTATGAACTAATGGAAAGTAAAAGTGCTTAGCAAACCATGTGATCAACTATCCTTAGTATAAATATTAAGACAACAATAAAGACGAATTTTAGCCCTTCTCTACTTAAACCAGTGTGTCTCAAGAAAATAACTTTTCTATTCTATTCTTTCTTTTTTCTTTTTTCTTCCTTTCTTTTCTTCCTTCCTTCCTTCCTCCCTTCCTCCCTTCTTTTCTTTTCTCTCTTGCTTAAGAAGAGTTAAGGAACTCAAAGCTTCTCTCCTGGCCAGCAGGAGGCCTGAGTTAAAGAGAAAAGAACTCTTAAAATAACTAAGTTTTTTTTTTTCTTTTCTTTTCCCTGATGCTATTAGAAGGAGTTAATTGCCAGGAACCAGCAGCTTTTAAGTTTTAACCACAGAGTAGCAAGTGAGAGTTAAATTACCAGAGGCCATCAGCTTCTGGCCCCTAGAACAGCAAGAGAGAGTTACAAGGCCAGAGTTACCTTTGGCCTTCTTCTGACTGATGCTGTGTCCCACCTCAGTACCTGAATGCCAGGGCTGGCCCCGGGCTAAGATCCATAAAGGGAAATGTGACAAACTACATCACCGAAATTGCAAATGTTTGTATTTCAACTACTACCTTGAAAAAACTAAAACAGCCAGCCATGAGTCAGGGCAAGACTATCACAACTCCATACATCAGACAGGAACTGCAGAGGAAAATACCATAAATTCTTGGGACTCAAAAGTAGAGAAATCCAGGCTTAAACTGGATTGGATGGTTTGAAACGGCATTTAAATGAACGATGCAGCAATAGCTGATGAACCCTTGGAAGACAGCAGACATTTAGAGGAGAGTAGCTGCTCCTCGCCACACCCCATGGTAACAAGTCTCATCACATGGAGAAACTGGAATGCACACACACACATATACTACTCGAGTGAAAGATAAATTCACATGGTAACACATGCTGTGGAAAACTAGATGGTAGCTCCTAAATGCATCAAGCACAAACTTATCTATGTCATTCCTAAGAGTGTAACCAAAAGGAAGGAAAAGGCATGTGTATGCACGAATATTCATAAACAATTTTTCATAATAGCCAATACCTGAAAATGAGCCACATATCCATCAATTGATTAGCGGGTAAATAAATGTGGTACTCCGTATTTGTTTTAAGAAAGCTATGGCCCGATAGCTGTTACAAACAGATAAATGTAATTAAAATAAACACGATCATCAATGGTTGCTGAGGTCTGGGGATGAAAGGGGAGGTCGGCCACATTGGGCAAGGGGGAATATGGGGGACAAGGGAAACATTACACAAGTAGAATGTGCCACCGTGTCTGCAAGCTGCATGTTCACAATCAAGGTGCTCATCACCATGCAAGAATTCTGCAGCATGAAAACTGTACTGCAGTAAATGTCAGTGCAAGCACACATGTTGCCCCCATATGATGAAGTGGGACCTGGATCATATATGTGGTGTGAAAGTGGGTGGGGACTATTTGGGAGAAGTTAAATACTGGGAAGGGGAAGAGATGGGGGAAGAAATGGATAACTTTGTACAAGCAGTCTATGCTAAGGAAAATGTTTTAAAAGACTGACCATGTGCTAGAGAGAGGGCTCAGCCAGTAAAGCGCTTGCCTTGCAAGCATGAGGCCCTGAGTGTGATCCCAGAGCACACATTTTAAAATGACAGGATGGGCACATGCTTATAATCTCAGTGCTGGAGAAATGAAGACAGGTTCTCTAGAGCTCACAGAGCAGCTCCTGGTCAGAGGGGGAGCCTGACTCACAAAGCAAGGTGAGCAACTTCCAAGGAAGAATGCCAGAAACCAACCTCTGAATTCCAAGCACACACACACACACACTCACACACACACACACACACGCATGCACGCATGCATGCACGCACATTTGTTGCCTATAATGCAGTTACATTTAAATGTTTATTTTTAACATTTATTTTAACATTTAACATTTATTTTATTTTAAAACCCTTAAAGACATTTAACATACCAAATTACCAATGCCAAAAGTCACTGAATAAAATGAATTAATTTGCTTTCTAAATATGAGCATAAACATTCTCTTGAGCCGGGCGTGGTGGCGCACGCCTTTAATCCCAGCACTCGGGAGGCAGAGGCAGGCGGATCTCTGAGTTCGAGGCCAGCCTGGTCTACAGAGTGAGTTCCAGGACAGCTGGGCTACACAGAGAAACCCTGTCTTGAAAAACCAAAAAAAAAAAAAAAAAAAAAAAAAAAAACATTCTCTTGTTTGAGAACTATGGGTACAGAGATGAAGCATAAGGAAAGAGATTGTTAAAAGGTGTTAACAAAATCAGCCATTTAGAAGAAAATTAGTCTCCTCCTGGATCTCTAGATATCTTCTTAATGTCAAAAGAGACATTTAACATTATTTTCTCTGTTAGTTTGTATATGTGAACTGCTAAAACTACTATGAAGAATTGACACGTTTTTAAATAGACCATCTTAATTTGTGTTTACTTTTACCATAAAAACTTTATACTCATTATAAATATATATGTATATATATATATACATATATATATAATATGATTTGTGTGTTCAATAGCTATGCAATACAAGTAAGATATTTTATATAACAATGTAGATTATGAAAAATGTTTCTTACTTCTGAGTGTGTTTTATCTTCAACTTTCTCTGGAAATATGATTTCTAGAAATGAACTTTGAGAATCTGAAAAGAGAAAAAAAAAACATTTAGTAACCTTCCCCTTAATTTGACTAAATGTTCAGTTTCTTTCATAAGGCTCACTTAACCATTTTGAGTGGCTCATCACCGTGTGCTACTTTGAAAACTCTAATGCTCACTTCAGGAGTCCATGAACTAAAACTGGAATTAGCCAGAGAAGTTAGCCTGGCCCCTCTGCAAACATGATAGTATTGATCCATGAAGTGTTCCATATTTAAAACAAAACACTGAAAACATTGGCTTTGACAAGCAGACAAAATGGTCATGAAAGACAGAAGGAGGCACTCAGCATATGCAAAACACAGGAACACATAGGCAAAAACAAACCAGTCAGAGGCATGCTTCAAGAAAACCTGGCTGAAATGAAAGACTTAAAGCAATGAACTAGAAAGTGCCCAGCCTGTCCGGGAATAAAGGATAATAACGAATCAACAGTGAGCTGTGGTCTGATGACATCGTTGAGCTTTTAAAAACAAGAATCAAGCGGGAGTAACAGTAGAAACACGTCACATGTCATTGTAGTTAGGTTTTTGTCATCTTGACACAGGCTAGGGTCGTCTGGGTAGAGAGAACCCTGGTGAGAAAAGGATTCCACAAGATTTGCCTGAGTAAGAGCTGACGTCAGTGAGCCAAGGCGCAGTGGGTAGTAGTGGAAATTGGTGCTGAGTTCTTGCATCACACACAGGCTGAATGTGCTGAGAGAAGAAGCCAGTGGGCAAGCAGCTTCCCCCATAGCTTCTGCTCCAGATCCAGCCTCTGGGTTCCTGCCTAGGCTTCCTCAGTGATGGACGGCGATGCAGAACTGTAGGTAGAGATAATCCTTTTCCTCCCCAGGTTCCTTTGGCTCGTGGGGTTTATCAGGGCTCTAGAGAACAAACTATGGCAGACAGAAAAAGGGAGAAGCACAGCTTGGCCTGGGCCTTCAATATTAAAACATTCCATTTAAATGACTAAATCGAGGACTCAGAAATTTTATGTTAAGCAGCACTGTCATTCAACTACCAAAGAAAAGGTGGCTATTTGTGGGCCTGAGTATCAGAAGTTTTCTACGGAGATCTCTGACCAGGCCTGGTGCGAGGGTTCGGGCGAAGGGAAGCGAGTGCGGGCAGGAGGCACAAAGTTTTTGTCGTGCCTTCCAGGTCACTTGGTAACTCCGATCCACTTGGTAACTCCGAGTCACTGAGTAAGGTCGGGCTGGGCCCATGAGAGGGGTGAGGAGTGCGGCAGAAGCTCAGGCAGCGCTTTGGGAGAGCAGGTCTCTTCCCAAGTGTTACAGCTCTCGGAACAAAAGACTCAGGTGACAGAGTAGTTCTCGAGCACCTTTAATTCCCTGGATGGATTTATATAAGGTTTGGGGGTGATTCAGGATTCAACAGCGGGTGCCTCTCATTGGCTTGGACTGAGAGCTTGAGGGAAACCTTATTTGTATGTGGGAAGGCCTGGTGCTGCTCCTAGGTGACTGATAGCCACACACCTCTGGGGGTCAGGGGGAGGTTGTGGAGGCGGTAACTTTGACAGGAGCCAGGGGTCCAGGAGACATGATCAAACGCTTTCCGTCCCATGTAGATGGAAATCACCACCCATCAGATCCCCGGGGTTCCAGACCTTTGCTTGACTGGAGACCAGGCTGTCTGTGCATAACCCACTGCCCCACAACTATTTATAAACAAATTCCCCCAAGAAAATAACCTTCATGCACCCGTCAGAAAGGCAGACAAATTTCCCCCAATAAATATAGCTATTTTGTACTAAAAGATCTAGGAACAAGCAGAGTAGAGATGGCGATGCTACGGGAAGCACGGCCACGTGGCGGGAGCGATATTAAGATTTGTGATGGTGGACATAGGATAGCATGCACCACTAACAGGAAGTACAGCGCAGAGAGAAGAACGTGAGCAGACAAATTTCCTTACATTTACTGTAAGCTAAAACTGAAAATGTCACAACTACAAACCTCTATGCCTGGCCAGACCCCGCACAGTCTTCACCAGGGTAAATCGGATGGGTGCATCCAATTCTCTCCTCCGCACACCCTTCTCGGTCACCCAGATATAGGCAGGGTTCCACATCCTGTGCCCTGGCCTAGTCTGGCCACTCCTGCATGCATGTCCCTGAGTGTCCAGGTTCCATCCAAGATACGCTCTGCCTACCCCAACCTACAGGCCCTCTGCGCCCTAAGACAACTTTTCTGCTCAGCTAGGTCCTTACCATCTTGTGCCATATCTAGACCAGTGAGTCTTGCCTCACCCTCCACTCCACACACTTCCCCCAGTGTCTAAACTTCAGCCTGGACCAGAAGGCACATCCTGCTTGCCTAACTAGCACCCTGTATCTATCTACCTGACTTATTCCAATCTAAGCCATTTCCAATGTTTAGACCCAACCTGAGCCAAATGCCCTGCATTAGGCCCCAACCTGCTCTGCCCATATCAGAAAAAGAGCTAACAAAAACAGTCCTCATACTCACAATACATTGCAAAAATACAAACAATATGAAAAAGCAAGGCAGTGTCTCAATCAATGCCAAGACGCAGAATTTAAAAGAACAACCATAAACTTCAAAATTCCAGGATTAAAAAAAAAAAAAAAAGACATACAGAGGCTGGAGAGATGGCTCAGTGGTTAAGAACACCAACTACTCTTCAAGAGGACCTGGGTTAAATTCCCAGCACCCCAAGCAGCTCATGACTCTCTGCAACTCCAGGGGATCCCACACCCTCACACAGACATACATGCAGGCAAAACATCGATGCACATGAAATAAATCATTTTAAATTTTTTTTAAAAAGACACAAAGAAACAACTCAACATACGTAAGAAGAATTAACTTACAGAGAACAAATTTCTGCATGAAGTCAAAGAGAACACAAACATAAGGAGGATGGGAATGATAAGACAGTCAACGATGTGAAAACAGAACTCAGGAAAGAGTTAGAAACTGACGAGAACACAAGCTGAAACGAGGACGGATTTGGAAAAGCCAATAACTGAGCCAGAAAAACTGAAGGGAAGGCCTGGTGAGCAGAATGAACCTGGAAGAAAATCGAACACCGGAACTCAGAGGTAAAGCAGAGAGCGTCTCCACCAAACAGTGATGTGACAACTTTAGATAAAAACTGAAGAGGAACATGGAGGACATATGCGACGATATAACAAGACCAGACCTTTGAATTACAGGCATAGCTAGAAGAGGCAAGAAGAATCCCAGGTCAGTGTTGTACACCAGACCTTCAACAAGATCAGAGAAGAAAATGTCTGATCTTGGAAAGGCTCCCCCATTCAGATTCACAGACACATACAGAAGCCGGTAGAACATCAAACATACAAGTCCAGAAAAAGAAACTCTGCGTGGCATGTCATAGTTAAAACAATACGTACACGAAACAAAGAAAGTATGTTGAAAACTGGAGATCAGACGCGAGTCACGTGTAAAGGAACGCCCGATGAGAACAACAGTTGATTTCTCAATGGGAACTTTGAAGGCCAGAAGAGCTTGGAGCTATGCATTACACTACAAATCCAAAATAAAAGATAAAAATAAAAATCAAATATAAAGACAAACAACAACAAAAAGCCTACAACAGCCAACAGCCATAAAAACGCGGTCCCGAGGGCCAGCCAATTGGAGTTGAGAGCAGCCCAGATGAAACACAGCGAGTAATAATTTAGGGTTATTAATAAGAAAGTAGACTCTAGTAGCATAGAGGGTAGGTATCCACCCAGCTCTTGTGCTGTTTAAGGCTTACTGTAAATATAAAGGCTGTGTGTGTCAAAGGCAGACTAGGAACCCTGGGTCCAGATTAAATAATTTCTACAACAGGGACGCTTCCTGCTTTCTGATGGCCTTTGAAAAACATAGTGGTATACGCACTGCTGTGGGAAATCAGTGTCCACCATTCCTTTTGAATTCGTGAAAACTCAATAGAGACTCTCCACAAACACACAAATGTCCATGCACAGCTTGCACACATTGTTTTCGCACAGCTTTTGAGGCACACATGAGAACACACACCGAGAAGCCCGATGCATTGACAATAAAGATTGTGCAAACAACTGATGTCACCCAACCTCTTGACAGCGAGCAGAGAGAGCAGCCTCCAAAACCCTCTCGCATCCTTACAAACCCAGTCAGAATGTCTAGAAAGCTTACAAAAGTTACGGGGCTGAAGTAGCTTGAAACTGAGAGCAAAAATGATTTCTTCTTCCCATGAGAAGTTTCTGAACACTGTCTCAGCAATGGCAGGAATAACTGACGTGGTACAGCGTGGCGTCGGTCCTATATACAATGCTTAAGGGAACTCACAAAAGAAAAGCTGAGGAAAGCTGGGGACCTATGCTGCTTCCTGTCTGTGTTCTTAATTAACTGTTCAAAATAATAGATTTGGTGATAATAGTTTATATATATATATATATATATATATATGCATGTAGCATAATTTGATCGTATTTGATTTTTTAATGTTGTTTTAATTTCTCTTTATTTTATGTGTGTGTCTTTGTCTCTGTATGTCTCTCTGTATGCATGTGAAGGACAGACATGTGACAGAGTGTATCTGGGGAGGTCAGGAGATGGCTTGCTGTAGTCAGTTCTCTCCGACTGTGACTGAGTCCCCAGGGTCAAACGCAGGATGTCAGGCACGGCAGCAGACTCTTACCTGATGAGACATTTCTCTTATGATGGATTTCAGGATCATAGATCACTGATTCATAACTATATCCTCTAAGCAACGCATGTAAGCGTAACTAGTGCGGCTTTCACTCCAACCAGTTAATAAAATGGTTCGCACTTGAAAAGAATAATTAGAACTGTTAGTTCTTAGAGGAAATTTTAGAAACAAGAACAAAATGAACATATAAGCAAATGAACAATTCTCTTGAACACGAATAAAATCATTAAATGGAGGCATGCCTAGAATAATGCTATCCTATTGAGGTTTGGTTTGTTTTTTTGTTTGTTTTTTTTTTTAACTGACGTTCAGCCAATCACTATTCAGGATCTGGAATCTGTCACCACTTAAAATCCTGGAAGGACCCATACTTAACAAGCTCATTGTCTGGTGGCCAATCTTGGATCATGGATGGAACATCCTTAATCTGTGGAACAGAGCCTGTTACAGATAGATAGATAGATAGATAGATAGATAGATAGATAGATAGATAGATAGATAGATAGATAGATAGATAGATAGATTGATTTAGCAGAGACTAGTTGGCAACATCCTAACACAGACCCTAGTCTCCTCAACAGGTGTCAATTTCCTTGTGACCTGCTACCTATCCCTCACTGTCAAGCATTCAGGCCACACAGACATATTTTAACCTGGTGACGGTGGCACACCATGGCACCAATATCTTTAGGATAAGAAACCCTGTGACAGTAATACATAAACCCCTGGAACTCCTGTGGCCTCCACATAACAAGAATGTGTTTGTTTCTCATGGGAAGTCTGGGAGTTCTCAGTTAGTGAATTAGAAATACTAGTGAGACAATAAACTTTGGTGACTTTAAGGGTCACTGCAGCATCAAGAAAAGGGGATGGAATTCACTAACTGCCTTTGTTTACTTTCAAATAGTTAAGTTTATTATGTGAAGTTCACTTTAATAGTTTCATGCATGTGTGCACACATGTGTGGTATGTAGAGACTAGAGGAGGTCATTGGTACCCTTCCCTATTTCTCTCTCTCTGTCTCTGTCTCTCTCTGTCTCTGTCTCTCTCTGTCTCTCTGTCTCTCTCTGTCTCTCTGTTTCTCTCTGTCTCTCTCAGTCTCTCTCTTTCTCTCTTTCTTTCTCAGTCTCTCTCTCTCTCTCTCTCTGTCTCTCTGTCTCTCTCTCTGTCTCTCTCTCTCTGTCTCTCTCTCTGTCTCTCTCTCTCTCTCTCTCTCTCTCTCTCTCTCTCTCTCTCTCTGCCTTTTCCCTTGAGACAGTCTCTGGCTGGAGCTGGAGATTACCATTTTATGGCTAAGGCAAGCTAGCCAGCAAGCCCCAGAATTCCCTCCATCTCAGAACCTCTCCCCCTAAGCCCCACCCCAGCACGGGAGTCACAGGTGCAGGTAGCAGTATCTGGATCTCTTTTAACATAAGTACTGAGGGTCTGATCCAGACCCTCCTGCTTGCAGAGGAAGCACGCTTAGTACTGACCATTTTCCTAATCCTTTAGCAAGAAATTTTACAGAAGACCGTAAGAGAATTCTATGATGACTTCAAATAAAAAAAAAATTGAAAAAAACAATGGAACTATAAAAAATGGCCCAGGAGGAAGAATTGATAAATCAACACGAAAAGAAAAGAACAGACAGGAAGAAGGACCCAAAGGAAGATACAGAAAGGCAGAAGATCCAAAGGCCTTGAGTAGTTTTATATATTAGCTGAATTAAAGAATACAGCATCTTCTGAAAAAAAGACATAAAGAAAGTCATATTTGTCTCACATATCTAATATAATTTTCATAATAAAGCTAAGGCCTGTATGAGGGAATTGAATGTGCTTACCTACTTATAATCTTGATTTAAAAATTCTAAGTAAAATATTAATAAGTTTGACTTTAATCGCTATATCAAAATGTTAAAGCTTGGCCAAGAAGAATTTATCCCAAGAATTCCTACAGCAGTTTAAAGTGAGGGGAAAAAAATACCCCTCCAATCTATCATACACAAAGAAGTGCTAAAAGTGCAGACAAAGAAAAGGAAACCATGCTTTTAATGCTCTTCCCAGATAAATGTTAGATTCCAGCACGATAGATCCCTGCGCTTGATTCTTCTAGATGACCACACGGTAACCAAACACTTGGACAGGCAAGATGGTTCAACAGGTAAAGGTGCTTCAGGCCCTGCCCTGACCCACATAAAGGTGGAAGGGGAGAACCAACTCCGCAATGTTGTCTTCTGACATTGTCCCTGCATGCGCCATGGCGCCCACACCCCAACCCCTTTGGAATGATAAGCTAAAAAAAAAGATGTTTCAACTAGGAACTGTATCTTCAGGAAGATGCTCTGTCTGTATAAGAGACGTCTGCTCAGTGGAAGCCCTTACTGACGGCACTAGTAAAGGTAGGAGCTAAAGCAGTTATACCGCGGTCACACCAAGGGTCTGCCTCAGCCTGGAACTGAGGAACGAGGACATGTGTAGAAGATGGTACGATAATCCACAACAGCAACAAAAGAGGATCATGAGCAGAAGGACAGTGAGCAAGCATAAAACCAATGTTTTGCTTCATTAGTGCCAGTAATGAACAATTTTCTTTTTTTTTTTTTTTTTGGTTTTTATCATGTTTGTTACATTTATTTAATGAACAATTTTCTTTAAAGGATCCCATTCATGAAAGTGACCAACCAAAAAACAAACAACAACAACCTGTGCCAAGACCTAAGAATAAGAGAATTAAGAAACGTACAGAGAAAGTTATGGGC
The DNA here is from genome assembly GCF_978045245.1 of Mus caroli. Classification (NCBI taxonomy): domain Eukaryota; kingdom Metazoa; phylum Chordata; class Mammalia; order Rodentia; family Muridae; genus Mus; species Mus caroli. The sequence goes on along the minus strand of NW_028227265.1, from coordinate 105,174,368 downwards.
TCTAGAAGACCCTCTGAACAAGGATAAGCAACGTTCTTACACCTAGGCTTAACGCAACCCAACTGCAAACTCTGGGGATTTTTAATAAAATGTGCTATACACATAGCATGTGGTCCATCCACAAAGTAGAGTGTTCAACAGTGAACAAAATCATATTGACACACCACAGTGGAGCCATCTTGGCAGTGTGCCACACACCAGTGTGTGTTGGAGAATCCCCTGCTTCAGGTTTAACAACAACAGGGGCTGAGGAGAGTCACACAGGCAGGAATCTCAAAAATCTAAGTTCAGAGAGGAAGCAGAAACTAGGCTGGTGTGTCCTTTGGCTGCGGTGAGAGCAAGATAGGCAGATGTTTTGTCAGTATGTATAAAATGTTTAATTACCCTGGAGGAAGAATTTTAAGAAGTCTACTGTAACATTGCTGCTACAGTAAATAGCAACATATTGTGAGCGCCCGACTCGCCAGCAAGAAAGACGCCACAACAGGATCCTTCTGCACACGTTTATTGGGAGAGCTTGATTGCAGAGGTGAAAAGACCCAGAGCCCCAGAACTGGCGCTGCTTATATAGGCCTAGGAGAGGCATGTCTACACCTGATTGGTTATGCTTTCAGTACCTCATTTGCATGCCACGGGCCAGGCAGTGACTCAGCAAAAAACTCTACTGCACATGCGCACATTGGTTGTTTACCCAAACTTATGGGTGGTGGCCAGCAGTAGCCAGCGCCATCTTGTAATGGCGTATGTGGCTTCCCACAACATATGTTCTCTAAAACATTTTTTAAAAACAAAATTAGAATTATTTTAATATAATAAAATAATAATAAAGAGTACAAAAGAAAACTTATACTCTGCAAAGAGAAAGATAAAGCCAAGCGACTGAGAAGAAAGGGCAAAGGCTAAGAGCACAAATGACCTTCATAAAGCAGATCTGGACTGGGGAGATGGCTCAGTGAAAACACCCATCATTCATTGCATAAGAATAAGGACCTGAGTTCTAATCTCCAGAAGCCAACTAAAGATGGATATGGGAAGACACACCTGTAATTCCAGTGATCCTTCACAGACCAGATTTGGAGATAATCCCCAGAGGTCCCAGAGCCAGCTAGCCTGGCTTATGAAGAGTGAAAAACAGGGAACATCTTTAAATAAAATGGAAGGAAAGAACTGACGCCTGAGGTTTCTGTCCTATGATCATGCATCCATACACACATGCACACACTACACACACATGCACACATACACACACTGCATACATATACAGACTATACACACATATACACATACATATAATACACACACTATACACACACTATACACACATGCACACATACATATACATACACAATATACAAACATGCACACATATACTACACATACATGCATACACTACACACACACACCAGACATATACACCCATATAAAAAGGTTAAAAATAAAATAAAGCACACGTGATAAAAGGTAATTACCTAAAACATACAAAGGTTGTTTTTTTTTTTAAATAGTGGCACACAATACAAATTTTAAAAGTGAGGAGTAACTTGAAAAAAGAAACTAAAGAGAAAATAAGCCTATGAAAAGATTTCCACAGCAGAGCTGAAGGGATGGATGAACGTCAAAGGCTAGGCTCAGAGCCAAATGTCCAGATCTCAACAGCATGTGCCGTTAGGAGATTGTAAATTAAAACAATGAGGTATCGCTATATCCTCTTATCATCGTAGTGACACCAGGTAGCCATTGAAGTCATGGAAACTGTGTCCACACACAACCTGAGCAAGCATGTGGATGGTGGCTGTCTTCACCACTATTAAAACTGGGGAGTCGCTGAGACATCTTTCAGTAACTAAATGGATAAACTATGCTCGGCGGTGGAATGGGTATTTTCAATACCTTGAAGAAATAATCTATCCAGCCAGAAGGAGGAATCAAGGAATCTAAAATATATACTTCAAACGAAAAGACACCTGTCTGCAAGGCCGTGTGGTGCATGACCCCCATTATATAACTCTCCGGAGAAAGCAGGCCACAAATGGCAGTCGTTTAGGGATGGTGAGGAGAGGGAGGGAGCACGGAGGATTCTCAGGTCAGTGAGACTAGTCTGCATGGTACTGAAGGGATGGGCATCTCTGGGCAGAACACAGAACATACGGAACCCAAGTGCAATCGGGCATATCCCTGGAACGGATGCATCTCTGCAACATCAGCGGTTGACCCTCATGGGAGGATAGAGAGCAGGTGCTATATACAAACACTGGTTACTGCTCAGTTTTGCTATGAATCTGAAACTACCTTGAAATGGGAACTCTGATAATTTTTCTTTTAAAAAAAAAAAAAAAAAAAAAACTTTGAGGAACTGGAGAAATGGCTCAGAGGTTAAGAGCATTGGCTGTTCTTCCAGAGGACCAGGGTTCAATTCCCAGTATCCACATGGTGGCTCACTACTGCCTGTGACCCCAGTTCTAGAGAATCTTCTCTGATTCACCCTCTTTTGACCTTTAAGCACACTAGGCCCACAAGTGGTACACAGACTTGTAGGCAGGCAAAATACCCATATACGTAAAATAAAGTTTAAATTTTAAAAAAATCTTTTATAAGCTGTTGGCAATTTTTTGTATTTACCACAGTTTAAAAAATTAAAGATAATAGATTAAAATATTAAAATATGCATACATAAAATAATCAAAATTCAATATTTATATCCGATTGAATTTCATGAAGTTTGCTGGTATATACATATCTATATCTATGTAGATATAGATATCGAGAGAGAGGGAGAGAGATTTAGTATATATTAAATAAAAAGGCAAGGGAGTTGGGGGTGGAGAGATTAGAGGGAAGAAATGGAAAAGAATTAGTGCTATATTTTAATTAAAAATAAAGAATAGTGAAGCTTGCCGGTGTGTTTTGTTTTGTTTTTCAAGATAGGGTTTCTCTGTATAGCTCTGGCTGTCCTGGAACTCGAGCTCAGAAGTCCACCTGCCTCTGCCTCCCGAGTGCTGGGATTAAAGGCGTGCGCCACCACGCCCAGCGCTGGGGTGTTTTTAAATTCTATATTGCAACTATTCTTTTTCTGTTTGTCCAGTGTGAGTGTAGCAAGCAGAGAGCTCATAACTATTTGAAAAGGCTTCTAAAGTTCTCCTTTTTGCACTTCTACTCAAGCCTGCAGCACAAGACTGGAAGCATAGCTACACAATCTAGTTGTCCTTTATTGCAGCACAGCTTCAGGAGATCCACAAAATGCAAAGCGACGCCAACTTTCTACTCTTCCCCCGGAAGAACGGCTCTTAGTTTTGAAGCGTGTTAACACGTAAAGGATATGAGGCTGATATTTTAGATGTTGCTATACATTCTTTAATCTTTACTTCTAATAAACCAGGAAGAGAACACTCAGAACCCCAACCATGCCTTCTTCACCTTTCAAAAGATGCATTCCACAGCTTCAACAAATTAGCAGACCTCGAAGCTAGAGACAAGCGTTGGACTGGCACCTGCTGGACAGTTGGACTCACAACAGCTTGATCATTGCCTGTCAAGTAGCTGAGCCCTACTTGAGCAAGATTCTGCCCTTTCCCAGCTTCCGCATGCACCGTGGCATTTTCTCTGAGCCTGGGGGTTTGTGGCTTAATGTCTTTTTCCTATTTCTAGACGAACTATTATTGCATGTACATCGTGTTGGTAAAATTATCTTGTGGAAGCTGGGTATTCGTTTTTTAGTTTAAGTGGTTTCCAGAAGCTGTTGAGAAGTGTTCTTTTGGGGTCCACTTTTTGAGCTTTATGATGTGAACGACAGACCTACAAGAAAAGTGCCCCCAATCTCAGAGAACCCGCCTTGCGGAGTGCTCACCGGGTCCTGATGCCAGCAAGCCCCCCAGCTCGGCCAGCAGCAGCAGCAGCAGTGTGTGCAGCATGGCGCCCAGCATGGCGTCTCCTGGAGTACCTAGACAGTTGTAAAGCCGTTGCGCGGGGCTATGGGGCACGTGCCAGGGGCCACCGTGGGCCACGTCCTTGGAGCGCCCTAACCTCCTACCCCGCCTCCATCCTCCCCCTCCACCACCTACCCCAGCTTTCACAGAGCCAGGCTGCTTCGCAATGAAACCCGCATGCGCAGTACTGGAGAGGCTGCGATGGCGCACAGGTCAAAAAAGTACACACATACGTTTATACTCTTTCTAAGGCTAAACTATGACTGCATTTTAAGATGCATGGACAAATTTTTCAAGAAAGAGTAAACTGATTTTCTTCCTTGGGGTCTACATTTCCACAGGCACACTGCTCCCATGGACCGCCAGGCTTCCTTCCAACCTGGTTCTCCATGGCACTTCAGTTAAAATTCATATACCTTCCTTTTTAGGAACTTACCAGAATGGTTAATTAATTTATTCAGCAATGGCAGGTCCTTGACATAAGACCTACATTTCAGCCTTTGTTCTAGCTGGAATGGCAGCGCCCTGGTTGCATGCTTCTTAAGTCAAGAGTCCTGTCAGTAAACTACTTTCTCCTTAGTATTTCTGTGGCCTTCAACACCGCCATATTTCTCACTAGGGCTGGCTCACCAGTGTTAGTACACACCCAACTGTTAAAGTACTTGAGTATCCTGAAAAAAAAGAAAAGAACAGTCTATCTTTTAATGTGTTTTCCTTAAGTGTGGTCACATTTGCCAAAAGCCCTAACACTGAAATTAAGAAGAACCCAAAAATAGTTGTGTATTTATAAAGAGGACGACAAAACAAGAATTTCAAGTATTTTATTTGTTGTAAATGTTTTTATTTTAATATGTATATATACACAAACAAAATATTATTTTAAAAAACTAATGAAATTCAGTTAATATACCTATTATTAAACTTCTTTATGAAAGATTATGAAAAAATTTAAATGTTTAAAATTTTAGTGTCAATATCATTCCTTTCAAAGTACAAATTCATTTTAATACAGCTGAGAGAGTAATTCCAGAGACCAGTATAATTCTGTAGTTATCTAAGGAAACCACTGCTCCCTTCCTTTCTCCAGCCTAATGTTTATGAAAATATTAGTCAAAAGAGACAGGACCCAGCACACCTTAGTAAATGTAAACATTCTAGAGGACTTCACATCAAGCTTTGAAATTCAGAGTTTAGAGTTAAAGTGCTCATGAGTTCTCAAGTGGTTTGGTAACACCTCAACTGTTGGAAGGTATTCTCCCTGCCCCTGGTCGATCGACACCTATCTGCTTGGGTATACTAAACACCTCGTACCATAGAGTGTGCACTTCAAACAAAACAACACTGCTGCAATGCTTTATCATGATGCATAAAGAAAATTTAAAGTTGAATCAGTTCCTGTCATAGTCATTACAGTTGAAAAGATATTTGAAAATGGAAGCCCATAACTGATTGTGTTAAATCGATTTCTATCATAGTTGTTATAGTTGAAAGATCATAAAAAATGGAAGCCAATAACTGAGTACACACCATATTTCACACTTTCCAAGTATATCATGATCTAGTAATTGTGGTTCTTGTGTATGCTCCTTCGGGATATCTGCTTCTTTGTGCATTAAGAGACAGAAGTCCATATAAATGGCTGTTAATCCATGCAAGATGAAAATGCAGACGTTATTGGCAATTAGTCTTCCTAAGTTAATACATGTTCAAATTGTCAACCAGAAACTATTAATGGTAACTGGGGTCAAAAAGTCAGGATTACGTTTAAGCGCATAGTGACAAATCTTACACTAATACAGTTAATTTGAGAATCATTACAGTAACATGCTCAGAATAACTTAATCCACGTCAAGTGCATTAAATCCACAAATGGCCAGAGAAAACATTCTAACGATGGAAACGTCCACTTTACATCCCCCGGAGCGCCTGCACGTTCCTGTGTTTCACAATCCCCACTAGGCTCCTGTGTTAATAAAGCTTGTTTTGTGGTGGTTTGTGTTCATTCATGGTTGGAAGAGAAAGGCTTTTCAAGAAAACATCAGGAAAAAAAAACAACAAACATTTGCTCAGTTCCCTGAAGACATTTAAAAAATAAGATTCTAATAGGATTCTACTATCAGGTGAGGGAGCTATATAAAGGAGGTGCAGGAGCGGGCCGAGCCGGAATCAAGTTTCCCTGAGAAGATATTTTCGGTTGTGGTGGAGGTGGCCTGTGAGAGGAAAAAAATAAGTTAGAGTGTGTGAACTGAATGGAATATGGCTGGACTCGTGCCAAGCTCGGCACGACACCATCCTCAACCTCTCTGACAACAGCTGAGGGCTCTTTCTACTGTGTGCTCTGAGGTTCCTGTCTATATGAAGTCAATGGCTAAAAGGACTCAGCTGTATCGGTGCATGTGAAGACCAGAGGTCACAGTTAGGTGTCTCCTTCAGTTGCTCTCACCCTTATTTTTGACTCTGACACCCACAGGTTGGCGTAGCAGGCTGGCAGTGAGCTTCAGAGCTCAGTCTGTGCCCACTTCCCCAGTGCTGAGGTTGCAGGCACTGGATCCTACCAGACTTATGAGTGGGTGCTAGGGATCTGAGCTTAGGTCCTTCCTGCTCACCTGGCAAAAACGTTACCTCCTGAGCTCTCTGCCAGCCTTTGTCACTACCTGATACTCACGTCACTCCATAAGCGATGAAGTAAGAAGGCTGCAGTTTTTGTGTGTAAAAGGAAAGCCCACTGAATGATCAAGTCAGATTGTAAAGGACACATGAGGACAGTAAATGAGTGAGCAGGTCTGTCATGCTGTGGAGATGTATGGACAGCCACTGCAAGGGACAGCCATGCTGCAAGAGACAGCCACATTGCAAGGGATAGCCCTGGACCTAAGTGCACAAAGCAGCCAGTGACTGAGCCAGATGACTCTGGGAAGAAGACATGAAGTGGAGGGGGGGGAGGCGTGGTTTTAGAGATCTAAGGAGCTGGGGGTGGGGGGAGCCACTATGATCCAAATAGACTGTACAGATGTCTGAAATTCTCTAAGAGTGAACAATTAAAATTAACTACACACAGAAAAAAAGCACTCGTCTGCAGGCTTTCTGTAGCTGACTTGAAACAAAGGCTTGGTTTCAATCATTAAAAAGAAACAGGATTCCCCTCCAAGATCCATGACTTTCCTAGCCCTGGGTATCTGACTAGGTTTCCATTATAGGTATGATTTCCCTCCTTCGGAGTGGGTCTGAAGCCCAAATGACATTTTATTCAACTAGTACAATCCCTAACAACATTCTAAATATCTGTCCTTACACCCACTGATACTGTAGTCCTCACCCTTCATCAAAGAAAGATCCCCTTGCACCACACAGAGACCATTACAGAAAGCCACACCGACGGAAACGTGGAGAACAAGCACCATGCGATGCCCCAGCTGATTCATTTACAACACAACTCCTGCACTAAGGCTCAGGAATCACTGTAGAGAAGGAAGCAGACAGAATGGAAGAGCCATGGTTCTTAACCTGTGGCTCGTGACCCCTCGGGTTTGAAATGACCTTTTCACAGGGTCACCTAAGACCACTGGGAGATACAGATATTTATATTACAATTCATAGCAGTGGTAAAATTATAGTTATGAGGTAGCAACAAAAATAATTTTGAGTGGGGTCACTACAACATAAGGAATTGTATTAAAGTGTCACAGCATTGGAATTAGGAGTTTGTTGTGAGACTGTGTCTCCTATAAATGTTAGAAGCTACATCTATGAAGTCTGATCAACCTGACTGCCTAAATATAACCTGAATAAGGATAACATCCATATACATGCTACATGAAAGAGGAGCCTCATGAGACGGCAACATCAGATAAAGAACCTTAGGCAACTAAAAGAATGCTCAGAAACAGTCTTCTCCAGGGAAGAATACAGGAGTTGGTTATCCAACACCACAAATGGTCAGCCCAGAAAACATACACACAAGTAACAGATTGTACTCAGGTATTTAGGTATGGATAGATAAACACATACACACATGGAACAACAATGAAAGAAAAAGAGATCATGAGTTTAAAAAAAGAGTGTGGACAGGAGTACATAGGAGGGTTTGAAAGGCGGAAAGGGAAAGTAAAAATGATAACAAATTCAAAATCTAAAGTAAATGGGAGCTTGGGCTATAGCTTGAATGTAGAACACTTATTTAATTAATATAGAAGCTCTGAGTTCTATCCTTAGTACCATAAAAAAATAATAATAAAGGAGGGAGAAAGAAAGCAAGAAAACCAAATAGGGAATGGGGGCAGGGAGGAAGACAGGAAGGGGTAAAAATCTAAGGTAAATAATATTTTATTGGACACAGCGTGGAGTGGAGATGTACATAAAGACATGTGATATAATGGAGATGGTAGAGCATGTGTGACATAAAGGAGATGGTGAGCATGTGTGACACACTGGAGATGATAGAGCACATGTGACATAATGGCAATGATAGAGCACTGTGACATAATGGCAATGATAGAGCACTGTGACATAATGGCGATGATAGAGCACATGTGACATAATGGCGATGATAGAGCACATGTGACATAATGGCAATGATAGAGCACATGTGACATAATGGCAATGATAGTGCACATGTGACATAATGGAGATGATAGAGCACTGTGACATAATGGCGATGATAGAGCACATATGACATAATGGAGATGATAGAACATTGTGACATAATGGAAATGATAGAGCACATGTGACATAATGGAAATGATAGAGCACATGTGACATAATGGAAATGATAGAGCACTGTGACATAATGGAGATAGTGAGCACTGTGACATAACAGAGATGATAGAACATATGTGACATAATGGAGATGATAGAGCACTGTGACATAATGGAGATGATAGAGCATGTGCAACATAATTCAGATGGTGTGCATATGTGACATAAAAGCAGAAGCAGGGAAAAACTAGAGATGGAAAGGTTCAGTAGAGGGTAAGGGCAGAGGAAGGGATCAATGGAAAGAGTTAATCAAAATTATGAGTGGATAAAAAGAACCCTAAGGAAACCTTACTTTTTAGCTAACTTAAAATTATAATGAAAAAAAAATAGTTTGAATGGAAGTACCCTGGCATGATGGATCATGCTGTTGCTAAAACCCACGGTTATTAAATAAAAACACTCCACTGCCAAGGGTAGGCTACCTACTATGAACTCTTGGTCAGGGAGGTCTAAAAGGCCTTCCAGGCGATCTAAGTAACTGCCACTGCTCTTGCTTGCTGACCAGAACTAACTGGTAAAACCCTATTGGTGAAGACACCGCACAGAGGTTACAGAACACAGGTAAAGTAGCTGGACCAGAGCTGGACTTCATTCCTGTAGGTAACTTTGGCTTGTGCAGGAGTGTGTTTCGTGGACTACTGGTGCAGAAAAGTCATCAACAGTCAGTCCTTCCCACCCAGGGACCCTGCAATGGCACAATATAAGCCTGCAGGGCGAGAGGTGCCTACTGAAGCAATGGTGTCACATCTATCAACTGCCTTCTAAACAGACAGAGCTCACATGTCTCCCACTCCAGACCCAGGCAGACTTTGTCTGGGGGAGGCAGGGGCCCTCACGGGGAAACTGCTGCCTAAATTGATTCAGCTCTGAGTGGGAGGGGCATCTATGAAAGAGCCTGAGAGCTGGAGACACGCTGTAAGATCTTGTCTCCTGGATATAACACGGCTCTTACACATAAGAGCTTGCACACTCGGAGGTTACCCAGAAAGGAGCTAATCAAGAATGGACCCATCCCCTGGACCCAGACTCCCTGCACATATGCAGCAGATAAGCAGCTTGGTCTTCATGCGGGCCCCCAACAACTAGAGCAGGACTTGTCCCTAAGCCTGTTGCCTGCCTGTGGATCCCTTGCCCCTAAATGCACTGCCTTGTCTGGCTTCAAAAGAGAAGGGGAAGTGGAATGGGGGAGAGATTTGCATGAGGGGTTTCTGATATTGGGCTGTAAAGTGAATAAATTATTATTATTATTATTATTATTATTATTATTATTATTATTATTATTTACAAAAAGAATAAGCCCATTCCATCAGCATCCTCTCATTCATGCTGGAAGAATTCATGGTACCTAGCCCCTCTCTGAGGAGCTATAGGCAGCTGCAAGTTACTGGGGGAGGGGCGATCCTGTTCCTCAGCTGGTAAATATTTTTCATTTTACTATTGCTTTACTTCATTGCACTTCATTTTTTTTTTTTAATTTAAAAAATTAAGGGTAGATGTTGGGTGGGGCTGGAGAGAAGGCTCAACAGTTAAGAACAATTGCTGCTCTTTCAAAAGACCTAGTTCCACTTCCCAGCATCAGGATGGTGGCTCACAACCATCTATAAATCCTATCAGACATTGGCTTTAAAATAGTTCTAATCATGTTAATGGTCCAGAACTATGCTGGAATTCTCAATCTGGACCACTAACATGATCAGAGTTATTTTAAAGCCAATGTCCGATAATTGTTAACTAAAAAAAAAAAAAAAAAATCTCTGATTCTGTTCATGGTGTATGATTTAGTTTTAGTCAAAATTTCTATACTTGCATCCTGGCTCTTCTGTGTAGAAATAAATCGAATATAGAACATCTCTGGTTCTGGGTCCCCAAACAAAGCCTGGAAAGTTTGTCTTAGGACTTTCCCTGGCTAGAACTCTAATTTTGCCTTGTCTGTCCTCCGAGCTCCTTGAAAGAGAGCTCCTCTCCCCCCAACCCCCCAGTTCCTCACTTGCCATCAGGACAAGTAGGTTCATCTATAACTTGGTCGTCTCTAAATGTCCTTCTGTTTGCGGCCCTGGCTGCACAGTCCCCTGCCTCCTCAGTCTATCGTCCTATCTAAGCACATGCATCCTACCATCTAGTTTCTCTAGCTAGCTAGTCCGTGTGGGCAAGCAGGTACAACCCATCTACTTTCCTACAGTGTTTTAAAGGCCCTTGATTCTGAATTATCTGTACGGCAACAGTCGGACTCAGATTTCCTCAGGATTTCTTTCTGGTGTTGTAGAAATATAACAATATTCATACAAAAGTTCTTTAAAAGCTTTCCTTACAAATTCTGTTCTATCCAAATTACTTAAACACCTTGCCCTAAGTCAACATTAAATGGGAAACTGTAAGGCATTGACTCCTGAATTTTAACGTGGTCAAGTCATCTAGAGCCATTTCCTGCCAACCTTGACGGGAACTGCGCAGGCTGCTTGGTGGCGTAGGTTGGTACTGGGAATCTGTTTCCATGCCCAGGCTGTAAAGAAAGGAAAATGCACGGTTACTGCTACAGTATGGTCACAAATCTGTATTAGGTATTAAGCTATTTTGTGTAAACGTAATTAATATGCTTATCACACTACTGACTGGCAATGCTGATACTTTAACTACTTTGGTTAAAAGGGCCAAGAGTGTGGCTCAGAGGCGGAGTGCGGCTCAGTGGCAGAGTGCATGAATAAAGCTCCAAGCTTGATCTCCAGCACAATGGATTGAAAAAGATATTTTCCTGTTTAACTCCTCTTTACTACTAAATGTTATACTTCCTTATTTTAAGGCTATATTTTTAAATTCAATAATTCTAAGGTATAATAGTATTGAATTAAATTAAGTAAATAACACCAATACAATTTAAATAAAATACTCTGACATGTTATTAGCAAGCCCATAAAGTACCTAATGGATACCATGAACCCAAGTAACCTACTATCCTCAATATTAGAATTCATGATTCTTCCTTGACATGGGAGCTGAAATATAGCAAGTGTTAATTAATCTGCAGCAGAGAGTAGCAAAACAAGCTCAATCTCTTTTCAATCATCTGTAGGTTGTACAGACAGATCAGTAAGGACACATCAGACGTGAACTACTGGTCTAACAGACACACAAACAACAGTCCATTACACAGAGGCAAATACTCGTTGCTCTACACTGCACTGGGCATTCTCCAGGAGACAGGATTTGTGCAGCCACAAAACAAGTCTTAAAAAATGTGAGTGCGGACACCGGTACCAAGTATCCCAACCACAATGGTATGACTAGAATAAATATAAGAAGAATTTAGGAAAACTCTAAAGTACATAGAAATTAAACAGTATGTTTCTGAACAACCACTGGGTCAAGAAATCAAAAGAAATACAGAAACACCTCTTGAGACAAAAATGTAAATAAAAAAGTAACACTTGAAGGATGCATCTGAGGGAATCTGAAGATAGCTCATAGCAAACGTATAGCAATAAATATCTTTATCAGAAGGAAGACATGCCATTTCAAAAGAAGAGAAACTATCAAATAACAACCTAATGCAATGATTTAAAATCTAGAAAAATACAGAAACTGCTGACCCCTGTGATTGAATCAGGGGAAAACTGAAAGAAGTTGAGGAGGAGAGCGACCCTGTAGGAGGACCAGCAGCTCCATTAACCTGGACCCCTGAGATCTCTCAGACACTGGACCACCAACCAGGCAGCATACATCAGCTGATATGAGGCCCCCAACACAGCAGAGGACTTCTGGGTCTGGGTTTAGTCAGAGAAGATGCACCTAACCCTCAAGATACTGGAAGGCCCAGAGAGTTTAGAGGTCTGGTGGGGTGGGGGGGTAGGGGGTGGGGACATCCTTGTGGAGACAGGGGGCAGGGAGGAGGTATGAGATGTAAAACAGTCAGAGGGGGGACTGGGACAGGAATAAAATCTGAAGTTTAAAATAAATAAATAAAAGTTTTTTAAAGTTTAAAAGAAGATAAGATTGAAATATTTATTGAGTATCAGTAAGCATATACATAAGCTTTCCTAAGACCCTATCACACACTGGCAGAAAGGTGCTCAGCACCCAGTCTTTGCTAGCACATCCTAGGGATGCCAGCTACTGAAACCATAAAGAACTGGCAGGAAGAAAACAGCAGACCCAGGTGCTCACTCCTCATTTTTAGGCAAAAAAAAAGTCTGAATAACTCATTTCTTACATCCTCTGAGCCAGAACTTTGCTGGTTCCTTTAGTTCAAGGACCACCTACAATATTCCCCAATACATAGTAAAGTTATGCATGTTTAAACTGTAACCATTTCTTAATCTTTCTTTTTTGTATTTGGGGCTGAAGATCAAACCTTATGACTGAAGTCATAAGTATGCTAGGGATGGCCATCACCACTGAGACACACTCCTAGCTCCTGTTTATGTATTTAAATGTACAATACTTGAACACAATACGAAAGACAGTTTTTTTATGAAATGTACAGCATCTCTAGATGGAGTGACTGGAGAAAAATGCAGAGGACTCACTGGCTGTCTGGAGACACCTGGGCCCCCTGGTGGTCTGGAGACACCTGGGCCCCCTGGTGGTCTGGAGACACCTGGGCCCCCTGGTGGTCTGGAGACACCTGGGCCCCCTGGTGGTCTGGAGACACTTGGACCCCCTGGTGGTCTGGAGACACCTGCGCCCCCTGGTGGTCTGGAGACACTAGGATCTCCTGGCTGTCTAGAGACGTTTGCTTGATTTCTGCCATCTGACCTGAAAGACATGATTACTTTTAGTTAATTCATGACAAAAATTTGTACAGAACAAACACATTATACATGGCTTCAATTTTCCTTAATGCAAAATAAAAAGTTGGTGATGCTGGTAGTGACAACCAGAGAGGTAGCCAAGGTCTCTGTATTTCTAACAGTATTCACACAAATCTTGTCCTTGTGGGAATAGAGAGGATTCCTAACCCCATTTCAGTATTCAAAAACCAGAAAATTCTAAGAAACTGCAAAATTCAACTAAAAAGATCAGTGATCTGTAACTTTTTCTCCTGAGATTTTCTTAAATTAAAAGAAAATTAAAGGCAATTTGTGAGGCGGCACGCACATTTGAAGCAAGCACTGTAAAAGTCAACAAACAAGTTCAGTGGCTGGAATGACAGCAACACGCAGTACCCCACTGAGGGGCCAGCGAGTCTGCCGCAGGGATGAGAGGAGACTGCTCTCACCACGTAAGGAAACCACCGACTCGGACTCAGAAGTCTGCAGGGACTGGCCAGTTAGACCTATGATGGCCAATGAGGAAGAGGAGGTAGGGGAGGAAGAGGAAGAAGAGGAGGAAGGGAAGGAAGAGAAGGGCAGAATAACTTTCAACTCTGAAGCTTACAGCAGCACACTCTAAGAAAGTATAACACAGTGAGGGACAAGTGGGTCCTACAGTCAGCATGGACATCTGGAGTCATTATTATTAGAGCTATAAAAGAACCACATGCCTGCACTGGGCTTTGCTGAGCTTTCTTCATTAATCTTTAATTACTAAATTAAATTTAATTACTAAATAACTGAAAATTTTAATTACTATTAAAACCACAAAGTAGGCAATATTATTATTCTCATTTTGTACAAAATAAGCCCTGATTCAGTTATGTGAATTTCGGCCCACATTTTTTACCAAACTGTTGACAAAGAATTTGAACTTTGATCTAGTTATAATGCCCTTTATGCTAAACACTGATTCAATATATTAGAAGTGAGTTTTGACATGGATTTCTCTGAAAATTCAACATACTGACTAAAAAGTATCAGGTGTCTGTATTATATAAACCTTTTCCCATCAAAACTTATTTCTTAAAACCTGGTTTCAAAACTGAGAGTTCAAACTTCCTATGTAAGAATGGATCCATTAAAGGAAGACATGGAAATTTCCCAACACGTCTTATCTTTATCCCATGTTTTAATCTCTAGAAAACCTAAGTCAAATGCCAAGCCCTAAAGCCCATTTGCATCTATTAAGAATACAGGCCAAGGGGAGGGAGGATGGCGGATGTGGGATGGGAGTGTTGGTGGAGGGGGGAAGTGGGATATCATTTGAGATATAAACAAATGGAATGATTAATTAAAAAAAGAATAAATTCAAGAGATATATTATAAAAAAAAATCAGTGTAAGGCAAAAGGAGCCCTAAGGACCAGTGCTTACAGTATAGACTGCTCACAACCCTTCCCCGGCCTGGTCTAAGAGCTAAGCCACCAGTCTTTCTTTACTGTGTGTGTGTGTATGTGTGTGTGTGTGTGTGTGTAAGTAAATAAGTAGTAAGGTCTCAGTAGGTTGTCCAATAGATAGTCCAGGCAAGCCTGGAATTCACAATCCTCCTGCCTCAGCCTTCCAAGTGCGTTACACAAGCCTATGCCATCATGGCTAATTCACCACTACATGCTTATCACATCAGAAGAACAGTAAGATATCGTAGAACCCTATT
The DNA here is from genome assembly GCF_978045245.1 of Mus caroli. Lineage (NCBI taxonomy): Eukaryota > Metazoa > Chordata > Mammalia > Rodentia > Muridae > Mus > Mus caroli. The sequence goes on along the minus strand of NW_028227265.1, from coordinate 105,159,229 downwards.
TTTAAGATTGCCAACTTCTATGCTAGATCATTAATAATTACTTTAAATTACTTAAATTATTCTAAATTACTTAGTACACATTAAGAAGATAAAGCTAAGCACTCATACATTTGTGATCTCTTCTTCCTGAAGGTTTTCCGTAGTTCATCTCTCTTGATAAAGAGGAAAATGGCAGCCGCAACAAGGGGGACGATTAGGAAGAAGAAGACCAGAAGTCCATCCCTCAGTGCTGTGCTCTTTGCTGGAAAGACAGAATTGACAGTGATGGGCAGTTACATTAGCTGTCAACTTCTCCACACAGAACACACCAGGCGATTATACACGGCTCACATTAGCATTTTTCTATTTAATCTACCAGTGTTTCCTCACACTTCTCCATGCACTACAACAGGAAGGAAAGCGTCAAGCATCATTCTGCAAAGCTAGTGTTACCCTTATACAGAATACAGTAAAGATGCATCAAAAAAAGGAAGAAAGAGAGAAAGAAAACAAGTGAGGTGGGGTGGGGGAAAATTATAGATGAATATCCTTCATAAAAACAGACACAAAATCCTCAATAAAATACTTGAAAATCAAATTTTAAAACACACTTTAAAAATTATGCACCATGATTAAGATGGTTTTATTCCAGGATCTAAGGATGGTCAGCATATAAGGACAGCTCAGATATAAGGAGAGCTCAGTATATAGTACAAATATCAATAAAATATCATCAACACATGAATAGAGAACCATGGGATCATCTCAAGGTACAGAGATGAAAAAAGAAAACTCAACATCCTGCCATAAAAACCCACTAGATAAACTATGTGTGGAAGGATCATACGTCAACATAAGTGATACACTGACCACAGCCAGTTGTGGCCTCCCTTCCCCCAGCCTGGAACCTGCTTGCTCAAGGGTGGAACTACCGGCTCATTCGTCCTGCCACGCCTACTGTTGGAACCTGCCTTTGCTGCCTGGAGGCACACACGTGTTCGTCCTGCTACTGGACCCTGAGTTACTTGGCGGGATATTGGGTTCCCTCCCCCTTCCTTTATAACTGAGTGTCTGGAAATAGTAAAATTGAGCTTTGATCAGGATGTTGTCTTAGCTCCATTCTTTCTTCCGCCCCGTCTAGATTCCTCTCTTTTCAGCGAACTGCCATTCTCAGTTGAACCGTTCGTGTTGTGGACTGCGGGCAGGCCGCAACAGTTGGCGCCAGAACTGGGACCTGAAGAATGGCAGAGGGATGCTAAGAGAAACGACTGCTGTGTGGAGCTCCACAAGAAAGGAAAGGATCTTCGTATTGGAGGAGCATCGGAGCAACGGACAGGTACACATGCTAGCGCTAGCCTAAAATTTCAGTTTTGTAAAGTGTTGCTGAGGATGCGGTAGGATACGAATCAAGTTTGAATCAGTGCTGACCCAACACTGTTTCTGCTTGGGGTCAGTAGTTCGTTAATCGGAACTAGATACGGAGACAGGCGGTGTGCCGCAGCTTTTTAGAAAGCTGTTTAGGTGGAAGAAGGAAGGGTTTAAAGTCATGGATCAGGCGGTTGTTTTTAGCTTTCAGGAGTTGCTTCAGGCCAAAGGAGTAAGGCTTGAAGTACAATTAGTAAGAAATTTTTTAGATAAGATAGATAGCTGTTGTCCATGGTTCAAAGAAGAAGAAACGATAGATTGTGGAACCTGGGAGAAAGTTGGTGAGGCCCTGAATATCGCTCAGACAGATAATTTTACCCTAGGTCTCTGGGCGCTTGTAAATGATGCTATAAAAGATGCAACTTTTCCAGGGCTAAATCGCCCTCAGGCGGAGTTTGTGGTATTTCAGGAGGAGTGCCTATCAGAGAAGGCCTCCTCAGAAAAAGATCTTCTTAACTCAAAAATTGATAAATGTGGAAACTCTGATGATGAACTGAATTTTAACAAAAATCATTCAGATAGAGGAATTGCCCATTACCTTAATGAGAATTGGTCCTCTTGCGAATCTCCCGCTTCACCTATAGTCACCACTTCGGGAGGTGCTACTCATAGGGACACACGGCTAAGCGAGTTAGAATTTGAGATTAAGCTTCAGAGGCTGACTAATGAGCTTCGGAAACTAAAAAAGATCTCAGAAGCGGAGAAGAGTAACTCTTCTGTAGTTCACCAGGTGCCGCTAGAAAGAGTTGTGAGTCAGACTCATGGGAAAGGACAGAATTCGTCTAATACGCTGGCCTTTCCTGTGGTTGAGGTAGTTGATCAGCAAGATGCTAGGACCAGACATTACCAGACCTTGGATTTCAAGTTGTTAAAAGAGTTAAAGGCGGCTGTTGTGCAATATGGTCCTTCAGCCCCATTCACTCAAGCATTACTGGACACAGTTGCAGAGTCAAACTTAACCCCCTCAGATTGGAAGACTCTGTCCAAGGCTACCCTGTCAGGAGGAGATTTTTTGCTTTGGGATTCTGAATGGCGAGATGCCAGTAAGAAAACTGCTGCTTCTAATGCTCAGGCTGGTAACCCAGACTGGGATAGCAACATGCTTTTAGGAGAGGGTCCATATGAGGGACAGACAAATCAGATTGATTTTCCCGTTGCAGTGTACGCGCAAGTTGTGACAGCCGCACACCGTGCTTGGGGAAGGTTGCCAGTTAAAGGAGATACTAGTGGAAGTTTAGCTAGCATTCGGCAGGGTTCTGATGAACCATATCAAGACTGTGGACAGGCTGTTGATTTCCGCTAGTAGAATCCTTGGAAGTCCAGACACAGGTAGTCCCTTTGTTATGCAGCTGGCTTATGAGAATGCTAACGCAACTTGCCGAGCTGCAATTCAACCGCATAAGGGACAGACAGATTTGGCGGGATATGTCCGTCTTTGCGCAGACATCGGGCCTTCCTGCGAGTTCTCGCAGGGAACCAACGCGCAAGCAATGTTCTCGAGGAAACGAGGAAATAATGCATGCTTTAATTGTGGAAGTTTGGATCATTTTAGAAGTAATTGTCCTAAGAACAAGGGCGCCAAGGGTAGACAAACAGGCCGTACCCCAGGAATATGTCCCCAGTGTGGGAAGGGCCGCCACTGGGCAAAAGATTGTAAGCATAAACCAAGGGTTTTGAGCCGCCCGGTGCCGGGAAACGAGGAAAGGGGTCAGCCCCAGGCCCCGAGTTACTCAAAGAGGACAGCTTATGGGGCTATAAATCTGCTGCCCAGCCAACAAGATCAGTTCTTGAGCTTGTCAGGTCAAACCCAGGAAATGCAAGACTGGACCTCTGTTCCACTGTCCACGCAATATTAACCCCAGAAATGGGAGTCCAAACTCTGCCTACAGGAGTCTTCGGACCACTGCCCACAGAAACCTGTGGCTTTCTCTTGGGACGAAGCAGTTCTATTGTGGAAGGCCTGCAGATTTATCCAGGTGTTATAAATAATGATTATGAGGGAGAACTTAAAATCATAGCCGCTTGCCCTCGTGGTGTTATAACTATACCTGCTAATCAAAAAATTGCTCAACTTACTTTGATCCCTTTACGCCAGTCACTGTATAGATTCTTTGAAAGTGAGGAAGGACAAAATAATTTTGACTCCTCGGGCGTAAATTGGGTGAAATCTATCACAAATCAGAGACCTAACCTTAAATTGACTCTTGATGGAAAAGGCTTTGAAGGATTAATAAATACCGGGGCCGACGTAACAATTATAAGAGGGCAGGACTGGCCCTCAAACTGGCCCTTGACTGCTTCCTTGACTCACCTTCAAGGAATTGGGTACGCCAGTAACCCAAAACGTAGTTCCAAATTGCTAACCTGGAGAGATGAGGAAGGGAAATCAGGAAAGATTCAGCCGTATGTTATGTCAAATTTGCCTGTGACCCTGTGGGGAAGAGATCTGTTGTCACAGATGGGTGTTATTCTGTGCAGTTCTAAGGAGATGGTGACTGAGCAGACATTCAGGCAGGGACTCCTGCCTGGTCGTGAACTAGTAAAAAAAGGACAGGGAATTAAGACCTTTGAGGATCTTAAACCCCACTCTACCATGAGAGGTTTAAAGTATTTTCAATAGCGACCACTATCTTGCCTGCATCCCACGCGGAAAAAATTCAATGGCGTAATGATATTCCGGTGTGGGTAGATCAGTGGTCTTTACCTAAAGAGAAAATAGAGGCCACTTCTTTGCTAGTGCAGGAGCAGTTAGAAGCAGGACATTTGGTGGAGTCTCACTCTCCCTGGAATACACCCATTTTCATTATCAGGAAGAAATCTGGAAAATGGAGACTGTTACAAGATTTAAGAAAAGTTAATGAGACCATGGTACTTATGGGAACCTTACAACCGGGGCTCTCCTCCCCAGTGGCCATTCCTAAGGGATATTATAAGATTGTTATAGATTTGAAAGATTGTTTCTTTACCATCCCTTTGCATCCAAAGGATTGTGAGAGATTTGCTTTTAGTGTTCCTTCTGTAAATTTCAAGGAACCCATGAAAAGATATCAATGGACAGTCCTCCCGCAGGGGATGGCTAATAGTCCCACATTATGTCAAAGGTTTGTGGCGAAAGCAATTCAGCCTGTTAGACAACAATGGCCAAATATTTACATCGTTCATTTCACAGATGATGTCTTGATGGCGGGAAAGGACCCCCAAGAATTGCTTTTGTGTTATAAAGGTTTACAAAAAGCCCTAGCTGATAAGGGATTGCAAATTGCTTCTGAAAAGGTACAAACTCAGGATCCTTATAATTATTTGGGTTTTAGACTCACTGATCAAGCTGTTTTTCCCCAAAAGATCGTTATTCGTAGAGATAACTTAAAGACCTTAAATGATTTTCAAAAATTGTTAGGCGATATTAACTGGCTTCGCCCCTATTTAAAGCTTACTACAGGGGAGTTAAAACCTTTATTTGATATTCAAATAGGGTCAACCACTTCAGGTCACCCTGGATAGATGAACCACAGTGATTTTCCAAATACGAGTAACAAAAGAACCACAGCATGTGATGCAGATAGTATCAAACTGCTATGGCCACTCTGGAAAGATCTGGCAGTCTCTGGCAATACTAAACCCAAGAGCCAGTTACTCCATCAAGGGTTCGCTGGAGAGGAGACAGCTCATCCTCTCACCAGCAACTTGTATTATATAAGGGGATAAAAAGGAGAAGTTTTTAAAAAGCAATTCCAGTGCCAGTGTTGTGCAGCAGCCTAGGAGAACAGAGAGAAGGAGCACACACTCATTGAGAGCGGCAGGTAAGGAGGAACACAGAAGACTTCAGTGGGATAATGAAGGATTACTTCTTGCTGGAGGCACAGTGAAATGCATCCGGAAGCTAAGCTGCAGAACTCCTGCAGGGCACATCTAGTCACGATAAAGCCTTGGACATTGTCCTAATCGCTGTGGGTAGACACTAAGCTGACAGCAGGACACAGAACAAGAGCTGCAAGAAGAGAACCAGAGACCGCCAGTATTATCTGCACATGCACAGCAGGAATCCAGGCTCATCAATAAGGACAAGCAAAAACCTGAAAGAAACGGGGCTAAATGAAACCCCAGAAATGTCTGCAAGCAATGCAGGAGGCACAGCGAGCAGCTTCAATGCACAGCTGTGTGGCAACTGAAAAAAGAAATACAGATGCCACCTTACGGCCAGGGCAGTGTGAGGCCCACCAATGCCCTCCAGGATACTTGCCATTATACGTCGGCCCGCTGTCCACGCTTCCTCCATATCCTTTGGTGTCACAGTGTGGGGGAGCCCAGCCATCTTCACAGTGACAATTCTTATTGCTGTTACACACCTTTAAAACAAGCAAAGTACCACTTGTTAACTGTGAGCATGCTCTGAATCAACTCCGGAAGGGAAGCTAAAAGGTTCATACAAAATCAGGAATATCCTCTGTCTGTCTGTCTGCCTGTCTGACTCTGTCTGTCTGTCTCTCTTCTCTCCATATCTTTGAGACAATATCTCACTGTGTAGCCCTGGCTAGATTATAACTCACTCTGTGGACATGCATCAGCACACCCAACAATTAAGTGTGGAGCAGGTCTCGGGGTAAATGAAACATCTACCAACATGAACAAATTCTCCAAACATCTACCCAGAAACCTTAGGAGCTCTCACTAATCTCCCCAAGACTGTTGGCTCAGAAATACAACTACGAACAAACTAAAGGGAACACTACTTACCCCATGGCCATGACATTTTCCCTGAATGTCACAGTCATAATTCAGGACAGAAGCATTTACACACTGAAAATTCCTGCAAATCTGAAAAAAAAAAAATAAGCAAAGAATTAAGTGACATAAGAAAAGCTGGAGACATTAAAAAAATCAGGAAAAAGATCAACATCATGATTATTTCATTGAAGGATTATTATTTTTAATTTATTACATTTTAATTTCGTGTGTGTGGGTATATGAGTAGATGTCTGTGCATGCATGTATCACTCATGCACGCTAGTATACACACACATATGTACATGTGTGTACATACATGTCAACATGCATACAGGCACGTGCACACACATGTGAATGTGTGTGTATGTGCATGGCATGATATGTGTGTATAAGTCAAAGCAAGACTTCTGAGCATTGGTTCTGCCCCAGGGATGGAACCAAGGGCCTCAGCATTAGCAGCAGGTATCTTTACCCACTGAGCCATCTTGCTCCCCGGATCCATCATTGGGGAATTCTTCAAGCTCTCGAGGATTGGTTAATTCCAACATTATATTTTTTTTAATGAAGAAAATAAGTGACATTAACTAAATAACATATAATTAACAATTAAAATGATAAAAATTATATTAAGGCCAAAAAGAAAGATTAAATTATAGTCTACCCTTTGATACGAGTATACATATAAAGAAAATATTCACAAAGAATCTTTTTTTCAAATCAAAAGAAACCACATGCTGGTCATAACAGTGCATATCTATAATCCTAGCACTTGGGAAACTAAGGCAGAACGACCGTGAGCTTGAGGCCAGAATATGCTCTACAGACAGACAGACCCTGTCTCCAGAAAAAGGAAAGATACGTGAAATTGCTGAGAGACCTGAAAATAGGTCCACTGAACATAAATAAATGAGAGAATACTTTATTTTAAAATAAAAGCTACCCTTTATTTTCCAACATCATGATTAATAATAAAATGATGAGGACTTTCCACTACAAATGGGAACTAATCATTATAATTTTATAAAGTTCTTGAAATTCTAGCTCATAACAGATATAAAATAAATAAAAATATTGAAATAGATTAAAAATTCTCTCTGAAATTGTTATATCATAGTTGATATAGTAAAATATCAAGCTACTTTTTTTGGAAGAGTTAGGGGAAGGACTGAAGACGCTGAAGGAGATTGCAACCCCCTTCACAACAATGTGAAAAACAACAATATCAACCAACCAGACCCCTCAGTGTTCCCAGGGACTAAACCACCAACCAAGGATACTGCAGATATAGCAGAAGATTGCCTTATCGGGCATCAATAGGAGGGGAGGCCCTTGGTCCTGTGAAGGCTCAATACCCCAGCATAGGGGGATGCTAGGGTAGAGAGGTGGGAGTGAGTGGGTGGGGGAGCACCCTCATAGAGGCAGGGGGTGGGGGAATGGGATAGGAGGTTTGCAGAGGGGAAACTGGAAAGGGGGCAACATTTGAAATGTAAACAAATAAAATAACCAATAAAAGATAAAAAATTTAATAATAATAATAGATGTAGATACCCACAGAGCTCAGGGAGTCATGTGGGAGAGTGGGGGGATGATTGGTAGAGTCATAGGAGTCAAGAACCCCTATGGAGTCAAGTAACATGAGCCCATGGGAGCTCACAGAAACTGAAAAAACAAAACATGACCATGCGTTAGAGGGACCTAGGCACCTTACACATATGTTCCAGACATGCACCTTGATCTTCATGTGGGTACCCTAAAAATTAGAGTGGGAGCCATCTTGAGTCTGTTGCCTGCCTATGGGTCCCTTTACCCAAGCTGGGCTGCCTTGTCCTGCTTCACTTTAAGAGGATCTGCTTGGTCCTGCTACAAACGGATGTGCTACACTTGGGGTGGGTCCCATGGTGGAGGTTCTCCTTTTATCAAAGCACAAGGGGATGGGAAATGGGCGAGCAGGATTGTGACACAGGCAGATGAGAAGCAGGGGGTGCAATCAGGATGCAAAGTCAATAAATTAACTAATGAAAAAAAAAAGGCATCTCTAAAAAAGTAAAAGAATGGCTAAGAGTAAAACAATGACAGCAAATGTTGGCACGTATGTGGAGAAAGAGGAATTATTCACTGCTGGGGGAAATGCAAACTGTGGAAACCAGTGTGGAGGAGCCTCAAAAGCTAGAAACAGCTCTACCCCACGATCCAGCTCTTGGGCACAGATCCACAGGACTCTATCCTAATACAGAGACACTTGTTTATCTGTATTCACTGCTCCTTTACCCATAACAGCCAGGAAACGGAAACAGCCTACAAGTCCATACTCTGATAACCGACTAATGAAAATAAGATACATTTACATAGTGGAATTCAGCTGTTAAGGAAAATGTAATCATGAAGTCTGCAGGTAAACAGATGAGGCTAGAAGCAATCTTCCCGGGTGAGGTAACCAGGACCCAGACAGACAGAGATCGTATGTCATCTCTCATATGTGGATTCCTGCTTTGACACTTTAGACAGGTGTATTGGATTTGGAATACCCATAAAGATCAGGAAATCAGTAAGGAGACATGGTGGGGGTGGGGTGTGTCTCAAGGGAGAGGAACTAGAATGTTGTGATACGAAGTGGGAAGAGGGCATAGGGATCAGGAAGGGCTAATAGAATGTGGGGGGGAGACAGGGTAGAAGAGTCGTGAGGGATAACGAACGCTAAAGGCCTTCTGAAAGTCAGATGCCACTTAGATGCTTCCTGAGATGTATATGTATAGACAGAGTTTAAGTAGAGTTACTCTGTAATGGGCAGCAGTGACTCCACAGGCCAAGGAAGAACTCGATTCTGTTTAGCTGTAAAGAGAAAGGAAGTCTGTGGCCGAATGGATGGAACTAGAAAACACTCTGTGCAGGTGACCCTGTCCCCAAGACAAATGCTGCCTGTTCTGCTATGTGCACCACACTGTCAGAGCTGTAGATTCATCAGTGAACCAGATGTGAGGAAGGACCATGGCAGGAAGAGACGATGCCTTAAGGTGGGAAGGGTAGAATACCTGTGATGTGTAGCTAGAGAAAGGAAAACAGGGAGCGCTGGGACAAAGATGGAGGTGGGCAGGGCTCAGACAGGGATGGAGGCAAGAGGGGAAGAGTAAGAACTGACAAAAATGAAGGATGTATGAAGAAGCCACTTGCAAGCCTGCTTTCTAAACTAATTTTAAAACACTTTTTTAAAAAAGAACTGACATTAAGCAAAAATGTTGTCATAAATTAAGACACCTCACATACTATTAGTGAAATGTAAAATGTTACCACATTACAAAAAAAGAAGTTGGCAGTCCCCATCAAAATTTAAATATGTATATGCAAAAGGGAAACTTAAGTAATAAGTTTACATGTCCCTTAATTTTAAAAAAGACCCCTCTTGTAGCAAACTATCCTACAGACGTGTCAACTAGCTAAACAAACAAAGTACAGATCAGGAAGTCTCCAGTGTGTGGTTAAGCAATTGTTGTACCTAAGATGGAGTAAAGGAAGCTTCGCTGTGGACCTGAGGGATCTGGGATGTGCTATAAGTAGCCACACTGCAGACATTTACTAAAAGTTCAATGTGGCTTTCTTTTCTCAGAGTGCAGAGGTTTGTAAATGCCCAGAGAGAACTGCGCAGAAACGCAGAAATGACAGAGCTGATGTGACTCACCTAGGAGGTAAGCAAGGAAAAGGAATGCCTTGAGTATCCATTTTTGCTTTGCACAAAATTTTTGATAACTAAAATGTAATACTTCTATATAGACAAACTTCCAATGGAGGAAAAACTTACAGAGAAAAATAACATCTAGCTATTGGAGGCACACTTGAGACAAAATGCCGCTGAAGTTTCATTTTACAGTTTTTAACCCTGTCAAACAATTTAACCATGAACGAGGAAGCAACTATATCAACTAAAGGAAAATTTAACACAAAAACATTAAAATAGAGCAAATGTGCATTTAAATTAATAAAAGATGTCATCTACAATTAAAATATAATTGCCAAGAAACCAATACAAATGCAGCATTCCTGGTGCAAAAGAAATTTCCTTGAGAAGTTAAAACAGGACAGGACTGTGGACTAAACGACTTCTGTCTCTAAGGCTTTAACACATTAAGAATTTGAAAGACTTGAATATATAGTTACCAAATACTACATGCTATCAGAGCATATTCCTTGCAAACACATTCAGATTATGCATCTAAAAGTGTCACACAGTCAGCTCATTAACCACGGCGGTTGCATTTCAAACACTTAAGGAGGTATGCTCAAAGTCCCAATCAAACAGAAATTCTCATTCTCCCTCCTTCCCTCTCCCACCCCCACAGACACACATACTCTCTCTCTCTCTCTCTCTCTCTCTCTCTCTCTCTCTCTCTCTCTCTCTCTCTCTCTCTCTCTCTGAGTCTTGAGAAAAGAGGGCGTGTTTAAATCTGGAGAGCCTTTTTCTGTCACAGCAATCCTTAGGCCCTGATTATCCACTCATACAGAAGCAGGGCTGGAAGCCATGGGCTGCCACACCCTGGGTGGGACAAACACCACAACCTTACTGACCCAGAGGCACAAACAAACACAAAGCCCAGGGACTCCAGCTCCCACCCCCACGAACAGTGGAAATCACCTAGGTTTCCCAGGAAGGGTACCTGGCTAACAAATGACAGCCCATACATAGGACAAGAAATATATACAGCCGATTCCAACATGGAAGACATCAGAGGATCCCTGTGAAGAAACACAGGGGGCATGACTACGAGTAGTTGTCAAGTCCCTTCCCGGTAGCTTTGGATTTTCTAAAATCGCTACCACAGATCTAGGGGTTTTTTTCCAGGAAGAGGCCAGCCACCAACTTTGTGTGTTGATTTTTACAGTTGTTTTGCTTGCAAACAGAAAATATTTAGGTTACCTTGCCAGCATCACATTTGGTGCCTTCATTCACCATCCCTGGGTCTGGAACATCGGAACCAAGCTGGAAATCCACACCCCAGCATTTGGTGCCTCGACTGGGTGTCTGAATGATAGCTGGTACTATTCCAAACACCGGCATGTCCTGTACATTCTCGCACTGAAGCTTACCACACAGCGCGTTCCTACCGGACAAGACAAACACTGTAAATACAAAATGCCTCCAGTGGGCCATAGGAAGAAGTTTTTATGTTTATATGTAGACATGGAGGCTGTTTCTTGGCTGGAGGGAATCTCAATGGAAAGTCGATACGGCTCTCCTTAAATCTAGCAGGGCGAGAAGAGGGGAGCTGTGGCTACCATGCAGTCACCAGGTGGGATTGCAAGCAGTACAAAGGTGTTTCCTTCTCTATTCCTACCCCTCCTCACTGCACAGTAAGCACCTTATAGACAGAGCAGCTCCCACTTCCAAGTCTTCTTGGTAAAATTAAACAAGAAAGCAATTTTAGAAATTAATCAATTAACTTTCAATGACTCATGAGTCAATAGAGAAATCATAGCCTCACAGAGATGGCTAATGAAAGGAAGAGGAGGAGATGTGAGGAAGAAGCAGAACATTAGAAAATGATATTGTAGTGGTTTGAGTAACACTGGACCCGAGACTCAGATGCTCAAATGCTAGTCACCAGGGAGTGGCACTATTTGTAAGGATTAGAAGGATTAAGACATGGGGCCTTGCTGGAGAAAGAGTCACTTGGGCTGGGTTTTGAGGTTTCACAAGCCTATGCCAAGCCCAGTGTCTGTCTCACTGTCCACAGATCAGGTTGTAGCTCTCAGCTACTGCTCTGGAGGCATGATGTGTTCCATGATGATAACCGACTACACCCCTGACACTGTTGTCATGGTGTCTCTTCTCAGCAACTGAGCAATGATAGGACATCTATGAACAATGATGAAAACAGAGCATGTCACGTTTATGAAAGAGGCACCTGGCACTCGGAACACTGTGAAGTGTATACACTGTTGTTAGGAAAGAGGGAGAAGTCTGACTTAAGAAAGTCACTGGAACTCAAGTTTGAAGGATGACCAGGATTGGCCAGGCAGTGAAGAAACTGCATGTTCAGAGATGCTGTGCAAAATGTCCCAAGGACGCTAGCATAGCTGAAGGACCTCAGAGATGGCTTATGAAAGGAAGAGATGTGGGAAAGAAGCAAAAATGAGTTTATGAAGAGGGACATTCTTCACAAAGCTAAGGGGAAAGAAAATGGTCAGTCAGTGAGATGGTGTGAATGAGAAAGGCCCCCATACACTCATGTATTTGAATGCCTGGTTCCTAGCTTGTGGAACCGTTTGAAAAGGACTGGGGCTTTAGTTGGGGGTGTGGCCTTATTGGAGGAGGTGTGTCACCATGGGTGGGCTGTGAGATCTCAAAATCAAATGTGAGATCCAGTCTCACTTTCCCTGTCATTTAGATGTAAGCTCTCGGCTACTGCTCCAGCCCCATGCCTGCCTGCTGCCATGCTCCCTGCTCTGATGAGTATGGACTCACCCTCTGAAACTGTAAGCCCCAATAAATTCTTTCTTTTACAAGCTGCCGTGGTGATGGTGTCTCTTCATACCAATAGAACAGTAACTAAGGCAGTCAGTGGGACTGAACACTCCCACAGAGTTGAGGAGCAAGAAGACAACACATGCCACAGCAGTAATGATGATGCTTAGCCAACACCACAAGCCACTGAGCTCCACCACTGGCAGCACATAGTACCTCAGAGTCACCCCCACTGAGTAAAATAGCAGTGTGGGGACATGCCGAGGGCAAACACAAAACAGGGAGACTCGTGGGATTATGTGTTCTTGCGTTGATTTATTATTAACTACTTTACCTATTTTACATAAGTTTATTCATTTATATGCATGTATTCCCTGCACACACATCCCTACACAGGTAGGCTAGAGGACAACTTGCTAGAATCAGAGATCAAACTCAAGTTGTCAGGTTTGGTAATAAGAAGTACTTTAACCTGTAAGCCATCTCACCAGCCTACAAAAATAAAAATAAAAGATTTACTTCATCCTTTTAAATTCCTATAAGGCTGACAAAGACATAACGAGAGGCCCAATTAGTACTGCAGATGCTCTGTATATACAACCGAGTCAGAGAATGTTTTACTGAAGAAAAGAGTGTGCGAAGAAAAGAGGGCATATTCACTCAGGAATCTTCCTGCAGGTCACAGATAAACAAAACAAGGTTCTAAGCCCACTAGATCCACAATGTGCATGCACGTAAATGAATCACTTCCCCGCTTGCTCCCAGCACATCCCCCTGAAGCCTGCTGTGCATGTTGCATATGAGGCTGTAAGCACTTGAAGCAGGAGGAAGGCCACAGTCCCAGGAGCAGGTACAGAGGACTTCAGGGACCCCCGCTCCCTTGCTCATAGCCCTCCTCACCCTTGTCCCCACTTACCCAGTGGCACACTTCTTGTACTCACTGCCAGAGAAACCACAGTTGCCAAATCTGTCACCTTTAGAATTGACTTCAATGAAGCAATCTCTTGGGGCAGCCTTAGCTTCTGCAATAGTCAACATTTAAGAGAGAAAAAAGTGATGGTAACTTTAGTCAGAAGTAGTCCATATGATCCTCACACACTTGTAGGAGCCACTGCACACTTCTAAATGTTCAGCCTTACACATACAGCGCTTCTGGTCTACACTTCATAACTCAGATTGCACATAAAGGCCCAGATCTAAGCACTCAGACTCTATAACAAATACCATTACATGATTACTACAATTAGGAACTATGTACAGCCAGATGGTTAGCACTGTTGACTTGATTGCACTGAGAAAGACACAGATTATAGCCTGCCTGAGAATGCCTGAGGTGTGTCCAGGGATCTGATCTTCTAGATGATCAATCACTGATGAGTTCATAATGTGATACGATTATTGGGAAACAGAGAGGGGAGGGAATCTAGCTGGAGGGCAGGTCAGTGGGAGCTGGAGAGGGGTTAATGTGCCCTGGAAGCTCTTGCCTCTGTCCTCTCATGAACCCTTCTCTTCCCATCTCTATCCAACATGAGGTAGAGAGGCCTCTCTGCCACACAGTCCCATCGCTATGGTGTTCTTCATATGCTCACGGGGCTGAGCAAACATGGACTGAACCTCTCCGAAACCAGAAGCCAAAGTGTGTCTCCCTTGAACTCTTCTCCCATGATCACAGCCAAGCAATAGTAACTAGCTCGTGCAGTAAGTCACAGCTTGCAGGCACACACTGTCTGCTCTCACATACCCAGCACTCTCAGTTACAGCACAGACCACCGCATGTTTTTATTGTACGTGGATGCTTACATTAGATAAATACAGTGAGACCTACTCCGTGTGACAAAGGGATAATCCACACTCATTTTCTTACATTTTTAGTATCACCTTCATTCTTCCCTCCCTAAGGACTTTGTTAGTATTTCCTAGTCAAATCGTCAGTCCTTCCTCCCTCCTGAATCAGAAGGCTCAGTTAGCTTTAAAGAAGGTGGATGTGAGTGAACGGAGGCAGCACAGCAGAGGGAAGCAGTGAGCAGGAGGAGAGATATCCATAATCCTGCCCAGAAAAAATGCCACACAGTGTTCCCAGCCAAGTCAGAGCAACAGGGAAAGTTACAGATTTCCCAGACGATATACAGGGAGGGATGGAGTCGAATGTGTTTGCTGCTGCTGCTGACTCAAGGATAAAGGAGAGACTGGTGGGAAGATAGGATTCTAGGAAGGCTTTCTGTAGAAATCCTCAGTGCCAATCATCAGCCACTGCAACTTGGGTAAATGTGCTGAAAGCAGGACTCAGTCATACGCAGCCGACTCCAAAACATACGGGTGCAGGGGGTGGGAACTCACCGGCACCATGAGACCCAAAATGAAGACAGCTGAGGGACCATAAGTCCACATCCACAGTTTCCCAAGCCCTTGTCTAGCATCTACGAGCACTCTGGAATCCTACCAAGAGTTGACACGGGAAGAGAAGAACAAAGCATCTCACAGATGGCTCTGAGCATGTAGAAGCATCACCCAAAAGTGGACAGTGGCAATGCTCTCTCTGCAACAACCCCATAGAACATTTTGTGGTTCACTTTGCTGGGAAGGAGATGGATGAGTTCATGATTATGATCAATTGAGGTGCTTGGGCCAAAACTCAACAGAAAGGAAAACCCATTCTGGGAACTGCAGGCAGCCTCTTTTCCCAGCCACCTCTGCCGCCACCCAAATCCACTGAGTCTCTGATATGGCACCCTTTCCTGAGCATCAGCCAGCATCTGGGTACCAGGGCAGCTACATACACTATTCCCTTTCCATCACAGAAAAGACAGCACTTTGTGCCCAGGCTCATATACACCACTTCTTCAAGAACCGGTGACTGAAGCCTTGTACACACTGGGCAAGTGTTCCACCACTGAGCTATCTCCTAACACTTGTTTACTGTTTGAGACAAGGTTTTACTAAGTTGCATAGGCTAGCTCTCTGTAGCCCTGGCAGGCCTTAAACTTGCAATCCTCCTAGATTTCAGGCCTATCTATATCACTAAGTACAGTATTTTATTTTTATTAGATGGCTTGTTAGAGTAGTAGAAATGTACTGGATACTCAGTTACAGTGCAAGTCAGATAGTACTAATTTGATGGACAGGAGCATCTTTTCTTCTAAAAGCTACATATGCTCTAAATCAGGTCCAACAGCAACAACCACAATCCCCTGGACAGATCTTAAGGGGTGCGAATGGGAGTGGCAACACTTAGCAATATGACTCACTAACAAAATATGCTTCCTGGACCCGTGACTTCGTGCTCTCATCTGAGTGTCCAAAGAGAAAATTCTTCCACTAGATGCCACAATAATGACTCCACTGGGCTGGAACATATACTACACACTCAGTTATGTTGGGCTCTTCATGTTTCTGAACTAACAGAGAAAGGTTTTTGCAAGCGGCTAGATGACAGATCCATAACCCTACATGGAAGCAAGAGGAGCAGGCATGAAATACAGGAGTTATCTAAGTATTTACCTCATCCTGTCTAACAGCCAAATCCAGCAAAGCTACATGTGGCCCAGGCCCTTCAGGAATGAATGTTTGGGTCACTCCACCAGGTTGAGAGCTATAACCATCTAAGGAACTTATTGATGGCAAAGAGAACACAGAGCAGGCAGTGTAACAATGTAATGTGGACTAAAAAGCAGCTGACGTGTGAGATATGACCACAGAGCAGTTACAAACCTGAGGCCTACAACTGTCATCCATATGTCATTTCATTATGACCACACCTGTGAGGAAATGTGCGTGTCTTCTTCCCTCTCTTATCCCTTCACCATGTGATGTAAGATATACTTGACTCTGAACTTGTAAGAGTACTTTTAGATGAGGCTAACACTTAACTGAATAGAGAGAATACAGCAGGATGCACTCATGGGTGCTTTAAACAATTGATTACACATTTGAAAAGAACAAACCACGACCAGTAGGAGGGAATTTTTCCCAACAGACACCAGGCTGAGACACCTATGATGTTCCTACCACTGGAACTGACCAGGGACACCAGCTCCTTCTAGGTCCTGACCTGCCATTTCTGAACAGGAGTCCTCCATCAGTTCTACTGATTACAGAGCTACATGAGCCAATCCATTGTGAGTGTGTATGTGTGTGCATGTGTGTACACAACAATACAAAGAACAAGTCAAAACTGAAGACAAACAGAGACATCCAGTTTAGATTTCTTTAAACAGGTTGAAATCAGTAGAACAGCTGATGTCTCTAACCACTTCAAGACAATATCAGAATAGACTTTAACTATTAGCAATTTTGCAAACTCATTGAAAGGGGACAAATCTAGAAGCAGGGAGGCAGACAGGGAGGGATACAGTGGGATGGAAGGAAAGGGGAAGAATGAGAATCCTTTATTTGAGAGAAAGAGAATGGCAGAAAATCAATGTTACCGTACTGCACAGTTCAGAGAACAGCATTAACATAGCTGCCATGCAATGCACTCAACACTGCTGTGAAGACTACAATTACTCTACTAAGAAGAAAGAAGACTAGAAAATGATCATGTGTATGGACATGAGCTGTCAGGGTTGAACGAAGACAAAGAATAAAAATTAATTATCATCTATAAAAATAAAAACAGTAGGGACTAGAGAGATGGATCAGTGGTTAGGAACACTTGTTGCTCTCGAAGAGGACCTGGGTTTGATTCCCAGCACCCACACGGTGATTCACAACCATCCCTATCTCTAATTCCTAGGAATCCAATGCCTTCTTCTGACTTCCAAAGGCACCAGGCATATACAGGGTACACATACATACTTGCAGACAAAACTCATACACAGAAGATAAAATAAATCTAAAAAAATAAGAATAAAAGAGTAGCATTATAGAGGCCATCTAAAGACCTGGGAGTGGGGGGAGGGGAATATACATATAAACACAGAACAAGTAACAAAAAATCAGCTGCAAAAGGTAAAAGTTATTTTTTCAAAGGATGAAAGTATGGAGCAGTAATTGACTTTAATTTTTAAAGTAAAATTATATAAATTTTTCACTTTTTACTCTATAGAATACTTTTCATAAAGATGAAAAGCTTAAGCAAAACAAAACAAAACAAAACCCTGAGGGCTTATACTACACACTCATCAATATAACAACTGAAAACTTGCAGCTGGGAAGATGGCTTAGTGGGTGAAGTGCTTTGTCATGAAAGTGTTAGGATCTGAGTTCAAATCGCCAGAGCCCACATAAAGCAGTTCGTATCTGTAAGTCCAGTGCTCCTATGAGGAAAGCGAGGTAAAGGCAGAAGAACCCCAAAAGCTCAAGGGCCAACTAGCCTGCATCCACACTCATATACACTAAGATACATGCACTCCCACACACAAAGACATACTCCATATACACACAAATGAGAAACTAATCGGGGTCCACTTAACCCTGATAGACTGTGATAGAAATGTATCAGTATACATGGACCATAAGGACATCATTTTAAATGATGACTGCAAATGTTAGACCTATGCAGCCTACAGCCTCACAACTAGAAACCTGGAGGGAGAGGACATAGCAAAGCAATAGTGTGCTTGCTTGGCATAAGTGAGGCTCTAGGAACAGTCCTCAGTCCCCAAATCTCTGCGTGTGTGCAAATACAGACGCACTGTGTGTGATGGGTTGAATATGCTCTCTGTGTGTGTGCATACACAGATGCACTGTGTGTGATGGTTTGAATATGCTTAGCTCAGGGAGTGCCACTATTAGGAGATGTGGCCTTGGAGTAGCTGTGACCTTGTTGGAGGAAATGTGTCATTGTGGGCATGGCTTTAGACCCTTAGCCTAGCTCCCTGGAAGCCAGTCTTCTCCTGTTTGCATCAGAAAAAGATGTAGGGCCGGGCGTGGTGGCGCACGCCTTTAATCCCAGCACTTGGGAGGCAGAGGCAGGCGGATTTCTGAGTTCGAGGCCAGCCTGGTCTACAAATTGAGTTCCAGGACATCCAGGGCTACACAGAGAAACCCTGTCTCGAAAAACCAAAAAAAAAGAAAAAGATGTAGCACTCCCAGGTCCTTCTCCAGCGTCATGTCTGCCTGGATGCGCCCATGCTCCTGCCATGGTAATAATGGACTGAACCTTTGAACTGTAAGCCAGCCCCCAATTAAATGCTATTTCTTATAAGGATTCTCAGTCACAGTGTGTCTTCACAGCAATGAAAACCTAAGACTAAGACACTGTGTGTTATACAAAGTGGAAAGAGGGAGAGAGACCACACAAAGCATCAACTGAATCACTAAATTAGACATAAAAATTCCTGACCATGACTACTACAGGAGGAGGAAGAATGGAGATAAAAGAACCTCATCAATAATGTTTGATTCCTTCTTTAAAAGCCTAAGGCAAGCCAGGCGTGGTGGCGCATGCCTTTAATCCCAGCACTCCGGAGGCAGGGGCAGGTAGATTTCTGAGTTCGAGGCCAGCCTGGTCTACAAAGTGAGTTCCAGGACAGCCAGGGCTATACAGAGAAACCCTGTCTTGAAACAAACAAACAAACAAACAAACAGCCTAAGCAAGCAGATGATAAAATCAAATCAATTGATTATAAATATCTTACTTGAACCAAAGATGACCTGACACTGCGCGTCATAATATTGGCACATGCCATTGTAGCAGTAGGCTTTGCTCTTCTGGCAAGGATATCCATTCTGAATGAAGACATCTGGTGGGCAGAACTGAGAGGAACCATTGCAGTACTCAGGGACATCACACTCACTGGTCTTCCCTCTGCACATGGAGCCTCCTGGAAGGAACTAAGGTAATGAGGTTCAAATCAGACAGGAATCTCAGAAGAATTTCCACAAAGCCATCAGATTTGGAACCATGGTGTATATATAAAGGTCCCAATGACAAACATTAAATCATCCAGCACGAAAGTGAACAAAGCCCCAAACAGTCAATGCAAACATATTATGAAATGAAAAACAAGCCTCACAGGTAACCAAAGAAAACACAAATTAAATACAAACACAAGGAACACTGCAGAAGCAGTCCGATAGGCGGACGACAGCACTCCTGGAATCAGCGTTCACACGGTGAATGAGTTTGGGGGTGGGGGATGGCCAACATAGCTGAGCGTTAGAGATGAGGCCAGGAAACCAGGCTGAGAGCTCCAGGGTCTATGCTGGAATCACCAGCACAAGCCACCATGGTTTGGGGGACAGGGGTGGGGATTGTTTCTAAAGGGTTTTAGGGATCTAGTTCAGATCCTCTTCATCAATTAACTCCCAACCCCTAATTTTCTAGTCTATACTTTGATATTTTTCTAGTTTTCCTTAACAGATATATGTTACTTGAAAAGGGGAATCAAAAAAATAAGAGATGGACACATAACTCACAGCAGAGTGTTTATCTGCAAGCAGGAAGCCCTGGAAGCCTGAGGTTTAATCCCCAGCACCCAAAACTAACTAGTTCAATGGGCCCTCATCATAAAACTAACTAGTTCAATGGGCCCTCATCATAAAACGTGCAGTTTAAGTGCACAGAAGTGGGTGAAATATAAAATACATTCTGATAAAAATGGTATGCAGAGCTCTCAGAGGATGCATTTCCAGATATCCATTTTCCTTCTCTGATTTGCCCCTGATAGGTAGAAGTCCTTGCCTGGCAATCTTTACAACAGTCGCCATATGCACACTCAGCAAATGACTTGAGCTTACAAGTGCTTCCTTCACAGCATGGGTCCACCTCACACTCCTGCAAACAGAAAAAGACCACGGATAAATAAATCAGCCACTGAGAGCAGCAGCATTAGGAAAGCTCTTCTTCTGCCCTGTGATTTCAGCTGACCTCGCCACAGCCTGCTCTCCTGGCTGTGCTTTAAGACACACCCACCTCCCCACACCCCACCCCCTAGGCATCCTCCTTCCCTGGGCATAAATAATTTTTAAAATTAATAATAAAAAAAGACACGTCAGTCTCTAGTGCAAGTATTTAAGTCTCAACATATTTCACAAGACAGTTGATAACTCCATAATAAAATATCAAAGACTGAAGGACTTACAGAATGGACATCTATCTTCTCCCAGTTCTGAAAGCTAGAAATGCAAGATGACAGTTCCACAGAGAACTCTGGGCGCCCTGCCCTCTCTTAGCTGGCACTGGAGAGAAAGTTACTAAAGGCCCTAGTAGATCAGGGTTCCATCATCCTAGTCCTCAGAGATGCCAGTGCCAAGTGCAGCTACACTGCAGGTTACAGGTTTGACACATGAATTCTGAGTCACCACAGAGAAATGAATACCCATCGATGCCTTTCTCTCCCTGCTCGGGGTCCCTCTACCCACGGGATGGCTCTTGTCTCTGGATAGGCAAACTAGTCCTTTTCTTACAGGATGGGAGGTGAGGACTGGCCTCAGTGCCGTGTACACACTAAGTACACATGCTAAGCACACACACTATACTGAGCAGCAGTTTCCTTGGCTTCTGTCACCATGCTTTGTTCCATGACAGTTACATTTCACCTCCAACCTCCCACTCACAGACACCTATACAAAAACAGCAATCTTAACGTTCTATAAATGTGTCACAGCCTTATAAGCTGTCACCACTAGGGGGGACGGGCAGGGGAGCACATTGAGTTCTATGCACTATTCTACAACCTCTTATCTGCCTACAATTACTTCGTTCTAAAATTAACTGTTCTTTTTCATTAACATGTAATAAATTTACACATCTATGAGACCTTGTAATATTTCATATAGTCAGGTACATTTATCAAATCAGGGTCATTAGCATTTCTATCACATAGCAAAAATTATAACAAATGAGCTACAGTCTATA
This sequence comes from Mus caroli, assembly GCF_978045245.1. Lineage (NCBI taxonomy): Eukaryota > Metazoa > Chordata > Mammalia > Rodentia > Muridae > Mus > Mus caroli. The sequence goes on along the minus strand of NW_028227265.1, from coordinate 105,137,846 downwards.
CTTCCAAACACACACACACACACACACACACACACACACACACACACACACCACTAAGTGAAAATGGCTCACGGACCTAAATGTAAAGTCTAAAACTAGAAACCTCCCAGGGGAGAATCTGTACAAAGTGGGAGCAGCCAAAGCATCAGCCATAAAAGGACAAAGTGACAAATCATCACTTCACCACTTTCATCAAAATCAAAGTTCTGTGCTTCTCAGACTCTGTACATTATTGAAGGAGAACTATTAAGATGACATTTGCAAATCAAGTATCTAACAAATAATATATATCTAAGATAAAGAAGACAGAACTCAGTACCAAATAAATGTAAAGAGCTGAACATATATCCCAAGACACACATCCGGTAGGTGCATGCAGGGAAGCCTGCTTTGCAGCCTTAGACACCGGGGACATGCGCAGAGAAAACTTAAGGAAAGGGCAGCATGCAGAGGGTAGAGAGAAGGTGAGAGAGTGAGTGGGAGATACACACTGAGGGTGTTTGAAAAAGACATAGGGGATGTATTGTTGTATGCTTACCTAAAATTACATATAACATTTATGTTATGTGCATGTACAGATACACAGTTTAAATAAGTGCTAACTCTTGAGGTGATAATGGTCCCTCCAAGAGCCATAAACTACCTAACAACGCCCCAGTTCTACACAGGACAAATTTCCTCTCTAGCTGTTGGTCAGGAGACTCCAGAGGCTTCACAGAAATCATGGAATACATCAACCACATAAGACGAGGAAACAATTTTCTCTTAGAATACAGGCAGGCTTTCAAGACCAAGTGTGGTCAGGCAAGGAAAAACACTGAGACTAACACAGTGGGCCTCACATCTGAACAAATATGTCCCAGATCTAATGGCAGCCCAAGGGGAGAAGGTTCACTGGGTACACTGAGAGGAACGTGGCTGGACAACAGTGACAGTGAAGGTGGGCACGGCTGGGGATCCACAGTTGACTAACACAAGTGCTTAGAGGAGGAAGAATGCAGACACTGACAGATGCTGGAGGATTAGTCAGCTGCGACTCACTTAGTAAATGAATCCAGCTCAACAAATACATCTTTAATAGCAGGGCCAGAATGGTAAACACATAAAGGAACCTAACAAAATAACAAACAACCTAATAGCTACAATAAAGAGAAGAGATGGATAAGTAAAATTTAAAAAGAAGGGACCACAGTGCTTGCATGAAGTCACGGCATCAAGAGTTAACCTCCCAGGAGTTGACCAGTCCCAGAAACACGTGCCCAACACAGGAGCCAGCCTCATTGACCACTGAAGCCCACAGCCTTCTCTGGAAGACTGGACTGACCTTCGGTGTGCCGCAGTCACACTCCTCTCCAGGGTCCACCAGCTTATTACCACAGGAGGGCGCGCTGTAGGCTTCGTCGGGCTTCGGGATGTTAAGCAGGCAGCTTCCTCCCTTATTCAACGTTAACTTCTCAAAGTCCTCCGCACTGCAACTGCTGAAGTTTCTGGACCCGCTACAATAAATAGTAAGAAAGAGATCTCACATCACAGTCAGTCTTTAAAAGCTCTTAGCCAGGCTGGTGAGATGGCTCAGTGGGTAAGAGCACCCGACTGCTCTTCCGAAGGTCCGGAGTTCAAATCCCAGCAACCACATGGTGGCTCACAACCATCCGTAACGAGATCTGGCGCCCTCTTCTGGAGTGTCTGAAGACAGCTAAAGTGTACTTACATATAATAAATAAAATCTTAAAAAAAAAAAAAAAAAAAAAAGAATACTGACTGTCAGACTGGCATGGTGGTACATGCTTTAATCTTAAAAAAAAAAAAAAAGCTCTTAGCCATATCTTTAACCAATAAGAGGTAAATACTGTAAAAAGCAGAAAATAAACTAAAGCAGGCAAAGATGAGAACATCTACCTCTAATAAATACAGGAATTAAAGTTACACTGTGCCGTGCCCCATGACAGTATCTTTCAAGCACATCATTTGTTAATACACTGAACCAAAATCAGTCCTTTCAATCTACAGGGACCTTAAAAACTCACCTAGTCTCACTCAGAATTGAGCTTTTATTTCTCAAAAATGCTGCATTCCAAATGCTGGAAACTACTGTGTGCTTCCCAGTCCTGTGATCTACAGCATGACTTGTCCTCCCTGCCCAGGCACAGACTGAGCCATGAGAAAAACACAAGTGGGTGATTCCAGACTGTCCACAGTCACTGTGCTGCTCTGAATGAGAATGGCCTCATGGGCTCATAGATTTGAATAGCTTTTTCTGTCTCTCTTTCTCTCTCTCTCTTGGGGGGGAGGGGGGAGATATGCATGTGCATGCACGTGTGCGGTATGTGTGTGTGTCCCTCTGTCTCTGGGTTTCTGTCTCTGTCTCTCTGTCTCTCTCTGCCTCTCTTGGTATGTCTCTCTGTCTCTCTCTATCCCCTGAATCCTATAAGTGAATATTCACCATAAACGCTGAATGGAACACACAGATGCTATTAGATAAACAGTGGTATTTGTAATATTGCTTGTTATCTGGGTCAGTTGGGGTCAGCGACTTTATCCCTTCTAAAACTCTGTTACATGCTGCTTTCTATGCTGTTCAATAAACACAGAGCAAATCCTTTGTTAAGGACAAACATATGCTCACACACACACCACACACGTATACATTCAGACAGACCCAGGAGGACAGAGACAAGGACATGTTCACAAGACAGCATTCATGTAGACACAGATTTAAATTTGTACAATCTACAGATGGTCAGGGATGTCAGAAGACACCGTGAAATAGAGAATCCAGATCTGAGCTCACTGAGTAGAAAGGCATCCAGGAGAGATGTTTTGGTTTCTTTCCTTACTGTGACACTGTCCCAATACTGGTGACTCTGGGTTTATTATTAAAGCATTCAAACCAACCCCATTTTGTTCCTGTGTGAGGAACACATGAGGAGCAGACAGGACATGTGAGGAGCATCTGAGCTCACAGGAGGACTCTTCCGTGCACCCAACCCACACACGCAATAACTACATGTTACCAGGGAGTCCTGTTGATTATTTTTACTTTTGAAAATCTGTAGGAAATGTATGTCTAAGCCAGGAATTGTTGACAAACCCACATTTTGTTAAAATTTTATCTGGGATAGTCATCTACCTGTCTATCTACCAATCTCTCTATCTGGTAACCTAAGCTCTGGGTATAATATCATTGCTAAGGCCAATATTAAGAAATTTCCCCATTTTATGTCTTGTGTGCCTAGGTCTTTAATCCATTTTGGCATCATGTGCACAAAACGTAAAGATCCAATTTTATTCTTTAGTATGTGGGAAGAGTTCCTTCTTAGGAAATATTTGCAAACCATATATCTGAGAATGGGTTAGTAACTAAATGTATAAGGAAAAGTCAATATTAGAAAATACCTCAGAAATGAGAAAATGGCCATGAATGCACATTTTCAGATGGAGACAATAAATGCCCAAGAGCTTACATGAAGAGGAAATTCACCAAGGAAATGCTATGCAAACCACAGACCATCCATCCCTTAGCCCTGTTCCAGTGGCTGTTACAAAACCCTAAAAGAAAAGTCCAGGTAAGGCTGTGAAAAAAGCAAAGCCAGCAGAAAACAGCAAGGTATTCCTAAGGAAACTAACAGAGATGCCAGAAGTCCATCCTCTGCTGCAAACCTGAGAGGAATGAGCTCACCATCATAAAGACATCTGGATTCTCTTGTTCGGGGTTAGTCACTGAAGCCAAGACCTGGAAATAGCCTGAGTGCTCGTGAATGGACAAACAGGTAAATGTACTACAGTATGCATGCATGCATCCCATTACACATGTGTGTGCTTCTACTGCCATGTGTGCTTGTGCACGCATATACATGTATGTGCACATATATTCTTCTGCCTCAGAAAAGGAGACCCACACTATCTGCCACAAGATGAATGAGTCTAGAGGGTTTTATATTAGTAGAATGAGGTAGACACAAAAGAGAAAAATATCACACACCCTCAATCATATGTGAAATTGTAAAAGAAAAGAAAAAGATGAACAAAGAGTAGAAACTAAGACAGCTGGAGGGGAGTAAATGGGGAGGTAGAGGTGAAAGGATGATGCCATCAGACGTGCAGGATTGGCCAGTGCAGGGGCCATGCACGACATGAGCACCGACATCACTACCTTGGAAAACATGGGATTTTGGTACTGGAATAGTTTCTAGGTTCTTCTGACACAAAAAGAGCCGAGCGTTTAATCCCAGCACTCGGGAGGCAGAGGCAGGCAGATTTCTGAGTTCGAGGCCAGCCTGGTCTACAAAGTGAGTTCCAGGACAGCCAGGGCTATACAGAGAAACCCTGTCTCGAAGAAAGAAGGAAAAAAAAAACAACAAAGAAATCTAGGTAAATCTGTGGGACAATGGATATGTTAATCTGCCTGACAACAGTAACATAATTTCACCCCGTATGTATAGTGTGCACCATCTCAGCATTCAGGAAACTGAGCAAGAGAGAGAAACTGAGGCTACCCTAGGCTACAAAGAAAGACTGTCTCAAAAACAGTAAATATCAATTTTACTTTTTTTTTAATACAAAGTCTTATTGTGTAGCCCTGATTGTCCTCAGACCCAAAGATCTACCTACCTCTACCTCCTGAGTGCTGAATTAAAGCCATATGCCAACCCCACCCAGTCACATTACAGATTTTAAATTACATATATATATGTGTATATATATATATATACATACATATGTATATAGATATAAGGTACATAGCATACCTATGTTATTTATAATATGCATCTATGTATCATATAATATATGCATATATACCATGTATTATTTCTCCACTATGTGCATATATCTATAACTGATAATATGTATGTATGATAGGCATGTGTATACAAAGACATATAATTAAAAAGTAATGCCAAGGTGAAACTGACTTGAGGGAAGAACAATTCCCCCACAGGTTCTGGGCAATAGAGCCCATTCTGCAGTTTCCTCGCTGCTCTAGAAGCTCTGTGGGAGCCGCTGAGCCTACTAAGCGTGCGCTCATACGCCAGGACATGCTGGAGATCTGTGTGCATCAGAACTCTCCTCAGCTCAAGGGACAGAACCATGAACACGGCAGAAACCATTCCTGTGAAAGTCACACGAGGGAATGTAGCAGACTGCAAACTTTGGTGGATAATTTAGTTGGAATGAGAGAAGGTGGTGACAGTCTGGAGAAAATGGAAGCAAAGAATTATGGGAGGCTGGCCAATCCAAAGACTTCACACATCATGACACGTCAGTCAAAACTGGAAATCTGGAGATAGACCATCACAGACAGAAAGAAAACCATGAACAAATACTCTGAGGCACAGGAGGCATGCCCTAGGATCGATAAGGAAGCCAGTGGCCCTTCAGGGAAGTAGTGAGTAAGAAAATGAATGAGAAACTGAGCAAAGATGGAAGAGACCACGACGAACTATGGCTCTTGAATGAAACACAGTTACTGTGACTAAGCTTGAGAGCAAACAACACACGCCCTTTGACTCACATCAGCAGGCTCAGCACTGCTGCTAGCTAAACAGGAAGACTGAAACAGAGCTCTCCCAGAATCCAGTCCACAGATGCTAGGTCAGAATGGCATCCTTGGGATCAGGAAGAGGGGTCGATGATTTCAAGGAAGCACGTGAGAATGAAAGAGAAGTCAAAGTTGGCTGAGTTAAAGAGGAAAGTTAGCAGCAGCAAACGTGGAGATGTCCATGGGGATAACCAGGTATGAAACAACTAGCCATCAAGTAAACAGGCTTGTAACTGCTCCCTTGCTCTCACTGACTGTGGCTTCCACCCAGACCATGGGATAACGCTGTCAGGAGAATGTATTCACCAGACAACCATAGTAGCTGTGCCAGCGTATGTTTACCCTACACACAAGTCCCCAATTACAACCTGCAGTGCCCACCCCATAGCAAAGACTATCTAAAGAGGCTTCCTATTCAGCAGTTGAACCCCCTTTTTCTCATAAACAATGTTTGAAAATGTGACCCTAGAGCAAGGCACAAAAAAAAAAAAAAATCAGTGACAGGATACAAAATAAGTATACAAAAATCAGCAGCATTCCTACATACCAGTAACAACCATACCGAGAGAAACAAAATGATGTCATTAACAACAGCCTCAAAAATAAAATAAAATACATTACATTACAATAACCCTAACCAATGATGTGAAAGTTGTGTATAGTGAAAACTTTAAAATACTGAAGAAAGGAATTGAAGCCACTGTAAGATGGAAAGCCCGCCCGTGCATGGGTCCTAAGAACCATGCTGGGAAACAGCCTTCCAAAGTCAAGCTGGAGAGTCAATGCAATCCCAATCAAAGCTCCAGTGACAGAAACAGAAAAGTCAATCCTAGAGATCATATGAAAGCACAGAGAATGCCAGCTAGTCAAAGCAATCCTTCACAAACAAAATACCTGTAGAGGAATCAACATGCGTGGCTTCAAGTCACATTGCAGAGCCACAGGAGTAAGGACAGCACGGTGCCGACACAAAAGCAGAATGGAGATTAATGGGACAGAATAGAGGGCCCAGACACAGGGTGCTCTAGTCTACACACACAATAAGGTCATCTGATTTTTGACAGAGTTGCCAAAAAATACACATTGGAGAAAACATAGCATCTTCAACACATGGTGCCGGGAAAACAGAATTATATACAGCAGAGAGAAACTGAATCTAGTATGGTTCAGGAATCTGATGGGGTTGGAGTAAAGGTGGTGAGAGAATGGAGGTCCCCTGGGATAGCAGGCTGCTCAGGGCAGCTTGGCTTGGCCCAGAGGGCACTCAGCCAGCAGGGAAGATGGGCTAACTGTACGGTTCAGGAGTCTCAGGTCTGATGGTGGGGGGAGGGGGAAAGGCAGCAAGAAAATGGAGGCCCCCCTGGGATAGCAGGCTGCTTAGGGTGATCTTAGTGTGACTCACTACATTGGGAATATGGAACCTGAAGAGGTCAGCCTCCTGTAGCTAGGCAGGAACTCCTGAGCAGTAACAGATACATCAATTCACTCACCAAACTTTCAACCCAAGATTTATCTTATCTCTAAGAAATCCAGGCACGGGGGATGTAGCAGAGACTGAGGGAATGGCCGACCAATAACAGACCCAACGTGAGACCTATCCCATGGGCAAGCACAAATCCCTAACAGATCCCTTAATGATACTCTGTTATGCTTGCAGAAGGAACAAGTTGTCCTCTGAGAGGCTCCACCCAGCAGCTGACTCAGACAGATACAGACACCCACAGCCAAACAGTGGATGGAGCTTGGAAGAATAGGAGGAAGGATCGCCAGCCCTGACAGAGATAGGAACTCCACAGGAAGACCAAAAAAGTCAACTAACCTGGACCCGTAAGGCTCTCAGAGTCTGAACCACCAACCAAAGAATGAACACAGGCTAGACCTAGGCCTCCCTCACATATGTAGCAGATGTGCAGCTTGGACTTCGTGTGGGTCCCAAACAACTAGAACGGGGGCTGTCCCAAAAGCTGTTGCCTTTCATGGAATATGTTCTTCTAGTTGGGCTACCTTGACTGGCCCCAGTGGGAGAGGAAGTGCCTAGCCTCAAAGAGACTTGAAATGCAAGGGTGGAGGGATCCCCAAGAGGAGTCCCACCTGCTCAGAGGACAAGGATACTGCCTGTCTCACACCTGTACCTCACAGGATGCTGTCAGTCCTGCATCTGTACTCACAGGATGCTGTCTGTCCTGCACCTGTACCTCACAGGATGCTGTCTGTCCTGCACCTGTACTCACAGGATGCTGTCTTTCCTGCACCTGTTCTCAAAGGATGCTGTCTGTCCTGCACCTGTACTCACAGGATGCTGTCTGTCCTGCACCTTTACTCACAGGATTCTACACCTGTACTCACAAGATGCTGTCTGTCCCACACCTGTACCTCACAGGATGCTGTCTGTCCTGCACCTGTACTCACAGGATGCTGTCTGTCCTGCACCTTTACTCACAGGATGCTACACCTGTACTCACAGGATGCTACACCTGTACCTCACAGGATGCTGCCCGTCCCGTGTTTTCTTCTAGCAGTTTCAGTGGTTCAGGTTCAGCATTCAATCAGCAGTCCCACCCAGGTGTGATGGGTATGACTCACAACAATGGCCAACACCAAAGATATCCCTGAAGGTACACTACTATCATTCTATTTTAGTGGTAACCAAGAGCTACCTAACTGGACTTGGCTTAGCCAAGTGGAAAGAAAGCCTGCCTGGTACTATAAGCCTCTTCCACTGCTCATATACTGTTGCAAGGAGAGAAAACTGGTACAGGTACTACGGAAATCAGTCACTGGGGGAAGGGTCAAACACTGAAAATAGAAGTACTGCCACTTCATTCACAACAGCAAGGACATGGCACCCCTGAACGTTCTGAACAGATCAAGAAAACAAGGTACACATAAACAATGAAATTCAGTGCTGAAGAGAATAAAACCATGGCATTTACAGAAGAATTGACAGCACTAGACAGTATGTCAAGTAAGGTATTCCAGGCTCAGAAAGACAGACATCACTTTCTCTCTCGTACGTAGATCCCAACTTTGAAGTTAGATTTGTGTGTTTAACTTGGAGTGTCTATAAAGGTAAGAAATTTAAAGTACACCCCTGAGAAAGGGAGGAGAGACGTCTTAGTGAAGAAGATAGAAGAATGCGTGAGATAGAGGGGGTGGATATACTGAGAAACAAAGGCTTAAGTAGCAGAGAGGAGGGAATGAGGAGTATGTGAACCAGATAAGGATGCAGGAAACGCTGGTGGAAACCCACTCTTTTATAAGCTAATTTTAAATTATATTGAGAAAGAGGAGGTATATGTTTGAATGCAGTGGTGATCAAGCTATTCCCAGAGAACACAGGTTATCAAATGGAAATCTCAGTGCCAGACACCACCTACAAGTAATTGGTCAGAAAGGTCCAAGAGGCTCCAAAACCAGACAGGCTATTGCCATTTCTCTTGGATGCCCACCAGAACCTAGTTCTGAAGACGTCATACACTTTTGGTTGAGGGACACAGAGAAACCAAGCTGCAACTGGCCTAAAACCTTCCTCCCAGTGGAAAACCTTCATAGTGGTGGAAGGTGCTCTGGGAGGGACAGGCAGACAAACAGTCCTAAGGGACTTCTTCAGCCCTGGACTCTACACACTACAATAAGCCACCTGCCAGTCAAGATGTGCCCACCAGTACAACAGTGGCAGGAGTGTTACAGGAGTCAGGTGTGAGACTTACTGTCTTGCTGTAAAGAAAGGGATACATGCCTAACACTATAAACCTGGTCAAAAGGCTACTTATGGGAAGGTTCTGAGGTCACAGGGCAAGTGGCTTCACACAGATTTGTGCTGCCCTCAATCTCGTCATACGACTCTTCTTTTTGTAGAAGGTAGCCTTGAATACAAAGTTATAATTGGTCAACGTGCTGAGAAAAGGCGATCATGATACACACCCTAACTGCAACAATGTATCATCCCTACTCTTAGCCTGAGGCTGAAAAAACACAGTAGACTCGAGGGAGGAAACAACCTGAGAGGCAGAGGGAGAGTACTGTGAAACACTGTCTTCCGGATATGACATGGCTATCGCTCTTACAAACTAACAACAGCTGCATTACATGCACACACACACAGAGACAGTAAAAATTCCAGAATGAAAATGGGAAGAACTCTCCAGGCCTACACCCTCCTAGCTCAGGAGCTATTGACATGCAATGGCTGCTGGGGGCCGGGGGATGGGCATTTTCTTCTAGGGTGCAGCAATCCGTAGGTGGCCCATGCTCCAGAGACTGGATGGCACCATACCCATGCACAAACAGGCAGCACTAATGGATTCCATGTATTTTTTTAAGAGGAGGAAATGATGGCATGAAGCTAGGAGAGAACTGTGCTGGCAGGGGTACTTCAACACCAAGACGGTCTGGCTATATGCAAAGGACATGCTCAAGGTCCCAGCACTAGGCAGCAGATCCAGGAGAATGGCTACTGTAAGCAAGTGTTCATCAGGCACTGTTCTGGGAGTCCTTCAGTCTAACCCAAACAGCACTGAACCCAGCAAGAAGTTTGTTTGTGTTCTCATATCCGTTTGGTCTGTTGACTGCATTGCAGAAGAGTGTAGTTAATAAATTGCACCTGTAAGGCTCTCTGATATGACTAAAAATTTAAGAAGTGGATCTCTCACAGGTCTATTTCAGAGAACAACAAACAAGGTTTCCTGTTTTGAAAACACATCAGTACCCCAGACTTATGAAACACTGATCTGGGGCTGGAGAGGTGGGGGACAGTTTGTAGCACTTGCTCTTCTTCCAGAGGGCCCAGGTTCAGTCTCCAGCACCCACACTGCACAGCTCACAGCTGCCTGAAACTCCAGCTCCAGGGTACCTGATGCCTTCCTCTGTTTTCCTGAGAACCTGCACACATGTAATATGCCCTACACAGACTGACAGACAGACAAAACAGTGTCTCTCTCTCTCTCTCTCTCTCTCTCTCTCTCTCTCACACACACACACACACACAGAGAGAGATCAACACAATCATACTAACAGACAGAAGGGGCTCCATTACTCACGATGCTCCTGAATTCATGATACAGCTCTTTGCTCCACAGAAACACTCTCTCCCATCATCATGATTCATTCCAAGGTTATGCCCCAATTCATGAGCGACAATGGATGCAAATGTTTCCACAGTGATTTGCCCAAACTGTACAAACACAGGAAGGTGCAGTTAGACAGTGTTTTCTGTGTCAGATTTTTTTTTTGTCTTTTTTTTTTTTTTTTTTTTTTTTTTTTTTTTTTTTTGTCAAAAGGCAATCTGTCTACTACAATGGCAACTCTATGTCGGTCTGTGTCCAGTGCCAGCCCTACATGCACACACTCTGACAAGAATCCAGAGTGACTCATGTGCTGATAATCAGGCATCAACAGACCATTCCCTGTAGCTTATGACAAAGCAAACTGATTTATTTAAAATGGAACCTGTTTTGTCATTCATAAAAAGATAGTATCCCGGTTAATTCCGTGGTCATTCCAACACACCTTCACTGAAGAACTGTTGGGAGTGCACATGTCTATGAGGCATTTCTTGCTTGGCAATGGATCTACAAGGGCCAGCCTTGTACATGTCTATGAGGCATTCCTTGCTTGTCAATGGATCTACAGGGCCAGCCTTGTACTGTGGGTAGTTCCAGGCATGGGGTCCTGGCTATGTAAGAAAGGTACCTGAGCATGAGCCAGAGAGTCGGCGCACATCAATCCTGTGGAGTTTCTGCTGCTCTGAGTCTGAGCCCTAACTTCCCTTAGTGATGGACCTGAAGTGTAAGCCATATAAATAAACCCTTTCCTCCTCTGAGCTGCTTTTGGTCATGGTGTTATCACAGCAACATAGAAGAAAACTAGAATAGATAATAACATGTAATAAATATTAAAAATTTGACCTAGTCTCTAGGGAAAAGAACACATATGCTACTATTACTGTGTCCTTCAAAGTGTACAACTGCTGCTGTAAGGATCTGGAGGAGGAGCATTGAGTCAGTAGATGCTGTGCACTGTCCTAACGCCTCTACCCAAAACTGTACTTAAAGAACAACATACCACATTGATCCCACCTGCGTGGCTCCTTGAACATACTGTTCCTACAAACGCCATTCCTGCAGTTCCACCAAAGCCTTTCTTCCTAAATGAAAATGTGAAGTTATAAGATGTAGTTGAGGAAAAAGAAACATATTAGTCCTGTTTCTACAGTAATCATAACCATATTGGCAAAACCTACAGAAAGTAGAAGAGAAATGACAAAAATAAATGACATTTTGAGAGCATGAGGTTAGCATTACAAACATAATCTTTAAAATATTTTCATAAAAATGATGATGCCTTTGCATACACAAGCCATGTTTGGGTTGTTCCTTGGTAGTGATCTTCTGGGTTAAAAGCATTTCTTAAAATGTATTGTATGTATTTATTCAACAACTGTTAATCAAGAAAAACAGCAACACAATAAATATTTTCACAAAGGATTACCTTCAAATTTGTAAAGAGAAAACAACTGTGCCCGGAATTTCATACCTAGCCAATCTGTCTAAAACAGATATAAAACACTAGGGGGACAAAACCCTCAGATGTGAGTTAGGATAATCAGAGCTCAAGGTGAGATGATCTTTAAATTCTATGCTAATTCTGTGAAAATGTCTTCAGCAAGAAATCAAATATTTTTCCTTTCATATAATCTTTCACAAAAAATAATAATAAAATATGCTGTAACAAGATGAGAAAAGGAGAAAGACCTGGGGTAAAGGCAAGGAGAAGTCAGACACACATGCATCTGCCTCTAAAAGAATGTAACACGGCAACTAAAGTAGCAGAGGTCATTGTTCTGGTCACTGCATTCATAACATTTCCTTAAAGCCACTTACAAAACCAACTGTGCACTGTCATGTCTCCGACGAGTTATAAGGAACTTTTCCCGCCACTGAACAAAGTTGCCCAGCACATCTCCAGCTCCTCCAATTATATTGATAGGATTTCTGTCTGTCCAAATTTCTAGTCCAACCAGCACAATTCGAATGTTTAACATGATGTACATCTGGGGAGGAAACAGAAATAAGATGAATACATGAATTATATTAAGAATGTGAGACGAACTGGAGAGTTGGCTATGAGAGGCCTCAGGTGTAAGCTGGCCTTGAATTTTCTGTGTTGCTAAGGATGACCTTGAACCCATCAGTCACTAGAGTCCTGAGATTACAGATGTGTGTCACCATATCCAGTGAAGAAAAATACTTTAAATATTTATGAAGGAATATAGCCAATAAAATTAAAAACAGGATTCCCTCCCCCAGAATGAAAAATCTATCCTTCACCCATTAAGGACAGAGAACTAAGATTCAAACTCTGTCTTATTCCCACTGTAAAGTCTGACAAACAGAGGAAGTGAAAAGCTTTGAGTAAATTGTATGACAAGGCTTTCCTTTTTCATAGTCTGTGTCTATGTCTCTGTCTCTCTATTTCTGTCTCTCTCTATATCACACACACAGCAGCAGCAGCGGCAGCAGAGGAGGAAGAGGAAGAGGAGGAGGAGTCCTTTCAAACACCAGTCCTTCAATTGAGGAAAGCAAAGGCGCATACATAACCATCAGTGCGCCTTCCCCGACATAGTCTGAAGATACAGTAGACACTGACTGACATGAAATACCTTGTATCTCCTCTTATCTACATTTCTGATTTATTTTCAAACATTACTTGAACTTACAGAACAGACATTTATACATCTGACAGAGCTCAGAAATGACACATTTTGAATTCTGCTCTGAGACTGTGTGAGGGCAAGCAGAGAAGAGAAATAGTACTCACGCTATCCAGGTAATTTGCTAAGCGAATCATCTCTTCTCTCACAGCAGTCTGGTTCCGTCCCATCATGTCATACTGAAAAGACGAAGGAGCGAAAGCATGATCGTAAGCAACGACGCAGTAGAGCCGCCTGCAATGCCTACACTGAAGAGCAAATCCCAAGGATCTCCTCGTAACCAAAAGAGCAGCATTTCAAATGAGCCGATCCCAGCATGGCAGTCTGAACGAGGAATGTCTCCCATAGTCTCAGGCATTGGAGCACTTGGTCCCCAGGCACTGGGGCTATTTGGGGAGGTTAGGAAGTGGAGACTTGCTGGAGGAGGTATGTCACTGGAGGTGAGGTGGTCTCTGTAAGTAAAATCCTCCCCCCATTTCCAGTTTGCTCTCTCTGCTTTGAGTTCCCAATAGAGATGTGAGGTCTCGGCTATAAGCTTCAGCCACCATGCCTGCCACCTGCTGCCATGCTGTCCCCACCATTATGGGTCTAACCCTCAGGAACTATAAGCCAAAATATATTCCTTCTGTAGGGTGCCTTAGCCTGGGTGCTTTGACCCGCAACAGCAAGTAATTAACACACTAAGGGACACATTTAGTAACTTTAGAATAAATTTTCTTCTCAATGCTATTTTTACTGATTTTAATGCAAAGTATTCTCAAATTTTCACAAAGGTATAATCTTAAACAAAAAGCTTAGATAAAAGAATGAAAAACTAATAAATTTCCTACTCTTTTATCTCTTAGGCTAATGATATCAACAATAAACTGTTTCTAGACCCTACTCGAAAATAAGAATGAGAGATTAGTTCAGGCTCACTAGTTCAAAATTTGTATGTGGTTAGAAAAAGAGATATATAAAGAGAGAAATTTTACCATGTTAAACAAAATATTTTATGCAGCCTATATTTTTATATCTGGCTAAATTAGCATGTCTATTTTAATGTTATCTTAACCTACTTGCTAACAAAAAAAAAAGTCTTACAGAGTTTGTGACTTCACTCCGTGACAATGTCTTAACAACAGAATCTGTGGTTGCATCTGTTCAGCAAGATCCTGCATTTAACAGAGCTTGATGAAAATGGGGCCACTTTTATTCTGAACCATTTCATATATGAATATAACCAGTCTATCTGGAGAGAATGATAGAGAAAAACACTTTAATCTCTATTTTTGCCACTTGTCCAAGACATTCTACAGAACTTTGCAACCACAGCTGGAGCAGGTTCATGCTGGCTCTCCTTCCCTTGTTCTCCCTTCTACCATCGGGATCCTAACACACCAAGTGTATGTGTGCCTCTGACTAACCAGGGCTCTTATCAACCTACACACAGTAAGGGACTTTTAAAACCAGGAAAAACAATCTTCAAAATGTTCTCTACGGCTTACAAGAAAAGACCTGCCAATCAAAGAGTTCCTATAAATAGTTTTTCATACAAACATAAAAGTTAAAGCTGCCCAGGACATTTTCAATTATCTATATGTTCAATTATTTAGGAACCACATCAGAAACCGATGATCCTGTAGCAGCTGAAGATGCAGTATCTCTAAGTGAAGCAGTAGCTTGGTCTTTAAGGACAAATACAGAGCGTGCTGTTGCTCTCCTGTCCCCTGGAAACACTAAGTGCTTCTAACGCATGCTAGCTCCCCGACCCCACCTCTTAGGGTGAGGAAGATGTGCTCTGAAGAGCACAAAGCAAAGCTACCTCAGGAGGCAGCAGCCAATTGTCCTGGTTTGCAGCTGCAGCCTGTTAAGTGATCTGAAAAGCTCTCAAGACCCTAAGTGGCTATGTGACAAATCCAGCATTAGACAGTCACCACAAAGAGCAGGGAGCTCTGTCCCCTTTAGGTTTACAGACAAAGCTAAGGGGCCATGAATGCACACACATAATTCCAGCACTAGGGAGACTGGGGCAGGAAGATTAGGAGCTCAAGACATTGCAAGACCCTGTAGATAAATTAATTGACTAATTAATTAATGCACAATTTTAGTTGAAATAACTATTGTGTTTGGTATTTCCTTCCTAAGTTACTTCTCAACTGCTTTTTCATGCAAAAGGGAAAAGAAGTCAGTGATTCCTACCCTTTCCTTGTCTACAACAATGAACAGCTCCACATAGCGGGTCTGTGGTAGAACAGCTCTTCTTCTCTGTTAAAACACAAGCACCATAAAGCAGAAATTGTTATGGGACCAGACATGTTCTGTATGAATAATGGTCAGACCTAAGAGCTAGGCATGTGATTTCACATCTATAAACAGTATAGATCATTTCACTTAGCATACCTCTGTCAATTAGTTGCTATTTTAAAAGCTCTAAAGATAAAATGGGTTGTCTAAGTCCTTAAAGCAGCAGTATTGCTGGCTTGTTTTATTTTTAATTAAAATAAACATAAAATTAACATACACATAAAGATTTTAATGGAAATGTGACTACCATGATAATACACAAAGAAAGACATCTCCTGAATCCTGAGAGGACAAGGTGGAACAGGGTCACCAGTATACAAACATGGCTTCCTTCCGACCTTTTACAGACATTCATACAAAGAGATTTAGCAAACACCTAACAGCTTTCCAACTGTTAACGAGTTTGGGGAAGAAAAGGTGATGAATGGTCAAGTGTCAGCTGATTTAAAATATGCCTTATGCCAGCACCATGGGCAAGGCCTCTTAATCTCAAAACAAACAAACAAACAAACAAAAAACCCTGCTGCATCCAACATGTGATGCCATGTCACCCATCACCCACAGTGAAGGAGAACCCTATAGCTGAGTTAAGCTGGCCCAGGGAACCATAACAAGCCTACATCCCGAGCAGCCAGGCCACCTGTAAAGAAGCCTCCAGAACAGGGGCCTGAGTGTCCTTGGGGACACTGAGGTATCGAGGTAATAATTATCTTCAATTCAGTAGCTGCCTCCCTCCCTCCCTCCCTTCCCTGTCTCTGTCACTGTCCATATCTTTGTCTCCATCTCTCTGTCCCTCTCCCCTCTCTCCCTCCCTCCCTCCCTCCCGTCCTCCCTGCCTCTTTCTGGTCTACCCTAGAGCCTGAGGTATCGGAGTAAAACCTCCCCTGCTCCAAGCCAGAGTGTAATGACTACACAGAAACACCTAATAGGATTACTGCCTAAGATTTAAAATTCAGACTGCCCGGGCTGGAGAGATGCCTCAACATGACTGCTCTTCTAGAGGCCAAGTTCAATTTCCAGCTACCACATGGTGGCTCCCAACCATCTGTAATGGGATCTGGTGTTCTCTTCTGGTGTTTCTGAAGACAGCTGCAGTGTGTATATGTATATATACACACACACATATATATATATGTGTGTGTGTGTATGTGTATTTATATATTTATATATATATATACATATATATATATATATATATATATATATATATATATACAAATCTTTTTTTAAAAAAAATTTCAGACTGCCCTCCTCTCAGTCACCAGAGCTACACATTGCTCATCTTTTCATACCCTGGTTCCAATCACCATGGATGGAGCTGGAGAAAGACAGCAATCACCGTTTTAGGGTGATTTCTTAAAAACAGCCTGAGCCCAGAAGAGTGCTATTGCTCCTTACGCGCAGCAGCTGAGTGACACTGGGATGCTCCTCCTCATCCCCCTGTGTGGCTTCCTTCTCTGTGTCCCTGTTAGAGACTCCACATCTCAGAGGCTCCTGGTGGACGCCATCCATGGGGTAAAATATGTGCTCAAAGTGTGAGCTGTTGTGCAGAGGTTCAATTCCAAAACTGGCATTCTCCAAATGCAGCAAGCCTCTAAACGTTGGGTGACATAGACCAGTGTTAAGGAAGAGGAAACAGAGAACAAGAATCAGACACCGAATGTAGGTCCTAGTTTCTAACACACAGAAGGAAGCTATAGGCCAGGGCAGAGTCCAGCGAACATAAATGTCAACTTTTGACCCTCCGAGTACTTAGCTCTGACAGGAGGCTACAGAGCAGCTGAGAGGGAAGCCTGGATCTGGCACCGGCATCTGAGCCCAGAGTGCGTTTTCTACAGAGACTCTCAGCAGGTCATTTATCCTTTGCCTCCATGCACAATCTACCCAGAACTGTTCTCATTAAATTATTTAAGATGCATAAAATACTTCAGACTGCTGCCTAGCACATCACAACCATGTAGGAGTTGTTTCTTAAATGAAGACATGGGAGCCATCAAGTATAGCTGATTTGGGATGAAAAGTTGTATCTATTCGTTCAACAAGATGGTGCAATCGAGCAACCAGGATGGTTCCACAACAACAACAACAACAGTACTAGAACTTCAACTGGCATGGGATGGGACTTCTCTAACCCTTGTCTGCTTTTCTGAATATGACAATAGCAAGACTTTTTATGTCACTGTGAGAACTACATGAAATAATTCAGGAGGAAAATTTACAAAGTGCTATAGAAATTTAAAATATATTTTGTTTCAAACAGCAAATTTTTTGTAGTCTCAAAAAAAATTAACTTCTCCCATTGGATATTATGATTGGTCAATTACTAGGTTCTCCTAGACAAATATCCCAAGAATATCTGAAGCATGGCTGGGAAGATCTTTAGCAACATCAAAGGAAAATCCAACTCTGTTAAACACCAAATGACTCAGCTTGGAACAGAGAGGAGATGCAAGGGCAGGGAGTCAGGGAGAGAAAATAGGAGAGTTCTTACCTGAGTCCAAAGCAGGCGCTCACAGCAACCGCGGAATTCTGCACTCCCTCCACGTAGCCTCGATAGTGACAATGGCTCTAAATGAGAAACACACACGCTCTTCAAATATTGCTGCACTGCTCAAAACCATCAAGACACTGCAATCCTGACTTTTGATAACCTACAAAACACCACCGAAGGCATGCTCCGGACTACCTGGAGATGATCTGCTATCACCTGAGTAAGTACATACAGGATGCCAGCGACAAACAGCTCTCCCCGTGACCTTTCAGCCCAGAAACAGCAGTTAACATTTTAAGTCACAATTGGCTCAGGAAAAGTCAACAGACACTGAGTGAGGACCTTGTTGAAGACTGAGAAGGATGCGTTGGGAGTGAGCCGTTCTGCAGAGGGGATGGCTGTCAGCATCAAGTAAGTTTCTCTCTTCTCCGAAAGGCACGTTAGTTACACTAACATATTATGTAGCTATCTTATAAGGACTAAGTGCCTTTATCCTTAATTTGGGGCAAGAAATTAACTAACTAAAATGCAAAAGTCATATCACTCCACAACTGAAAAACTCCTAAGCACAATGACATTTTTCCCACCTGTAAGACACCCAAAACACCGTATTAGAAAGTCACAGATAGGATTCCCTACCCTACCAGACATGAAGATGCACATCAGGCCCAGTGAGGAAACAGGATGGCACTGACATCCGGGCCAACAAGCAAGTCTGTCAACAGACCGAAGGACATATAGGGCTTTACCAACTAGCACATAAGAGCACACTGGGCAAAGACACAATTTTAAAAATGTTCTGCTATTCACTGAACAGACACGTGGAAAAGAGTAAAATTCTATCATATAAGAACAAATTCCAGATATATCAAAAATCAAAATGGGAAAACTGAAAGCATGTGAATGGTCAAGAAAATGTGAATAAGTATCTCTCTAACCTAGGTGGATGGATAGAGAAAAGACCTCCCTGCCTATCACCCAAAACCTAAACGCACCATGTATGATAGTAGAGCACTGTAATCCCTCAAGAGGCTGAGGCCAGAGGAGCTGAGTTCCAGGACCCTAAACATAAACATAAGGCCCTCAAAAAAACAAAACAAAACAAAACAAAGACAAAGACCAGAAAGAAATATTTGTAAATTACACTAACAAAGAGTTACTATCCTTACATATAAATATCTCTAAAATCAGCCATTCTCAGCCTGTGGGTCACCACCCCTTTGGGGCTCAAACAACCCTTTACAGGGGTCCTCCATCAGACATCCTGCATATCAGATATTTAGATTACGATTCATACCAATAGCAAATTTACAATTATGTCATTATTACAACAATGAAATAACTTCATGGTTGGGAGAGGGGTTCACCACAACATGAGGATCTGTATTAAAGGGTTGCAGCGTTAGGAAGGCTGAGAACCACTGTCTTAAATACTGAGTAGAAAATCCAACAAAGGACAGAAGGTCTACAAACGGTCTCACATGTATGGAGAGAAAGAATCCTTGAATCTACCCCGATACACACATGATCAAGCGAACATGATCACATGACAACCCTCACAGTAACAGCAGATCGGAAGCAAATGCTAAACCCTGGAACTCCATACAAACACCTGAGAGTGGAGATTTACACAACTGTAAATTTAAAGGTAAAAATAGGACCTTTTTCAGTAGTGACTTTCCAGAGGAAAAACCCAGAAGCCAAAGCCTAACCCAATTACTGACCCCTGTTAACAATTATGCAGCAGGACTCTGGGTGGAATATGTCACCCATACGACACACTGAATAGCAGCAGAGCTGGCCAGTCCTAACAGGTGACCATGCAATCTACCTAGTCGATGACATTTGCTTAATAACTTGACTTATAAAGCATTTCCACAGCACTCAATTTAGCCCTGCTGCAGTTACCTTATCTGTGTGGCCAGATCTGCCAAGAAAGACCCAATACCTTCACTCTTACTAACATTTCATTACCCAGAAAAGATGCATGGGATGAAAACCTGCAGTCTGTCAGCACATTTAGGCAGACTTCTGTTGTTCCATCCCTTGCTCTCTATTCAGTCCACAGAGGAACAGTAACAAACCACCGTCTGTTCTAAGGCCAAGTGGACTTTGTCCCAGGTCGCAGCGTGTCCTCCAAGCCTGTATGATTCTCCTTCACGTTAGTTAGGAGATGCCATGTTGCCATGTTGCTCCCCAATGTGAGTCTTGAAAGCATGTTAGGCTAGCTGTGTAGGATAGCTGTGGCCACACTGATTTTCTAACAGCCTGCCATCCTTCTCCTTTTGTGTTAATAAATCCGCATCTGTTTAGTAATCTGTCAGATCATTCCAGCAAACGTCCAGAGAATGGAGAGAAATTCTCCCGTCCCCAGCATTACTTCTCAAAAACACAACAAGTCAAGTTTGTGTTTACAAAAGTGGCAGTCAGACTACAAGGCTACCGTAAAGAAATGCCTGGTGTGTGCCATGTCGAAGCACACAACTGGAAATGCACGAGCACAGCAAAGCAAACCGACCACAGACCACGCCACGCTACCCAGGGCCCGGGGAGCCTTGGGCAATCTGTTCTCAGAGGAGTTAGAGAATCCATGCATAAGAGCTAGCTGTGAGGTTTTCTAGGAAGTCCCAAGCCAATTCTTATTATTATTATTTTAAAAAATGGCCTTGTGGGAATCAGAAAACAGCTTTATGAATTGCTTCAATCTTAGGAAGTAGAATCCTAGAGGAAAACATTTAACGATTATGAATGCATATGCTAGTTAACAGCATACTGCAGGCAGTGGCATGGTACTATAAGGGACAATCTAGCTATGCAAAGAAATGGGAACATCAAAGTTTTCCTTTGTATTCCAAACCTACAGACACACTTTCATTTACCTGAACAATGTTCAATAACCAAGAAATAACTGAAATACTCATATTCATACCTGATGTTTTTCAAACATCTACCAAAATACTACCATTCTATGAAACTCAAATTATTGGAGTTTCTACACAGTTGAAATCTATTTTTGCGATTTTAAGCAGATAGTACCTCAGTAATGAATAATAGTTATATTTATTTATAAATTGCCGGACTATCTCTTGTAAACACTCAAGCATTAATTTATTAAAGTTTCTTAGAAACTCCGAGAAGTTATAAATGCTAATTCCAGGTTAGAGAGAAGATGCTGAAGCACAAACAGGTTGATACAACTTCACCAGACAATGAACCAGAGCCAGAATTCAAGCCTAACAGTGTCTGTATGGAGAGAAGAAGACTCTAAGAGGGAACAATAACGCTCGGCATCAACTGTGGTCTGTGGCTTCTCACCATAGAAATCTCTGGATGGTTGGAAAAATAAGATTCTCTTTTATCTGGTATATACTACAATGTAAATGTAATCTCTCCATGAGCTGTCTATTAAACAATGCTCATATACTAAGATAAAGGAACAGATAGCAGACTAGAAATAGACAGGGTAAAGTCAGCACTTCCTTGATGTTTTTGTGTAGTGCAAACTAAAGAACTGGCATCCTGTTCATTTGAAGAATTCTCCTGACACACATGATTCCATCTAGCAAGGCAGTACAAAGTTCAAGTGAAATAATATAGTCGATGGGAATGAAGACTTTACATAAAAACTACTGCAAAAAAAAAAAAAATGTGCAATGTGTAAGTGCCAAGGGGATTATAAAACACTCCTCCTCCTGAGCAAAGCTAGAAATGTTTATGCTCCAAGAAAAGACACTGCAAGGCCAAGTTCAGCTGCCAATGGGAGACTCCAGCCCAGCTCTATCCCTGGGCACTGTGTTCCCTGATACAGAGAGGACCACACTTCTTCAGGAATGTCAGCAAAAACATCAGAACATCAGAATACATAACAACAAACAAATGTGATTTTGCTGGACATGAATAACAAAAGGAAGGTGTGCTTTTAAATACTAGTATTTTATCAGAACAGTAAAACCTTCAGTCTTCAAAAAGCGTCACCACCACCCGACTACGTCACCACCCGACTACGTCACCACCTCACCACACCACCCCATCTTTTAAATACAAATCCTAACTACTAAGTGCAGGAGAGCTACCCAGTAACGCTCAGCCTCCTCCAGAGGCTCCCTGTAAGGATGTGGAAGGTGTCCAATGGGGCGAGCAACAGGGCATCTGAGAAGAACACACTTTATATAGTTCACTTTAAATTCTCAAAGTATCAAGAAGAAAATAAATTACCTGTACGCTGGGATGGTCAGAGAGTAGGGAGCCTTCCTTGTCGTAGGTATAAACTACAAAATCATTAGGTAAAAGGTCTCTGGAAGAGGAATAAAACAAACCATTTAGATGTACCAAGTATCGACAGCCTAGGGCACAGCTCATAAGAAGTTATTCCCAGAAGAGAGGAGAGGAAATAAGTTTTAAAAAGGTTTTTATACGATCCTTTTTTTTTTTTTTTTTAGAAGAAAGAGTTACTATAAACCGAAAAGCTAATCAACAGACTCAATCAAGCCTGAACCCCAGCTGACTGATGTAAAGATGCAACTTGCTCTCTTGGCACAAAATGTCCACTGGTAACAACAGTATTCTTAACTTTTTCTGCTATAAATCACGAGAAAATAACAAATCAGGCTGCTTGACACTGTCATATTTGTATAAGAAAAGTAAGTATTTTCTATTCTTTCCTACCAAGTACTATGTAAACAAGAAATATTCACTGCTTTAACCTACTTATGAAGACAAATGGCTGCTGTCAATTGTTAAAGAAAATGTTTCCCCCCTCATGCCAAGAGAACAGTTGTGTAACCAGGGCAAAGCAAGGTTCTTCCACAGTGTTCACAGTAGCTCAGAGGTGATCTCCAGGCTTGTGGAAATCCAGGGGTTCAGGGTGCACTGTGCTTGATAAAGTTCCAAACAGTCAGAGGATGCCCAAAACCAACTGTCTGTGCTGTTCAGAGATTTGACAGACTCATGGCTTCCCCTAGGCCCACTGCTCATTCTGACGGACTTTAGCTACATGACCACTGTAGTGAAACCCTTGGTGAAATTCTCTCTGGTACCCTGAATACAGGAAGCCTTGTGGTAGCAAATCCCTTGTGACCAAGAAAAGACCCTGGAATGCTTGAACCTCTGACTCCTGAGTTTTCTTTGTCCCTGTGTGCTGTGTCTCTGTGAGGTCCTTTGGGAACAGTATTCAGAAGAGCTTATGGAATTGAGTCTTTCCAGAAGCTGACCCCATTGGGGCACTTGCAGCTATAACAGACACACAAACACACACACACACACACCACACTCTCACATACACATACCCTTCATACACACTCACATACACACTCACACTCACACACACCTTACCCCTTTACACACACACACTCACACACACCCTACCCCTTTACATACACACACCCTATCCCTTTACACACTCACATACACACACACATACCCTTCACATACACACTCTCATACACACTTACATACACATCCTTCATATACACACACACATACATACACACACTCATACACACATACATACACACCCTTCACACATATATACACACACAGATGCACACATGCGCTCACTCCTACATACTTCACTCTCCCTAAAGGTGAACCTGAAAAGAATTAAGCTCCTGCACATTTCTACAGAAGTTGCAGCCTGCTGGTCCCAGCATAAATCCTCTGGACTTCAGCTGCAGGCCTACCACTGTGCAGCAGGGTCAGCAAAAACTGAATCTGCTGATGCCACAGCTCAGGCTCCACTAAGCAACATCTAACTAGAAAAGAAATCAATATACTGTTGAGGGGAAAACATAATTAAAAGGGCAAAGTAAATGAACTTTCTTACGTGTTTCTTTCCAAGTGAATAATATGCTGTTTTCCTTGGGCCTGGATGACGTAAGAGATCTAAATGCACAGAGAAGGGGGAAAAAGCAATAATAAAACACAACCTTGTAACTTACTCTTCAACATATCATGCGAGGCAGGAAAGTTCATCCTAAATGAACACAACTTGGCACTGACTACAACTGTTTATACACTTCATTCTTACATAATAGATATGCTATCCATCTCTGGCCCTTTAATATCTGATCATGGATACTCGCCTATATGTGTGTCTACTCTTCTTTAATTTGTTTTAGATCTATTTATTTTATCTTGTGTGGGTTTCTGCAAACACCACAGCCAACAGAATGTCAACCTTCAAGAGGCAAGAAGGAAGTCTGGTTCAACATGACTGAGGAGCAGGTACTGGCTCAAACTTGCAGTTTGACACCTGGTAGTTTATTTCAGGCATATTTAAGGACAGCACGGTTTAGGAAAAGGTTTCCTGGTGATGATTAACTCAATCACACACACACACAATAAAGCTTAAGACATGACTACCTGGAAATTCTTTGTAAAGTAACATGTGACATCTTTCACGAAGATGGGTTCTATAGATAGGCTACATGTGTTATCTTAAGGGCCTACGGGAAGACCTAGTATGGTGTCAGTCATACACAGAGAAAGGTCACGAGGGAGGCCAGTAACCACCTGCACCCCCCAGCCTAAGTCTAACATTCCTGGTCTCCCCGCTGCTTATCTGTGAGCACACGGATCTCTGTGCCTCCTACCTTAGTTTACAAATATGAGCACTTTGCCAGTCTGTATGTGTACCACACATGCGTCAGGTGCCCTTGGAGTTCAGAAGAGGTCATGTACAAGGGCTTGGTCCCAAGGACATTCTTGGGAGGTACAATGGGCCTACATGTACACAGCTACAACATGGCTAACAACAGAATCAACTTCCTCCAATAAGGAAACAGCACCCAATTTCCTTATAGTTAAACCGTTTATTTTGTAATGTTTTAAACCAGCATATAAGGTATTTGCTATTAAAACTCAATTTTGAGTAAATATTCCCAAGCTTTACCATGCTATACTTGAATATTCTATCAGGAATTAAGTAAAGAGTATTCTCATTGTCAGAGTGAAGCGGCAGCCAGAGTCCCAACTCAACTGCAGAGTTCCACTCCCTTCATTCTGTTGTGTTTGAGTGTTTTGTACTTTAAAATCAGCGATACTGAAGCTCACTCTGTCGTTTCTTATTAGAATAATGTCCTCTGGACACCAATGCCATAAGATGACGCATATAGGAATTACTCCCCACACAGACCACTGTGCAAGAACCACCTTTCATTAAGAAAACAACTGCAACTTAAGTATATCCGTTCATAGTTCTCAAGAGATGACTTACCTGCTGAGAACTGGGCCTCAGAGCTTCCCTTCTTTCTCTAGTTAATCTCCAAGGAGTAATAATTTCATAAGAAGAAAGATGGACAGTCTGCTCCAAGTCTGCAGCAAAAAGAACAGCAATAAAGCAAAGTGAGCCTCCACAGTATCAAAATACTGGAAATAAAAACAGAGTGTTCAGATGGGAGCAATGGACATGGAATGGACACGTTAATAATCCCAGCACTTGGGAGGCAGTGGCAGGAGGCTCTTTGTGAGTTCCAGGTCAGCCTTGG
Source organism: Mus caroli (assembly GCF_978045245.1). Lineage (NCBI taxonomy): Eukaryota > Metazoa > Chordata > Mammalia > Rodentia > Muridae > Mus > Mus caroli. The sequence goes on along the minus strand of NW_028227265.1, from coordinate 105,112,335 downwards.
TCTACACAGTGACTTTCAGGGTGGTTAGAGCTACATAATGAGACCCCCACCTTCAAACAAACCAAACAAACAAAACCTAATATTTAAATGACTGAAAAACCTACCTGATACTCATGTGATTTTTTTTATTTTCACATTTGTTATTATTATTCTATTTTACAAGTGTTTTGTCTGCATATATGTCTGTTTACTGCCATGTGCATGCATGGTACCCACAGAGGTCACAGAGGTCAGAGGAGAATGCCAGATCTACTGGAAGGGGAGCTACAGACAGTTGTGAACCACCATATGGATGTTGAGAACTGAATCTGGGTCCTTTGGAAGAGCAGTCAGTGCTCTTAGCCAATGAGCTATCTCTCTTTAGCCCCTCGAATGATGTTCATATATAATCCTCAGTAAAGATAAGGATGAAAATACTGAAAGATGCCAATCTGAACAGTGTGTGTGTGTGTTTAATATTTCAAACATTTTATATCTGTATACTCTAGCCCTTTTTCTCAAAACAAATCTTTTTGTATAAACTCTTAAGCACAAACAAAAGAACATGAGATTGGGGCTGGAGAGATGGCTCAGTGGTTAAGAGCACTGGATGTTCTTCCAAAAGTCCTGAGTTCAATTCCCAGCAACTACATGGTGGCTCATAGCCATCTATAATGGAATCAGATGCCCTCTTCTGGTGTGACTGAAGACAACTACAGTACACTCACATACACTGAAAAAAAAAATATATATATATGTATATATATATATATATATATATATATATATTGCATGGACCCTCTCTCCCTCCCTTCTATGCACCTTGAATGACACCCTAAGAGCTGGACAGAGTTGATAAGAAGGGTAAGATGCTTTTAATATCTAATAGGTCAACTCTATTATATACTAACAAGTACCAACTATCTCACCTGGAGTGACTATACCACGAGTCCATCACAAGGGCATTTTGCACAAAAACTACTGTTAAGAACTCCAGTCATGCACCCTGAGAATATAAAGTTATTAGTAAAACCAGGGGCCAGACCTGAGAGTCCAAGTCAGCACTTGGGAGGTAGATATAGACACAGGTGGATTTCTCTGAGTTCAAGGCCAGCCAGGGATACAGAGTAACACATAACAAAGCCCTATCTAAAAAAAAAAAAAAAAAAAACAAAAAGCAAAAAAACTACCACCAGGAACAATGCTGTAGTAGGATACAGTCTCCTTTCTCTTTCAGTATCGTTAGGAAGGGCATAACAATTCTTTTCTGTTGCTGTCTTTATTGTTTGTTGCTTTTGAGACAAGATCTCACTAGTTATTCAAGATGACCTTGAACTCATGACCTCCTGCCCTCAGTGGGCCAAGTGTTGAGATTACAGGAGCTCACCACCACACCCACACCCACACCCAAACCCACAGTAAAACATTCTTTCAGTGAAGTCTAACGCAGTAGATGGTCACTGGTCACCATCTACGGACCTTCAGAGCTCAGAGAAGGTCACCATCTATGGACCTTCAGAGCTCAGTGCTGAGGGAGGAGCACAGCCGCATCTTCTACTAAGGCACAAAAAAAAAAAGGAAGTTGAGGATTTCATAAGTTATAAAATTAGCACCAAATGCAATGCATGGGCCTGTTTGAATTCCTGCTAACATCAATGACCTGATGAATAACTCAGAGATAATCTGTGAAATTCAGACATTGAGCAAACATCTGATGAGCTTGGATAATAATAATAGTTAGTATTATTATTACTGTGTGTAAGATTTTGTAACTTCGTGATTCATGCTGACTATTCAATGATAAAATATGTCTAGATATATTAAAATTATACAGTGACTGAGGAAAGATATACACATAAAACAAGATTAAACCTGGACAATGAAGATACAGGAGTTTATTACTTTTTTCTATTCTTGTATATGCTTAAAAACTTCGATAATGATATAGTTAATTGGCTACCTACAGGGCATGGATGACAGAAAGACTAAACTTTTGCTGCATACAACTCTAATTACAAAATACTGTACTAGGGTTGGCAAGATGGTCCGGCTGGTAAAAGACTTGCTGCCCAGCCTGACCACCTGAGTTGACTCCTGGGACCCACACGGTAGAAGGAGAGAAATGACTTTCAAAAGTTATATTCTGACCTCCCCTGACCACACACAAATTAGTGTAATACTATTTACATATTGCAAGCTGAGACTCTAAAATATCCTAAACATATAAATAGCATGATCCAATGAACCAATCTGTTCAATATATGTCCCACGTTAAGCAGAACCAGGAAGCAGTAAGAAGTATATTTCCTACAGGATCTAAGTTGTTTTGAGCTGTATGTTGCTTCCATTTTATTACCTTTTAAGTTAAAAAAGCAGTAAGTGTTCCTTTTGTAAAACTCACGATTCCCTTCTCAAGTGCTGTACCTGATTATCTAGCACCTCTGACTTTGTTTTCCAGATGCTCAGCATCAACCGTAGAGTTGCACATGCCAAGCAAAGGCTCTATCAATGAGCGGCCTTCACTACCTCACCTCTGACACACCCCTGCCCTCTCACGCTACCGTCTTTCACTCACTTAACTACCCATGCCCCTCAGCTTTCTCACATAGCTTGATAAAGTACTGCGCTAACTTTTCCAAGTTGACACTGTATAAAAAACTCTAGCCCAGGATTTCAAAGACACCGACAGGAAAATATAATAACATAATATATACTAACAGTTTTGCATCAATCGCCTATGCATACCACTCATACCATGATCAACTATCATCCAGATACTTTGTCAATGGAGAACCATATCAGAAAATAGAAAATAAAAAAATAAAACCTTTTGAAACACAATTTACTAGACAGAAACCCCCATCATTCTAAGTTAGCTGGGGTTTGAGGCTCTTTCTTCACCTGAAATAAGCCTTTCAATGACTTCCAGTCTTCTCTAAAACACAGGTTTAGACAGTACCCTTAAACACCTCCTACTCCGTGGCAACCGGTCCCACAGCGAGCCATCACTCTAGGATTGTGGCAAGATACACACAATACCATTGTTGGGCAAGTCCTGTGTGATCAAAAGTTAGGCATATCCCAAAAAAATGTGACAAGAAGTTAGGGAACAGGAAGGTGGGGTGGATATGGGAGGGTTTGGGGGAGAATATGATAAACAAAACTTTTTAAAGCAAACTAGGATGAAGCCAGGTGTGGTAGGACACACCTGTAATCCTAGCTGGGGGGGAGGGGGGGCTGGATACAGTAAGAGCACAAGTTCAAGACCAGCCTCAGCCAAAAGGTAGTTTGAAGCCTGCCTGAGCTAACGCCCGAGCTTAAAGGGGGGAGGGGAGCACACTTCTCCAACTTCCTGATGTGACTCATTATTTCAAAGAAGTTTAAGTAATTCACTAGAGACAAGAACAAATATGCTGACAGGATCACTGTCACAGGAAAGAGGGGCTAAGCCACAGGCAAGAAAATGAAAATATTTTCATTACTAGTGAACTCACAGAGGGGAAAAAATGGAACACTTCAAAAAGACAAAATATAAGTAAGGTACTAGTGGGCAGTCAGATAGTTCAAGAGCTCTCTGGCTAAAGCAGGTCATGTGACTGCATACGGCCCTGGCCTACCAAGTGTTCTGTCTTCTAGGGAATCTAGGCAACCTTTTACCGGGATGGCTACAGGGGATAATAAAAGCTGGATACAAGAACAGAGGGTAGGTCAGGCATAGTGGTGCACACCTCTAGTCCCAGCACTGGCAGGCAGAGGCAGGGAGAGTTCTGTCAGTTCAAGGCCAGCCTGGTCTACACAGAGTTCTAGGACAGTCTGGGCCCCAGAGTGAGACCCTGGTTTTTGTTTTTGCTTGGGTTTTTTGATGTTGTTGTTGTTTTGTTTGTTCGCCTGTTTTTCTTTTAAGGTATTATGTTCACTGGTTTCCATTTTAAAAGATTTTTTTGTTGTTCTTGTTTTATAGTTTTGTTTAAAAAATGTCACAATCAGCTGTAGTTTTGGGTTTTTTTTAAGGTTTCAGAATTAAAGCACCCTGAGGGAAGATCAGTACAGGACATGCTACTCTGATACCAGCTTCTCACAAAGACTGAGGGAATCCGCCTTCTGCATCAAACCCATGCACAAAAAGCCACATACAAAGACTCTGAGAGTCATTCAAAAATAACACACACTAACTACACAGGAATCCTCATTCCTATTTTTTTTTTTCAGAATTCCTGTCTTATCTCTGGTTTCTTTCTTATCTCCTATTCACACCCTGCATGGATCTTTCTCTAATTCATGCTTCCTGTGGAGGCCAAAACATCATTTCTCTCATTTTACTGTAAAGGAAATGCTTTTAACCTTCATCACACTGGCACTGTGGGCTGGAAAATCCTCAGTTGTGGGTTATCCTGTGCATTCTGTGGGGTGCACAGTAGCACCCCTGGCTCCTACCCTCCCAAACCCAGCTAGCTCTGACAACCAGAGTGTTCCGAATGCCTGCAGTGTAGTATGCAGTACTACCTCCAATTAAAAAACAACCCTCTTGAGTGTTTTAGGAATTTTTTGCTTTTTTGTGGATGGGGGTGGGGGGGTCACAAGGGTGGGGAGGTGGACCTGGGAGGTCCTAGAAGTGAGTGTCATGGGGGCATATGTGAAAGTCCAAACAATTAATAAAGATATTATGTTGGAAAAAAAAATACTGGTAATGCTAGGAGAACTCAGGAGGCAGAGGGAGATGAAATCTGTAAGTTCAAGGCCAGCCGGTCTATATAGCAAGTTCCAGAACAGCCAGGGCTATGAAGTCAAAAGACTGTCTCAAACGTTTTGTTTTTTTAGTTAAAATTAAAACATCAAGAATAAACATTCACAATAAAAGTAAAGACCTTAATAAACTGTGGTGCATACAAACTTTGATATTAGAATTTGAGAGAATAAGTATACTGTTTGTTAATATAGCAACACAAGGGGACACAAACTGAAGAAAAACCAAAGATGACCCAGAAACTTACTCTGAGACTTAGGAAATGAAAGGGTGTTAGCAGTTCTTCACTCCCCAGACTCTCTGGGTCCTTTTATGCATTTCCAAGGAAGTCTAAGCAACTGTGGTAGAGAGAAATATCTTTTAAAGAATTCTGCCTAATTACAAGACAAACAAACGGGAGTGCCAGGCCAGGGTGAGCCTTTCTTCTTTCCTTCCTGCTTATTACCTAGACAAATAGCCACCTTCACGTACTTTCTCTATAGAAGATAAACCTTCCACATTCAGGCTGAGTGAGATAATCCTTTGCCTCAAGTACTGAAGGGAAATGACTGTAATTAGACCCTAACTGCTATTGCCAACTATGTATCCTCACCTAGTCACAGGACCAATCCCAAATAAATGTATTTCCGCTACTACCTCCTTCAAGCCCAGGGTTTGATGTAATTTCTGCTACTGTGTTGTATATTGTTACATGTCTTAAGACTTATGCATCTTTATTTATACATCTTTTAAAAAAAGAACGTTCATTCTGAGTTATATAGCAGAGATCCTATCTCCAAATAAAAAACAAATGCTATTTGTGTCTCACAGTACCCCATTGGGAAAAACTCCAACCATTTAGAAAATGTAATGCCCTTAAGAATTTAAGTTCCTCCAGAAAGGAATTTAAAGTGCTGAGAAAAGAGGGAGCTACTTCCTATGAATATGTAAGCACTTGATAAAATGTATCCTCAGTCAATAGCCACAGTGCTCCCCACACATACAGAGAGACAGAGAAAGACAGCAAAATGTATCCTCAGTCAATAGCCATAGACACACAGAGAGAGGGAGAAAGAGACAGACAGAGACAGAGAGAAAATGTAGCTTCAGCCAATAGCCACAGACACACAGAGAGAAACAGAGAAAATGTATCCTCAGCCAATAGCCACTGACAGACAGACTGACAGACCAGTCAATAGCCACACAGAAAGAGAGAGAGAGAGAGAGAGACTGACTTACAGTGAACCTGCCTTTTCAAATTAACATTTTTTTCCACAAATCTGCAGGGCCCTCAAACATTTTTATCAGTAACACCAAGCTCTCCTCTCCAAAGTAGGATTGGAGGTTTTAGGTCAAGTGTAATTGTGACACATCTGACTGTGCCACGCAGGTTTATAAGCAGTGGGCTCTGCCTGCCTGGGGTTCTACCAAAAGGAAAGGGAAAAGTCATGCTTATGTGAGTTAAACTATGAAAAAAATCTCATTACAGGAACAATGTTATGAAAGGGAAAAGAAAAGCCTATTTAGAACTTCCTACTAAGTAAGTTCCAATAAAAGCAACAAATCCAAACGTGACAGCATAGCTAAGCACTGAGCACTAGCTCTCAGAGGGCAGAGGCAGGCAGAGCTCTTGTGAGTTGGAAGCCAGCCAGGGGTAGAAAAAGAAACCTTGTATCAAAAAGGAAAAGGAAGGAAATGGGGAGGGAGGGTGAAGAGAGGGAAGGGGAGGCAGAGAAGAGTGTGGTGACTGAACAAGTCACATGAATTCCTCAAGCTTACTTATTCTGTTTTTAATAATATCTATCTTGGGGGTTGCCATACAAAGTAACAAGTTTCATCTTGGCATCCTCATAAATGTCATTACAGCTTGTGCTCATCCACTCCTGTCCTCCTTTCTTACTCTTAAAAGATGGATGGCAAGACAGGAAGTTGGGAGAGCAGGGAGGCAGATGAATCTGGGCGGGGTTTGGGGATCACATGAGGGTAGAGATAGTCAAAATACACTTGTCTGAAATTCTCAAAAATTAAAAATGCCACAGTGTCCCATATATGATCACCTTGAGGAAATTGATCGACTAAAACGGATCCCATCTCGCATCACAAAATGAAAATTATCTCTGAGCACACAAACCAGGCAGGGCGATCCAGCCTTAGCTGGGTCCACTTCAGACCCTTCAAAGATGACAGTAAGGACAGTTGTTGCAGTGCTAGCAAGGGCTAGAGTCACTCCAAGGCACTAAGGTATACACAGTGCTAGGTTAACAAGGAAGAGGAAATATCATGAGGTTAACTAAGTCCCATCTTTATGTGTCTCACTTCATGTTACCCCTTAGGAAATCATCTGAAACCTTCTACAGTAAACCATCATATTTAATAACATATAAATAAATATACGCCAGACATGGTGGGACACACTGTTAATCCCAGCACTCGAGAGGCAGAGGCAGGCCAGCCTGGTCTACATAGTAAGTTTCAGGGCAGCCGGAGATACATAGTGAGACGCTCTCTTGAAAAAGCAAAACAAGCAAAAGAAGAACAGATTTGAAACCAAATTTGGGGAAAACAAAATATAAAACTAGTTTTCAAAGACCAGAAATTTTGTACCTATCAACTAGGTATGTTTTCACTTACTACTTAGAAGTTTGGAAACCAAAATGTCTTTAAGGCAACATTTTCTTTTATAACATGGATACATCCATTTTAATCTGTTCTTTCCAAAATACAAAATTAGCTTAGATGTTCAGCAACAGAGAAAGGAATAGAGAAAAAGGAGTACATACGCACAGGGGAATTCCATTCAGTCACCAAGAACAAAATGTACCCACAGAGCCGGGCGTGATGGCGCACGCCTTTAATCCCAGCACTCGGGAGGCAGAGGCAGGCGGATTTCTGAGTTCGAGGCCAGCCTGGTCTACAAAGTGAGTGCCAGGACAGCCAGGGCTACACAGAGAAACCCTGTCTCGAAAAACCAAAAAAAAAAATGTACCCTCAGCAGGAAACCGGGTAGTAGCACTGGCAGCTACCATGTCAACTGAAATGTATTTTCTCTCACATATATGTGACATAAAAGTAGAGACAGGACGATGGGAGGGAGAACACAAGAAGAGAATGAGCTAAGTGAAAAAGTACCATGATAAACCCACATGACACTGTCCTAAGGAAACCCATGATCTTATATACTGATTTTAAAATTAATTTTAAAAATCTGCAGCCATATGAAGATGAGGTTGGTATGGACCTAAGTTCCTACGATTATATCTACTTCATTTTCCAATTATTCACCACGAGTGAGTTTTCAAATGCATCTTCTTTAGAATAGCAGTGTTTCTAAATCATTTTTCATCTACATATTGTATTTACTATCTTATGCAAGAAAAAAACAAATCAAGAGGTTTCAAATATCTGATTTCCTTATATTTGTTGACCCCGGAGGTTTTTTGTTATTGTTGTTGTTGTTGTTTTTAATCATTTGAATCCACTACTCAGAAATTATTCTGTACTTATTCTGGCCACAAAACTACAAACAACAGTTTAAAATCCTCCTCACACCAGCTTAGCTCCCAACATGGCTAATGGGAGGATGTCCCAGTCCATGCTTTAACCATCCTGTATTCCAAAAACTCAGCTGATTTTGGAAGATCATTCCCTTCAGGAAATTTGAGTTGACTCACGGCCCCACTGCCAACACCTCAAAACCTGGCTCTGCCTCGCTCTCTCCACTCTCCTAGAGCCCAACCCCCATAGTGTATTAATCTATTAACCAAAACTCTGATGGTCACACTCCTTAGAAATCTTCATGCCCCAAACCAACCTACCGGGTGACTGTGACTCCCTAGCTTGGCACAGGTCCCATCCGTGGTGCCAGTCCACCTGGCTTTCCCTCCCAGGATCTCTTTCCACAAGCTACCTAACCACACATTAACACTCTCACCCTTTTCCAACAAGTTGTTTTCTTTCATAACCACTTACTCTTGGAGGGGGTAAAAATAAAGCTCCTTATGTTTATAATGGATCCCTCCACTCTTTTTAAGTTGAAATTCTCTCACCCTTTTAGCTCAGTTCAAAAATCACACTTTCAAAAAAGGAAAACACACACACACACACAAAACACACACAAAAAAAAAGAAACCTTCAACATCTCTCCTATATCTTAGTCGACATGGTCACCCTTTAGATCCTCCAAAAGCATCAGGAATGGGTTTACCTGGAGTCTGATGAAGGCTGGATAGATTTCCAAAGGGAATACTCATGCCTATGTGAGCAGCTGGCCCATTGCAGCAGCAATTGAAGAACACAAGGATATTCCATTCATTTTTATGCCCATGTGTAACAACAAACATATACATGTGCTAAAAATATAATCTGTTTTTTGCTGGCAAACACGAGAAGTTAGAGATTACTAAAATTTCAGTTCCTTTCATAGTGATATTGTTAACTAGAACAGCACAGAAGAGGTAATTTTCATCAGAAACGTCCTGGAAGCATCCCATTGAAAATTTGTCAGTATTTATGAACTCCAGGAGGACGCTAACTTAATTAAAAAGGAGAAAGCCAAAGACAAGAAGCTGTAATTAGTTTCGTGAAGGTCAGCGGTCCTGAACTCAAATCTACACTCATCACCTTTGAAGGCAACAATTTTGTAAAGCCTTCTATTGTCCATAGTCTTCCCGGCGCTCGAAGAGATAACTTAGCCATGCAAACACTAATTTAATACAAAGGGTGAAATAAATAACTTATTTCCAGGAAAAAAAAAAAAACCCTAGTGTGTTCCCATTCAGTTTCGTCATCTACAATATAAATATCTTACATATTTACGGGAAGTTTCACAATTCAGATGTGCTGGCCGACAGTAATTTAATTCTTTCCGATAATCCCCTGGGTTAAACAGAGCAGAGATTCTTTGTCCAGATTTAGATCGATTGAACTACGGGCTCTAGAAACGTAGCGTTTCGTTTATTTTATTATTTTAAGTATCCTTACTAACAACAAAAAAAAAAACGGCCCAAGGAAAACCCGCCCTCTTCTCCATCGGGATCCCTGTGGACCTACTGCTGAGTCGTCCAAGACGGCGAACGTCAAACCCCAAATCCTGATAGACTGAAGCAAAAGTTCCATCTCCCAGCCCAGAGCTGGTGACAGCCACTCCACCCGCAAAGCACTCTCTGCAGCCCAGGAGCAGCGAGCGCACCGCCACAGTGCAGCCGGCCGCCGGGCTCCGGGTCAGCGCTGACAGGGGAGCCGGAGCCCAGGGTCCGCCTCGCAGCCCTCACCACCGGGCACTCACTCCCCACGGCACGGTCCCCGTCCGACACCCACCTGGCCGCCCGGCCTCGAGGACTGGGCCCAGCAAGCCACACGCCAGCAGCCACCTTAGTCGCAGAGAGGCAAGGGGCGAGAGCGCGCGCGGCCCCATAGCGAGGGCTTCGGCAGGTTCCGCTCAACGCGCGGCCGCCGCCTCCGCCCCTTCGGTCATCCTTGCAACCCCGCGGGGGCCCCCAGGGCTGGCGGGGCGCGCGCCCTCGGCGAGCACGCGCGCGGCACTGACGCAGCAACCCCCCTCCCCAAAACCCCGCCCCTTTCCCGATCCGGCGGCCAGAGGCTGACGTAGGGAAAATACAGTCTGGCCAACCCACCGCCGCCGCCGCTCCAGTTCGCGCCGGGCTGTTCCGCCCCTCCGCCCGCACAGCGGAGACTAGAGAAGGTAGGAGGGGCTGGAGGGCGGGGCTAAGAGAAGCTCCACCCTCCCTCCGCTCCGTGCAGCAGTGAAGGGTCTACTGGAGGGCGGAGCGAAGCCAGGCCCCACCTTTCCCCTGGCCGCTTCTGATTGGCCGCAGCGGTGGGCGGAGCGTCGAGCTGCGCACGGGTTGGCTGTGGAACGGAGGGTTGCGTAGCCGACGTAGAGAGAGGCCTGACAGCGCCGGGCTCCGGTGGGCCGTGGCGGCCTGGCTTTGTTTTTAGGCCAGGTCTCTAGGACCGGCCCCCGGGAAGATGGTGCTGGGCGGCTGCCCTGTGAGTTACCTATTGCTGTGCGGCCAGGCGGCCCTGCTGTTGGGGAACCTGCTGCTGCTGCACTGTGTTTCTCGGAGCCACTCGTTTAATGCTACGGCCGAACTGGATCTCACCCCCTCGGGCGCCGCTCACCTCGAGGGTCCCGCGGCCTCAAGCTGGGAATACAGCGACCCCAACTCGCCAGTCATCCTTTGCTCTTACCTGTAAGCTGCCGGGACGTGGGGGGCGGACCTAGCGGGGGATCGGGCCAAGGATAGCTGCTGGTTGTGGGAGCGGAAGACTGCTTCCACCTCGGGGAGGTGATTCCGGGATTGGTGCCTCTAAATTGCCCTGCTGCAGAAAGCAATTAAACTGTGTATTAGTAGTAGATACTGGGAAGGAGTAATGTAGGTTACAGAACCCTTCCACTTCCTGCACCCTTTCTCCTGCCTTGGTTACAGGAGGAGTTCAAGGCCAACCAGCCAGCCTGGGTAATTTGTCTCAAATTGAAAGAAAGAAAGAAAGAAAGAAAGAGAGAGAGAGAGAGAGAGAGAGAGAGAGAGAGAGAGAGAGAGAGAGAGAGAGAGAGAGAGAGAGAGAAAGAAAGAAAGAAAGAAAGAAAGAAAGAAAGAAAGAAAGAAAGAAAGAAAGAAAGAAAAGAAAAGAAAGAAAAGAAATTCAAGGGCTGGAGATGTAGCTCAAAGGGAGATAGCACCTCTAGCGTATCCAGTTCCCAGTACAGAAGGAGGAACAGATATTAAAAGAGGAACGAAAATAGCATTGCATGCGGACACAGAAGCAATCTGCAAAAGACACTGATGTTTAAAAATCTTACTGATTTGCAGACCCGACGAGTTCGTAGACTGTGATGCCCCAGTGGATCACGTTGGAAATGCAACTGCCTCCCAGGAGCTTGGTTATGGTTGTCTCAAGGTGAGGTTTTTGTTCTTTGTACAGGCACCTTCGTGGGAAGCATGGCCAGGTGCTGTTAAAGAATTGCAGAAGGACATACAGACAGACCTGATTTTTTTTTTTTTTACAACTTCATCCGTATAACTGTGGCTGGAAACATGACAAAGGTTTTAACGGCTGAAGAGCACATTTGCTTTCCTCAGGAACCAACCATGCCTGTGCCCAAGCCACCCACGTGCAAAGACCAACCTGTATTGCTTCCTTTGACTGTTGAAACTAACAAATTAAAGCCAAGATGTCGACTGTACTTTCAAAGCAAGGCTTTTCTTAACAGAGCAGCAGCAACAACAGCAGCAAAGCCATGCACTTTGTAAAGCTGGTGCTGAACTGGCCTTTCTTGGTTACACATGCACTTGGAGCAAGTTCCTCATGCAGGTGACAGCCAGCCTGCACCATGTCCGTTGGAAGTAGCTAAAGTCTGTCAGTTATGATTTTGTTTGAGGATAAAACATTCCAGAGAAGCCAGTAGTATACCCTTAAAGTGAGTGTACCTAACTTGGTCTCTCGAAACCCAATGAAGTTTGGTTTGGTTTGGTTTGGTTTGAGTTTTGTTATGCTGGTAGGTTGCTTGGTTGTCTGTCTGTCTGTGAAAAGGTTTTACTACAGCCCAAGCTAGCCTTAAACCCAGGTTCCTCTTGCTTGAGCCTTCTAACGCTAAGATACAGGTCTGCATCACTGTGCCTAGCACTAAGATACAGGTCTGCATCACTGTGCCTAGCACTAAGATACAGGTCTATATCACTGGGCCCAGCTCATACTTAAGGAATTTATGTTACCACCTTAGCACTGTAGACTCGACACTATGTTATAATGCAAGGTTGAGTTGTGAGAAAACATTTTTGCCACCTCAGACACAAAGGAATAGGCTTTGTGACACCACAACCAAGAGGACAGCTCTTAAAGTAAAGAGATATTTTAAATACACTGAAATTTTGCCCTGTAGGTAATTGGTAAAAGTCTGACTGGCATTCCATAGCGGTAACTTAGTTGCGACTATTTTAATTAAAAGCTGAATGTATCCGACCACAAGATTCAAACCCTGCCTCAGCCAGGGTCCTCGGGGACTGGTAACACTCAGGGGCTGTGAGAAGTGAACGCTCCTGTCCTCCAGTCTCACGCTGAGACAAGGGAAACAGTAGGAAAGCAGTGATAAGGTACGAGGGAGACTGCGTGGCTGAGGGAGACTGCGTGGCTCTGCTTTCTCTGTTGGAAAGGAATTAAGTAAAGGGCAGAACTCTGATTCTAAACATTTTTCCTGGAGCTAACCTTATACTGGGGTAGACTACGCAAGCCTCTCACCACGTGTGGCTTAAGTCCTCCACCTGATGATAGGCTGAATTATTTTCTGATCTTATCCTTTTACTGTAAATATGCAACAGAGGTTCTAATACTCGCTGACATGTCAATTTCCATTCCAAAACTGCTACATTATATGCCTGTTAATCCAAGATACTCAAGCCATTGTATACGTCTCTGCAGCTTGTTTCTGTTTTACTATATACTGAAGAAGCCTGTCGAAAAGAAAGGTTTACTTAAAGCAATATTCACTTAGGATGGACTACTAAGAAGTCACTTGAAGCATCTCTGAATTGCATGCTTTTGACAACTTCACCCACTCTTGCTAGAATTAATACAGAACGGAAGCAGCTTCCGTTGGTGAACATGAATGTATGTTTCTGTTACTTTCTCCACAGTTTGGGGGTCAGGCCTACAGTGATGTGCAACACACTGCAGTCCAGTGCAGAGCCCTGGAGGGAATTGAGTGTGCCAGCCCCAGGACCTTCCTACGAGAAAATAAGCCTTGTATAAAGTAAGCGTTCCTTTGTTCTTGAACTGTGTGTGTGGTGTATGCTGGGATTTAAACCCAATCCACATGGTAAGCAAAGGTTCTGATAATGAACTACACTCAAACTAAGGGTTACTTTGAAAGGGGCGAGTGAGCCGGGCGTGGTGGCACACGCCTTTAATCCCAGCACTCGGGAGGCAGAGGCAGGCAGATTTCTGAGTTCGAGGCCAGCCTGGTCTACAAAGTGAGTGCCAAAAAAAAAAAGAAAGAAAGGGACGCGTGGCTAGAGGTACCAGTTGGTGGTGTGACTTTTTATTTGAAGTATTGAAGACTGCATATGCTTCCTCCTACATGCAGCCCACAGACTGAAGCACTGTGATTGCAACAAACAGGAGGAAAAGTTGTGGGTTCAGAGTCTTTCGGCCTGCCCCTCATTCTCAGCTTGCAGGCACTGGGCCAAATGATGTAGCTTCAAAACCCTCCTTGTGTTGGAGTTTTCCCTTTATTATCCTTTGAAGGGCTGAATTCGTGGAAAGATATTGTGTGAATTTGGTTTTGTCATGGAATAGTTTGGTTTCTCCATCTATGGTAATTGAGAGTTTCGCTGGGTATAGTAGCCTGGGCTGGCATTTGTGTTCACTTAGGGTCTGTATAACCTCTGTCCAGGTAGTTGGGAGTCACCTGGTGTCATTGCTGGTAATCAGTCCTGGCACCTCTGCAGGAGAGCACCGAAAGTGCTCTTAACCTCCGAGCCATCTCTCTAGGCCCCTTTTTATTCTTGAGTCCCTTCATATCTTAGCAAGTTTTTGAGACTCGAAGCCAGTGGTTCTCAGCCTGTGGATCATGATCGTTGTGGGAGATGGGGGAGTCGGTCACATATCAAATATCCTGTATATCAGATATTTACATTACAATTCATAACAGTAACAGAATTACAGATATAAAGTAGCAATGAAAGTAATTTTATGGTGGGGGGGGGGGTGTCACCACAACATGAGGAACTGTATTAATGTGTGAAAGAATTAGGAAGTGTTTAGGTTTGGTCTTTTGCTATGTATTGTAATGCTAAATACTGGCCCCTAAGGCTTGGTTGCTCTCAGAGAATCCACAATGTGACCTTGCTCTTTAATTTTAAATTGTTGGTTAATTAAAGATGCCAACAGTCAATAGCTGGGCAGGAGAGACACAGGCAGGGTCTGGGGTTCCCAGACTTGGGGTCAGAGAACCATGAGGAGAGAAAAGACAGAGAAAGGAGAAGACACCATGGGGTAAGAACCTTGAAATCCTGGCGTGAGGGCTGGCCAGCTGGAGCTCTGAGCAGCCCAGACAGAACATGACAAATCATATTGTCGGGTTATTGTCAGGGAACTAGGCGTAACAGCATAGAGGGTAGATATCTTCCTAGCTCTAATGCTTTTTAAAGCTTATTATAAATAATAAAAGCTGTGTGTCTTTTATCCAGGAACTGAATGATCAAAGGTGGGGTAGAAGCCCCTGACTGAGATTAAATATTTTCTACAACAGGAAGGTCTAGACCAACTAGAGATAGGGAGATGCTTACAAGAGTCTATTATAACATCGTTAACTCTGATTGTTTTACGTTTCTGGCTGGGGAGAGAGCTGCACATCCCAAGACTTGAAAATTCTAGTGTGATCAAAGGACCTAGTCAGGAGCATGTTCTTAATATGCAAATTAATGTCCTGAGCCATCTGCTGGTAGTCAGCCCCAGGAAACTACTCCTTTGCCTTAATCATTCCAGGGTCAAGTGTCAAGCCATTGAGGTCCACACTTAAAGCTGCTGAAATTATTCCAGTAGCCAATCCTAAATTGCTGATCTGTCCTGCCTGGCTTTTCTGCAAAAACCCCAGCAAAGTTGTGACTTGGACCTATCCTGTACTCCTATCTTCTGACCATCATGTTCTTCTCAGGCCTCCCAGCAGGGCAACAGCCAAGCCTCCTCTCTAGGAGCCGTGAATGCCATATTTGTCTGGCCTCTTTACCTGAGGCTCTTTTGTGTGTCCCCCGCACCCCCATACACACTCCCTAGTAGCCACATCTGACTGAATGCATCAGGAGCAAGCCTGACCCTGGCATGAGGCCTTTACACCGCAGCCAGCCACTGCACTTCCATTATGTTCCGTTGAGTTTCCGTCTCCCTCCCTTCTCCAGGTACACTGGACACTACTTCATAACCACGCTTCTCTACTCCTTCTTCCTGGGATGCTTCGGAGTCGACCGCTTCTGCCTGGGACACACTGGAACAGCAGTTGGGAAGCTGCTAACACTTGGAGGACTGGGGATCTGGTGGTTCGTCGATCTTATTCTGCTCATCACTGGGGGGCTGATGCCTAGTGATGGCAGCAACTGGTGCACTGTCTACTAAGCCCTGCTGCTGTCCTGTGCCGGCAAGGAAAGCCAGTGCTTGGCTGCCAAGATAATTACTACAAGCTCTGAATTCTCCTCTGAGCATCACCATCTTCTCTTGGAGGAAGGACCGACCAAGTTTTTCACCCCAAATCTTAACCTTGCAAACCAGAATGACAAGCAGTATTGTGGAGTCCAGTCGTACCCTTCCTCACATACAGAATCTCAAAGAGCAAAGATGGTGACTTCTCTCCAGAGATCATCGTCAGTGATGTTTCTGTGTGGCTGGCTCTTCAGTCGTTTGAAGCAGGGGGACCCAACAGGATAAACCAAGTGAGTGTTTATCCATTCACAGCCTTTTGTGACCCTAAATTTCCATGTACAGGTCAGAAGCTGCGCCAATGAGAAGTCTTCCGGTGATGTAGAAATGACTGTTTAATACACACCGAAATTCTGACTGAGAATTTAAATTGCAGAATAAAGTTTTAAAACCTAGCCTGCTGTATGAGTATTTCAGTAGAGAATGAGACTCAAAAAGTGGTTTTGCTGAAGGGTAAGCACTGGAAATGAAAGATCCACGCCCACCCCCACAGTCTCCGGTACTGGGGGCCTGATTGCCAGCTGACGGGCTTTTAGAACGTGAGTGGATCCTGAGGACTGATCTGACCAGTGGATTATGGTGCTGTTATTGGAAGGTGATAAAGAGTAGGAAGTGAGGCCTAGTTGGAAGAAGTAAGTTACTGGGGGATGGGGTCACCGTGGGGCTACAACTTGCCCAGGCTCTTCCTGTCCACTTTGAGATGAAAAGTCTGATCCCCCACACACTTATACCATGATGTTCTGCCCAAGCCATGGAGCCGGCCACCCACAGACTGAGCCTTCTAAACCTGTGGCCAAAATAAAGCCTGCCTCCTTAAGCCATCTGTGAGGTATTTGGTCATGAGAGTGTGGGAGTCTAATACAGCTATCCTACTGAGTCCAACCGGACTGTTGTCATGTTCTAGAGATGGCAATTTCCTCTCTCCAATTATGTTTTAAAAGCCAACAATGGTCAATATGTATGGGCTAACAGAGTTGTCCTACCTAAGATTAGTATTTTCCAACTTATGGACCCCACATTTTAGAGGCTGATTCAAAAAAAGACTTCATAAGCTGTCATATTCTTCATTAATCCCAGTACTCAGGAGGCAGAGGCAAGTAGATATCTTATGAGTTAAAAGCCACCTGATCTACATAGTTAGACCATGACTTCAAAAAGGGGGGGAAAAAAGGTTGTACACAAGTTACTATACTACTTCCTGCACAATTAAAATGAGGAACCTTATGCCCTCGGAAAGAAAACTTAAAAAAATGCATGCCCTACTTAAAAGATATTACTAGGGTCAAATCAGGATGTTTTAGGGGAGTGAGGAGAAAACGCATTCTCTCCACACAGGCCTGACAGGAGAAGGTTTTGTAGTGATGGAGACAGCCAAGCTTCTGCATTCCCAAGTCACTGGGAAGACAAGGAAATGTTCTCAAGTATCAGTGGCTTTGAAATCTAAGTAAAAAGTATAACATAAAGGGCAGGTCAGATGGAGAGGCCTGTTCTTCGGTTAGCCACAGGTTCTAGAGACAGGGTAGACCTACTCCACGTTCATCCCCACAGTAACTGACAGAAAGACTGACAGATCCGGTACAGTAAGACCTGGAAACACAACACGTTGTAGAACCCTTCTTAAAGGTCTCTGCCTCAGCACCCCCGGTTAGAACTGTTCTCGTGTTACCAGAGATGACGACTGTAAACACTTTTAAAAGCCATAACAACTCAACTCTGCTTACAACAATAGCGATTGGAAACCTCAACTCATAAGTTCTATACACGTAGGCAGTCTTTTTCGATTAATCGTGAAGAAACTACACCTCCTTGAAAATACACACCTTATGCTTCATGTAGGCTTTAAGGAGTCCCAGTGACACCATATTTAAAAAAAATAAATAAATCTGGAAGACTCAATGGTGAGCCTTGCCTAATTTGCACTAGTCCCTAGTTTGATCCCCAGCACCATCTCAAGTCTGGAAGACAGAAAACTACAATTAAAATCTTCCCCAAAATAAACTACTTAAGCCATTAGCAGGCCCGACCACTGCTTACTATGTAAACTCTCCAAGTGTTTATAAGCTTCTTTAAAAGAAAGAACCTAAGTAAAAAGTCTGTAAACGGTTCGAAAAATTATTTTAATAGAAATAGAAGACATTCTCAGAAACTCTAAAGGTCCGAAATTGTTTCTACCTTCAAAATGGTCACACTCCTGTGTGGTAGTATGATGTCATCAGCTCCAAGATGTCTTATAGGTGATGACCTTTCTATCCACAAACCCTGGCCCAAAGTGGATATAACCTGGGAAATTCAGTATACAAAGGGGTATTATTTAAAATGTGACTGCCTCTTTACTCCAGATTCAGGTTCTTAATATTTGGTAGGTAATTATGTGTACGTGTGCGTGACATACCAGTTTGTGGCTGTATAGGAGCTAACTAAAGTGTCCTATCAAGATTTAGTTAGGAACTGCCTGCTCTCCAGTTCTTACTGTCACCAAGTTTTATCAGATCACCATAGCTGTTTCCACTTGAGTTCGGAAGGTTTTTGCAGCGGAAGAGCACTCTCAACCTCAGGATCCGTGTGTGCGTGTGTGTGTGTGTGTGTGTGTGTGTGTGTTGATGTGTGCACACAAACATGAACTTCTGCATTTAAAGCGTCCATTTTTCTTGATCTCCAGAAGACCCTGCCATCTCTGGCACTTCTTCGATACAAAACCAGGTAATATAACTGGTTTTGCTAGCCAGTTTCTCAAAGTAAGATACTTAATTGATTATTTCAGGTGTGACTGTCAGAAACAAGGTTTGACTTCCTCGAAGCACAATGATGGAGAGAAAGTCATTGTCCTTAACAGCTTCAATGACATCAGTTGTGGTGGTGACAGGTTGCCCGTTTATGCTGACAATTACATCATGGTCTCTCAACCCCGAGCTGAGAAAGAGAAAGAAAAGATGATGAAGCGAGGAACGGTGCTGCAGGCCTTTAATCCCAGCATTCGGGAGGCAGAGGCAGGTGAGTCTCTGAGTTCTAGGGCAGCCTGGGCTACAGAGTGAGCTCCAGGACAGCCAGGGCTACACTACAAAAAACAAGAAGAGTTCTAGTCATCCCCATTTGGTATCTGTCTGTCTGTCTGATTCCTTCCCATACACACACTGCCCTACTATTTTGCTAAACCAAGAAGGAAGCTCCAGCCTTGACCCTCCTAGCTGCAAGGACCGTTGGAGGAGGTACTGTGAAGCCAGCTGGAGGACAGTGATCCTGTGTTTGCAATAATATTCCTGTCCAGAAGAAGCCGAGTCCTCTCAGGCATTGGGTTTTATTTGGAATGGACACTGTAACATTTAATTTCTCTTCATCTCTGGCTGGTGTTAGCCTCCAACATGACTAGACTCACCAGCAATACTGCCAAGCCCAATGTTTTCCCCAGGAAGCTGTGCTCCGATGAGTCTGACTGGACAGCCCATCCCATAGTTCCTGGAACTGCTGTGTGTCCCAGATGTTACAGTCCCAGTAAAGCAAAAGCCACTCAAGCTTCCAAGTCCAGATGTTTACAGCTGTGACTCGAGACTATAGTTCTAGTCAGTCTTCAACACACTGACCTCGAATAGAATATATTATATATTCTAGATCAGTGGTTCTCAAACCGTTCTAATGCTGCGTCCCTTTCATACAGTTCCTCATGATGTGGTGACACCAAACATAAAATTATTTTTGTTGCTACTTCATAACTGCAATCTTGCTAGTTATGAGTCATAATGTAAATATCTGTGTTTTCCACTGGTCTTAGGAGACCCTGTGAAAGGTCATTTGCACACACACACACAAGGGGTTTGCAACTCACAGGTTGGGAACTGCTGTTCTAGATCCAGTTCCAAAAGCAAAGAGCAATAAACACAGACAGGCTGGGTGATTGTATAAAGGGAAGAATTGGCTAAAAGAGGGGTGTCAAATTAAATAATCCAGGAGATGCTATTTAAGGAAAATGGGGAGCTCAAGAAGAAAAAAATGACAGTGAGAGTGGATTCCCAAGATAAGTGGAGTTTGAAGAATGTGAAGGGCCAGGGATAGAGCTAAGTGGTAGAGGGTATGTTTAGCATATACCTGGTCTCTAGTTCAGTGGCCAGCACCAAAGGTGGGGTTGGATGGAAAGGTAATGCAGTGGGGAAAATGCATGGAAAGAAGGAAGGATAAAGCTGAATGTGAGAAAGCCTTAGGAACAATGACCGTAGCGGGCGGTGACTCAGTGGACTCTGTGTGGAGAAAGACGACAACTCAGCAATCAAGACCAGGGAAACAGAACAAGAAAGAAGCTGTACTGGAGCCTGGGGCCTACTGTGCACCAAATATGAGGAAGCAGGCTCACACAGAATAAGTGGTCTTTGCCCGTATCTCACAACTTTCAAGTAAAGCAGGATTCAATGCTGAGAATCCCTCTTCTGGCCAGGGTGCATCTCTCTGACCTCAATGGAGCTCAGCACAGCTGCTTCCCCGGAAAAGCAAGGACTATGACATAAGACTCCTCAAACGACTCTGTAAAAACACTTTGGTGCCCAGGATATAATAAATGTTCCCTAAGTGCCAGCTGCTGTTACTGTAATTATTAGTGGTTATTAAATCAAATGGGTGAAAGCCAACAAGGGTGGATGTTGGGCTCTTGGAGGCTTACAGCAGTAAATCTCGCTTCTGCGTGCGTGTAACCTACCTGGGAATCCTGCTAAACATGAAGACTCCTAGAGATGTAGCCTAGTTCTAGGATAGGTGTTTAGCACACACAAGGCCCTGGGTCTGAACCCCAGAAAGCAAGAAATAGAGTTAAGGGAAGGTGGAGAGAGAAGGAGAGAAGAAAGAGTGGAGGAAGAAAAGCAGGAGATGGGGGAAGGAAGATTTATCTGCCATAGCGCACACCTAACCCCAGCGCTTGGAAAGTGGAAACAGGAGACTGCAGAGTTCAAGACCAGCACTGAGACAGAGAGACATAGAGGGGAGTCAGCCAGGAGGAGACCAATTCAGGGGTGGGGCTCCAGCCTGCCTTTCTGATTGGCTACTGCTACAGCATGCCACACTTTGAGAACAACTTGTGGAGCTGAGCTCTTTGGCTTTGGATCAAAAGTTAAAATAAAGAGTTACGGGAGGCGCAGGGCAGGGTAGGGATCCGGAGAGTCTAGAAAACCGTATGGCATGTCCTTTTCAGGAGCAGGAGGCCTGACACTTAGCTAATGCTAACTCACCAGCACCTGTGATTTCTTCCAAGTCTACAAGAGTTGCCAACTGCTAAACAGATCGCTGAGCTCTTGAAAAAAAACACAGTGAGCAATAAGAAGAAAGGGCAGAGCCCAGGAGAATAGCGTTTGCGGAAAAAGCTGCCTCTCCCTGATAGCAAACATTCTGAAGCAAAGCTGAGATCAGCTGCTAAACCTTCCACAGAGCTGTGCCAGCCCTTGATCTAGTGACACAGGTGTGAGCCACAGTTCACAATGCCATTCACACCTCAGCCCTACTGTGCGCTAAGACTTCTGACACGCAGAATCCTTCCCATTCTTATTGACTGAAAATGACTGAACTGTTCAAATCATTTAAGTATATGTCATTAGTTAATAGTTATCAATAACTGAATAATGGGGGCATTGTGGCCCATGACCATAATCCCTTAGCACTCATGAGACAGAAGTAAGAGGATTAGGAGTTTCAGGCTAGCTTGGGCTACACAGTGAGGCCATGCCGCAAAAATTCACAGTAAATTCAAAGGGAAAAATTCTTGTCATGCAAGCTCGAGGTCAGTTTGGGTCCCCAGCACACATATTTTTTAAAAAGTTGGATGTAAGGCATATGCCGGTGTCCCAGCCCTGGGGAGGCAAAGACAGGCTGATCCCTGGCACTCTGGAGAGAGCCAGTATTGCCTAATTGACAAGCTTGAGATTCAGTGAGAAACCCTGCTTCAAACATAAGGAGGGGAGTGAGTAAAGAAGGCACTCTGTATCTACCTCTGTCACATACACACACGCATGCACATACATGCATATACACACATGCATATGCATATACATGAAAACATATGTCAAATATATAATTAATACATAAGTCATTAATAATAACATAAAAGTTAGTTATTAAGTAATAAATACTAATATTGAAGGAGTATGTTCAGGGGCTAGTGTACAGCTTAGCTCACTTGGAAAAGAGGAGAGGGGTTTAATTTGTTAATTCCTAGCAAAATTAACTTTAACTTAGGCTATGACCCTGAGGCCCCATCAGTACTGTCCAATACATATGCAGATGCAACACAACTGTTCACTACAAATGCAGATGTAATACAAGCTGCATGGGTCGCTTTAAATTTAGAGTAGTCACCTTTTTAAAAAAAAATTAGGTTAAAATTATCTTTAATTGTGCATCTGATTTAATGCAATACATCTAAAATTCTGTCAGTTTTAACACAGAATAAATACTTGGAAATGTTGAAAAATATTTTTGCACTTTCCTATAAAATCCACAGAGCACATGCCCAATCCATCACTATGCTCTGATATCTTATCCAATGCAGTAATTAACATAACATGTAATCCTTCTGAAAACAAAAAGGGAAATGTTTTCCACAGTGTTTTCATTTTTCTCCATTTAAATCACATAAAATTTTAAGATGAGTTACTGAGTCATACTGGCCGGCTTTCAGGAACTCGGTGTACAGTGCGGATAGATCCCAAGCAAGACACTGGTACTCACTCAAGACACTGGTGCTCAGAGCTTAGCATGGGTGCATGCCTAGACACAACACAGGAGGGCTGGGCAAAGGCCAGGTCTTCACTTACCTTGCAGCGGCCGATCCCTGAATCACTTCATATACAAAAACTCCAGAACTCACATCAGGGAACTCTGGATCTTGCCTCTTCATTTCCTGAAGGAGGCTGGGAACAGTTTGAAGGTTAGCAAACATAGTGTTCCCCTGAGGCCTGGAAAAAGATTTCCCCTAGGAGGCACAGAGCCTATCTCTTCCCCATCTGGTTAGCTGGAGACTGGCAGGCACCCAAGCAAATCCCATCCAGCCAATCACAAGCCATCCTTGTTGTATGCTGTCTGGCCCCACCCCCACGCCCCACAACCGTAGTCAAGGCTTTGCATCTCTGTACAACCAGAATGAAAGACTCTGGTACAGGCAGAGGGAAACACAGCCCTGCAACAAACAGAACCGGTGGTCACAAGGGTCCCCAAAGACTGTCAAGTGATGGCTTGCACCTCTGAGACCCAAGGCTTACTTCAGAGTGAGAGGCAGCATTCGAAGACCCAGGTATTTCTTCTGCAAGGGAGCCTTTCCTGTAAAGGGAAAGCATGCTGTATAACTCCCAGCAGAGCTCTTGTCCATTTGGCACAGCTTGAGAGACCGCCTAGGATCTCTCGTTAGTACAGTGGTCTTGTATGCCATCTGCTTCAGAGTACATGATGTGGTCCACACAGATACATCTTCAGCCAATGGGTTCATTTCTAAGCTGTACAACACAAGCATTTCTGCGTATCTCTCAGATTGAGTTTTGTGATACGTGCCCCGATATGGCCACCCAACCCCCTGTTACAGATCTGAGAGCCAGTTACTCGACACCGTAAAAAAGCCATGCTCTAAACGGTGAGAACGTCCATGAAAAAGGGCTGAATCCTCCCAACCCCTTCACCTTTCAACTGGCGCTCGTGATAGTCTTCCAGGAACTGTCTGATCCGATCAGAGGGGATCGCAAAAGAGATCCCTGCAGTCACCTTCAGAGTGTTTATACCAATCACATCGCCATCCTAGGAAGAGGAAACTTGCTGTTACATCATGGTGCCCTACAGACTGAACCATGCAACACAGGGACAAGCAGAGGAGAATAGGGTCAAAACAGGAGGGGTAAAAGGAGACCCACGTCTTCATTAGGGAGTAGCACATGTCCTCTTCCAGGGCAGTTAGAGTGGCCAGGGAAGGGAGTGGTGCTTTATAGATACACAAGTTACACTTTCTTCATGCTCAAAAAGTCAAATGGGAACAAGCAAAAGAAACGTATTCTACGTAACACCATTTCCTTTTCAGACTGCATGGTCCCAGGCCCTCGGGGAGCTGGAGACTTCCAAGTAGCTGAACTGTGTCCGTTGTAAGGAAACCCTTATCTGAGTCCAGACATCTCAGAGACAACTTTTAAGGAGACAGTTGTCTGAGTCCAGACATCTCAAGGACAACTACTCCATCTTGCTTAGCAGGGTCAAACTAAGTTCATGTTCCCAGGCCCAGGAACCACCTCCTATCCTCATTGATGGAAACTCCCTTGCTCAACCCCTTGTCCAGATATAGTTGGACAATGCTACAGCCCACCCAGCTCCCCCTCTCTTTATGGTTCATCCTTTAAATGTGCTCTACAATGCCTCTTCAGGGTCATAGTTCAGCTCCCGAGTCTGTTCTGCAGCCCTGGTCAATTGGAAGACAGCTTAATTACCATACACTTTTGTCTTCCGCATTGACCTGGTGTTTGAGTTATTTTTACAGATTTATATTGGATTTAAGTGGATCCCATGACAGTTTTAATCTCTAGCTCATTTTATTATAGTAAATTACATTAATTTTTAAAGGTGAGCTATAGTTTACATTTTGATATAAATAAGAAACACAGGATACCAAAGTGGCACACGAACACACACCCTAAAATCCTAGCACTTGATACATAGAGGAAGGAAGATTAGGAGTTGAAGGTCATCCTCAACTACATATTGACTTCCAATCAAATAGGGCTCTGTCTCAAAAAAAAACCCATAATTAATTAATTAACCCCCCCACAAGAAGCATTTGCCTCTTTATTACTTAAAAGAAGCTAAAAATGAACATGGAAAAGATAGAAGCTGTTAGATCATTGCTAGTCCGCCATACTTGAGTAGAACTGTTCATCAAAACCAGTTGACCTTCATGAACCACAGTCAGCTAAGCTAGTGCTGTAAAGTAGAAAACACTCTCCTGCGTGTGCCCTTCACCATTCCTTAGACATTGTTAGGCAACAAGAACAATAGAAAAAATATTTCTGGTCATATTTAAATACAGATGGTAACTTAGAAATTCTGGAGTGTGGTCTGAAATTCTATATCCCAGGTCTGCTCTACACACACACACACACACACACACAGAGAGAGAGAGAGACACACACACACAAATTTATATAGTGCAGACAGGAATCATTCTGTTGGTGATGCTGCAGTTCAATGCCAGAGTGCTTGCCCAGCATGTACAGGGCCCTAGGTTCCATCCCAGGAATATTGGGGACTGGGGTTATATTTGAAAAGGAAGTAAAGGCTCAAGGGCTTTTCAGAAGCCCAAGCCTGAGAGTACTGTGCTCCTACATGTATCCTACATGTATCCTCATGTAAGAGAACAGCATCACCAGTAGAGGGAATGGTTAAATGAACACTAATGCACTCAGCAGAACCACGGGTTCTGGTTATGGCTTTTCTGTCATCTCTGAGCAGGCTGAAGACTAAAATTCCAGAGTTATATAATCAGTGTGTATTGATGAGGGATCACTCATATGCAAAAGCAAGGGGCTCTCAAGGACGTACACAACATAGCAGAGTTGGGCTTCTGGTTGCAGGGTGGGGGTGGGGGGGGCAGTCAGACAGCATATAGCAGGGATGGCTTGTGATTGGCTGGATAGGATTTGCTTGGGTGCCTGCCAGTCTCCAGCTAACCAGATGGACAAACCCTTCTCGGGCTCTAAAATATTCCTTAGCTATTTCCTAGAGACCCCATAATAAAAGACATCATTCCTTAATCTCTCTAGAGACTGTCACCCAAGTCTACATTTGCAGGTGTTAAAACACTTTAAAGTTAGGAAGAAATTCAAAGTAGCAAGGAAAACAGCCACTTACCAAGTTCACCAACGGACCCCCAGAATTTCCGTGCTAAAGGCAAATTGACAAGAGCCATCAGTTAGCAAATAGATACATTCCTCTACATCACTTATACATAGTTCCTAATGAGTTTCACCAGAGCAGCCTGCTTCTCCGAGGCAGGCAAAAATATTCCCCTTACCTTCCTAATCCTAAAGTTGGGGTGGGTACAGGGCGAAGCAAAAGGACCCCGCACTGTATTGCAGCAGCGACCTCTGCATTAAGCCCTGAGCATGGTGCTGGTTATATCAAACACAGAGCATCCAACTATACCCCTGCCTTAGGGTTGACTTCTGAGAGTCCTCAAAAAACCCAAAGGAAAAGAGATGACTCTAAAGCTTTCTTGCTACATCCTGGCAATATCTTCTAGGCTGTGAACAGACTCCCAGAGTGACTTACATTAATGATGGCATCCGTCTGGATATAGTCTATGTCTGAATTCTTCAGTCCCAGCTCTCTGCCACCTCTCTGTGTGGTGCTGACAATCCCTGCAGTCACAGTGTTCTGCAGAGAAAATGGGCTGCCCAAAGCTACCACAAACTCTCCAGCCCGGAGGTCAGAGGATCGGCCCAGCAGCAGTACTGGAAGCTCAGTCTGTGCATGCCCGAGAGGAGCAAAGAAGAGAAAGATGGCAATGTAAGAATACAGTCAAGCAATATCTGCTGACAGTGATGCTGGCCTGAACCAACACACACACACACACACACACACACACAGAGGTCCTTGCTTTCCTTCTTCCTCAGATGCAGGTCCCACCAAACTCTCCCTTTGTTAAGATAATCAAGATCGTCTCTAAGATTGAAATTTGTGCTTCTAGCTTCCAGGGAGATGGCTTAGAACAGTGGCTCAAAACCTGTGCATTACATCCCCAAAGGAGTCACATATCAGATATCTTACATATCAGACATTTACATTACAAGTTATAACACCATAGTGAGAGATTATAGTCCTGAAGTAGCAATGAAGTGATTTTATGGTTGGGGGTCACCACAACATTTGGAACTGTATTAAAGGGTCGCAGCATTAGAAAGGTTGAGAACCGCTGACTTACAGGTTAAGAGCATGTGTTGCTCTTCCAGAGAATCCACATTTGGTCCCTGTACCTCTATTGGGCAGTCCACAACCACCTCTAACTCCAGCTCCAGGGAATACAACTTCCTCTTCGGGCCTCCATGGGCACTTAACACTCACTTGCACAAACACATACACATAATTAAAAATAAAATATAATATAAACTGAAGTGGTGTGGAAACTATTATAAGTGATCATGAAATGGCCGGCACTAGAGATTCACTTAGCTCTATCTCTGCTCAAACATTTCTTGTCTGAGTCACGAACAGGATGGAGATCACCCAGAATAGCACTTCTCAAGCTGGACTGTGTTCACAAAACTTCTAGGGGCTTATCAGAATGCAGGCTCTGGTAGATCTGGGTGGGTCCGGGATCCGGGATTTTTAACGAGCCCCAGGTGCAGACCATGCGTCTACAGCAAGGAGCTCAAATGTTCTTAGCAGGGGCTGGAGAGATGGCTCAGTGGCTAAAACTGCTCTTCCAGAGGTCCTGAGTTCAATTCCCAGCAACCACATGGTGACTCAACAACATGGTGACTCACAGCTATCTGTAATGGGATCTGATGCCCTCTTCTGGCTACACTGCTACAGTGTACTCATATACATTAATTTTTTTTTTTAACTCTTAAAAAAAAATGTTCTTAGCAGGGTTGAGCACATTGCAAATGATTTAGCCAAAAGGTACATCTGTTGAAGAATAAATCATAGGATGGAAAACGAGGAAAGTGGGGAGCAGCAATGCTAGACAATTAATGGAGATTGTTGAGGATAGATTGATGGGTGACCAGAAACAAAGCAAAAACGTGAAGAGGGAGTGACTCCCTTGGCCAGGCCTCTTCCCATTTGAGTTTCCTGTTCACCATGGTTGAACACCTTGGCTTCAGACTTCTCATTCCTGCTGTCTGGTGGCAGTGACTTGTCAAAAAGCCTGGAGTCGAGCTAGGTGGACCCTTGGACCTGACTACACTTACAGAGCCCTATGGATGAGCCTGGAATCAAGCTAGGGGTCACAAGTACTCGACGTGTAAAAGATCTCCCCATTCCCACCAGGGCAGGAGTTCTGTGACCTGTAGACCTCAGTTTAGAGTAGGCCTTTTGGGCAGAATAAGCCACAAGACCTTGAAGCCTGAGAGCCAGGTAGGAGCCAGAGTGGAAAGCAACTTGGAGAGGATCTCCCCTGAGCCTTTAGCTGCCCACCCAGGTGCCTCAAAGGTTGAGGAAGTGAAGTAGAAAACGAGCCCTCCAAGAGTCCCAGGACATAGAAGCCCCGCAGAAAGACCTGGGACACCCTGCCAAGCTGCTAAAGCAGGCAAGGATAAGGCTGGGTTGCGCCCAGGCTGATGGCAGGGGCTCCTGGGCATTCTCTTTGGAAAAGTGTTCAGCTGCTTTGAAGCGCTGCAACTCGGTCTCAGAGTTGTGTGAGCTGTGGCTCCACTGTCCTGGTACAGGCCCGCAAGGGAAAGTACACGAACATCAAGAACGGAGTGAGAGGGAGGCTAGAGCGTTTGTCCCTGCAGTTCAAGGAGAACACCCTGCAACACATCAGCCCCATTGCAGGGCAGCCGTGGTCAGAGGATGATGTGGTCCAGCCGGACCCTGTAACCTATGCCAGAAGGGCAAACAATGAAGCATTGTTCCCAAAGGCAGGAGTATGAGGCTGCAGGGTCTCTTTCCGCGGGGACTAGGAGGAGCTGTGTCCCTTCCTCTAAACTAGTGGTTCTTAACCCTCCTAATGCTGCAACCCCTTAATACAGTTCCTCACATTGTGGTGACCCACAACCATAAAGTTATTTTCATTACTACTTCATAGCTGTAATTTTGCTAGTTATGAATCATAATGTAAATATCTGATTGATATGCAGGATATCCGATATGGAACCCTTTTGGGGTTGTTTGGCCAAAAGAGGTTGTGACCTACAGTTCGAGAACCACTACTGTATACCGAGTCCTGTTGGTAACCCAAGTAGAGGAGCCCTGACTTTACAATGCTGTATGCCATCCCTTTTCATGAGGATAAGCTTTTCCTTCCATCCCTCTCCTCACTCTGGGCTCTCCTATACATGCCCAGGGATAGGGGCCAGAGGAAAGTGGGAGAAGCTATGGGAAGAGAACCTGGAGTCTGTACCACTGCAGCTTCAGGGAGTACGTTCGTTCTTCTTTTACTGAGGAGAGCTTGGAATCACAGCAGGTAAGGGCAGAAGTGGGGAGGGAGGTGTTTGAGGGGATGTGAGGGTCAGTGATACTCTAGATTTTAACTTCCACATCACTCATCACTGTGGTCTCGAAGAAGAAGGAGAAGAAGGAGGAGGAGGATTAGGAGGAGGGGGAGAGGAGGAGGAGATGGGAGGAAGAGAAAGAGAAGGAGAACAACAACAACAATGAGAGGAGGGGGAGAAGGAGAACAAGAACAACAAGAAGAGAGGTGAAAGAAGAACAGAGGAAGAACAAGAAGAAGACAAGAAGAGAGGAAGGGGAAGGAGAAGGAGAAGAAGAGGGAGAGGGAGAGGGAGAGGGAGAGGGAGAGGAAAAGAAGAGGGAAAAGGAGAAGGAGGAGAAGCAGCAGCAGCCGCCGCCGCTGGCTGGGATACTGGGGGTAGGGTGCGGGCATATACTCTACATACAAAGAAAAGGCACGGTGAGAAGTACAAAAGGATTCCAGCAAGAACTGTGAAATCCTCACATGTGAAGGCTCTGACTCAGCAACTCTCTCAGGTACTCACATTTGGCTCGATCTTAATCAGTGCAAGGTCCAGTTTATGGTCGATGTCTTTGACGGTGGCTTCATACCGGGCCCCGCTCTGGAGCTCTACCTGGATCTTCTGCTGGTTGGTGAGGACATGGGCATTGGTGACAATGAGCCCATCCTCAGACACTATGAACCCAGAGCCGCTGGAGGAAGGGATTTCCTGGTTGGTGAGAGGTGATCTGTTCCGGAACAAGACAGTAGTGTAAGCAGAAGGGAGGGAAATCAGGGAATCCAGCCTTTGTGTGTGAGTCCCAGGAAGCCTCATGTTTATCAGCTACATTTCCAGTTTTCTCATGCATTGACTCTGCCGGGTCCAGGGTGCTGTTTCCTCCTTTAGATCAGTGTGGGAACCTGTGTGTCTGTCATCTGCAGCGAATAGGCCAAACCTGGTGCTAACCCTGTGCTCACACTACTGCCACAGCATCTTAGTTCCCACTACCAACTGGCGTTGTGACTCAGAACAAAGTTTGCTCTCCATTTGGGTTTCCTTGCATGCAAGAGAGTGCTAAGGCTAAACAAGCCCACCAAATGCTCACTATTAGCTCCTACAATCAGCCTTTAGTTTTGCTTGTGGGATACCGGGGAGAAAGAAACACCAGCCACCAATATGCACTGCTGTAGCTTCAATTTAGAAGCCAGAATCCTTACGCTTGCTTGGCTCTTTGCGAAATAACTCTTAGCAAGTCAGGTCTCCTGCACGCTTCGCGGAATTCTACCGCCCACCTACACCCCAGCCAACTCTTTGAATCTGTGTTTCCTTACAGCGGTTTTAATGGTCAGAAATCCGGCAGCCAGCAGGTGAGGTAGTTGGCCCTAGATGGGACCTTTACCTGCGGAACAGCTGCAAGTGGACCACAGATGGCGCCACCTTCTCCACCACTGCGGCGATGAAGTTGTACTTTCTCCGGAGCCGCCCTGCTCTTGTAGTCCCTGTGAATAAACGGTCCACGGTGAGTGCGTCCCTGGATGCAGGTGTCGCATCTCAAAATTCCCCAGCATCTCCCCATCCCTCTTTCTCTGAAGGTTCTCCAGACCAGGAGATGAAAGGACCCTCCCTGTCCTACCAGAGGGAAGAAAAGGAGAAAGGGAAGCCCCGTGGCAGCCAGTAAAGAGACCAGCTTTAACCAGGCAAGAACACCAGGAGCAACCACAACAGGTTGAATCCCTAGAGATGGCGAAGGAAGGCCCACTGAATTCGCGAGCGAGCGAAGTTAGAGCACTCACTTCTCCCTCTGAAAAGTAAGAGAAGTGTCAGGAGATTCGCCCGCGCCCCACTCACCTGCTTCCCCGCATTCACCCTTCTGCACTGGCACGGCAGGGAGCGCGCCCCTCTGGCGAGCGGCTCGGTTCTCCTTGCGTAGCGCACATAGGCTGGGGTAGGTGCGCCCATCGCTGCCGCACACTACCGCATCCTCCGCACCCTCCGCGCAGCCGCAGGTGCCCAGCCACGCGCCCCCCGAGGGATCCCGGGAAAACGGGGCGCCGCAGCGCAGCCTTGGGGCGCACGGCCGGCCCCGCGCCCCGCCACACTCCTGGCCCTCGGCCGCGGCGCACACTCGGCAGCAGCCGCAGCGATCGGGAACCGGCGCCAAGCCGGCCGAGCAGGTAGGCAGAGGCGGGCAGCGCGTGGGATCGCAGGCATCGGGACAGGGCAGCGAGTCTCTGGACCTCCTGGCCTCGACCCACAGAACAGGCACGGCTGGTAGCAGCAACCATAGCAGGAGAAACTGTGTTCGCACAGCCCACAACCGCTGGAAGCTCATCTTGCTCCCTGACCTCGTCGATTCGACTGTTTTTCCTGGCCTGGATGCTGCCTCAGCCAGCCTTCGGACTTTATAAAGGTCAGAGTCTGGCTCACTTCTACCTACACACACACACACACACACACACACACACACGCACACCCATATATCACCCACCACCCATGCCATCCCAGGACAAGGGCCATCCACCCCAAAGCCATGAAGGGAGGGGTCCACTCAAAAACCAGTCTTGGGGCAAGGAGAAACGTGACCACCCACCCACGGCCACGAGATCTGACCAGGAAAACACACAACCAGATTTCCTATTTCACATGTTTTTATTACAAAACAAGCAACCAACCAGTTTTTAGAAAATGACGTTTTGCTACATACCAATTAGGAGCTCACACAACGTAAGAAGCTGGAGTTTCCATGCACTAAGCTCAGTGCTTGCAGGAGGTGTTTCACGGCTCAAACGGGGCATGCCACACCTTCATAAACAGAGGGCCCAGCGGTCACACTGTGTGTTTTTGCCAAATATTCACTTGATTCAACGCCTACCTGGTATAAGTGACTATAATTGACTCAGGCAGGCAATAACACACAGAGAGAATGAGGGACTGAGGAAAACAGATTGGGGGGCGGGGGGGGGGGGTTAAACAGGCGACATGGGAAGCCTAATTTCAAAAACGCTGCTGTCTGCTACCAGATAGCTGTTTATTTGGTTGACACTGAAAACAAGTATTAAGCCCACCGCTCAATTACCAGCCCACTGCTTACTCAGAGGGCCATATTAGTCCTGTGTAGAAAGGGGAAAACCAAACCAAACCAGTTTGCTTCCAGTAAACCAGGACGATGGACCTTAAATCTTCCCGGAGGGCAGCCTTCTACTTGGAAGCAGAGCTGTCACTCTGCCACTTTGACCAGAGGTGCCACTTCAGTTTGCGGTCTCCCATATCCTCGGTGTGGTTTGGAGAATGAAAAACACACGCTACCGCCCCCCCCCCCCATTATCACCTAACCCGAGTAAGCAAGTCCATCAAACCATTTAAGAGTAATGGATAGGGCATACTTCAGCTACAGAGAACAATACCTTCGAAGCTTTATAGAAGGACCCAACCCCAGAGACTGCTTTTATTCCACACAGAAAATGCAATATCTTTTATAAGCCAGAAATCCCTTCGGATTTATCCACAGTCTATGCTTAACCACAAACCCACACACCATCACACCTTGAAAACTAAAGGTTTATGCTCCGTTTTTGGCTCACATTAAAATACTGTCCTAGGCTGGATATGGTGGCACAGACTTGTAATCCAAGCACTCAGGAGGCTGAGGCAGGAGGATTATCAGTTCAAAGCCAGCCTGGACTCCGTAGCAAGACTCTAGCAAAAAAACAAATTTAAAGGGTGTGTGTGTGTGTGTGTGTGTGTGTGTGTGTGTGTAAAACTGGCCCTAAATACAGACAGAAGGGGAATTCTGAAACAAGAATTGAGACTTTAAATGTTTTGAGGCTTCACAAAGATAATTATATTTTCTGGACACCACTATTAACAATGTTCTAACTTGCAAGTCTCATGTACGGGCTGGTTAGGGTCACTGAAACTGTACTTTTCCTTTGTTTACATAATCTAAACCGCATTGTGTTTAATCTAACACGATCTCAGAGTGTGTACTGAAACCTCTCGACTTTCTGTAAGGACCCGTTGATGCAGCAGTAATAACCAAGCCAACAGTTTCTAAGAGAGAGACAGACAGATTTTGCAATTTAAACACCAAAAGATGACCTCATTTCCGTGAGCCGGGGCATGTTCAAGACCCTTCAGGAGTTCCTGATTTATTTTTCATTCGTTCCTCATCTTCACATTGAGCAATTCTGTTGAGCAGCCAAAGAATTTTCTAGGGGAAGATTTTAAGCTGAAACCAGAGACAAAGGGCACTGACTTTTGAAGTAGGTTGTAACCTTATTCGCTCCTAAATAAATAATCCCCAAACCCTGAAAAACCAAAACACACAAAAGTTTTTTTTAGGGGATGGGAGACACACAAGATCATGAACAGAAAGAAGCCCATTGATTTTTGTTTGGTTTTCTTTTCATCAGAATCACAAGGCCAGACAAAATGGGGGGACAGTTCCCACACACGGAGCCCAGGAGTCTTCAGTGTGGCACCAGATTCAGGGTCACAGTCACATTTGAAAGAGCATACTTCCTCTCACCCAGGAGAGCTTTATGCCTGTTTTTGCTTTTGCATTAACTATGGACACAGAGTGCTAACTAGCTTAAATAAAAAATGCCTCCTAGTCTCTTAGAGCTACAAATTTCTAATTAAAAACAGGGTTAATTTACCTAGCAGATAAAAGTTACACAGATAGGAATGAGCCATACCTCTCTCCCTGTAGGAAATGGCCATAATTTTCTGGTAGCACAGTTCATTGAAGGCTGATAGAAATGACCCCAAAGGCACTGGAAATAGTATCTTGCCCTATGGAAAAGCCATACCCTAAATTTTGGGTGGAAATCTAATCTTCTAAACCCTTCTAGAACCTAGGAAATTCCTAGCCAACAATTCATCCTCTGATTCAATTTCTTTATTCCCAGTTTCTATTCCATGAAAAATGTAAGTATTGGGGGAAAAAATCACATTTAAGTCTCTTCACTAGTGAGTGTATAGGCTCTTATCAGATGCTAGAGTTCCACCTGGTGTGTGCATGACTTCATTTAACAGGCAGCGCAATAAAACAAAGAGCAAGTGGGCCAGCAGGCTGTACAGTATACAAGCACTTAGCATTACACAAAAGTCAACTGGCTATAAAAGAGCTGTGAGACAGGAATTCAGTTTCAAGGGAAGCCTCTGTTCTGGTCTCTGCAATCATAACATTTGACCCTGATAACTGCATATCCTCAGGACATGACACGGAAAATAGACTGGTGGCTCTGTCACTCAGTTCTATGTCATTTGGGGTCATGGAGGATCAAGAGGACGGCATGATTCCTACAAGTGGTTATAGCAGTTTAATTAGCCCTCATGACTCACAAGAGGTCCTGTCTGCTCCCCTGGGAGGTGTCCTGAAAGAACTGCCTGGGGGAGATATCCCAAAAATTCACCTTTCACTCCCCAGACTCTTATGACCGCTCTCAGATGGATCCCAATTGGAACTGTATAACCTGAGTCTCACCCGATGCCTGTCAGTCTGGATGCTAACGATCTGCCTGATCCCCAGACTTCAGCCAATAAACAGGGGTAGATGAAAGCAGTTCTTAGCCTGAGATCCTGTGCAAAACCAAGACTATAAAAGAAATACAAGAGGGAAAAGCTTATGGGTGAAACTGGACTCTAGCCTCCTCCAGACAGGAAGTATGAAAACTAAACCCTCACTAGGCAAACCTGGGGAAAGGGGACATTCAAGAGGTAACGGAGTCTGCCTGTGGGTCTAACCCACAGTGGCTTTCCCCAGTTAAATAAACCGTGTCAATAATAGCAAAACCAAAACCAGCTAGATGAGCCCCTCCACTGTGAGTGCCATTAGACTCTGTCCTCTACCATGGCAGAGAAAATAAGTCACAGCCCCTGGCTCTCCTGCACGCAACGGGCACTGCATATCACACATCAGAGGTTCGTATGTTTTCATCATCAAGGTTGAATACAAATGGCTTCTCCTTGGGGTGCTGGGGCTCCGACCTGTGCCTGACTCGAGAACTTGCCAGCACCCCTGTAGCTGTGCTCTCCCCAGGGTTAGGCATGAATAAAGAGTCCTCTGGAGCATGCTCCGCTGACAACAGCTTTTCCTCAGCCTGGGGGACAGGTGTCCAGGGTTGCCAGGAGGAGGCCACCGAAGGCGCCTTACAGAGAGCTCTTTTCTCTTCTGCTGGTGGCCGCCTTCTTGACAAGATGGAGTTAGGTGCGCTTGTAAAGGTAGAACTTCCAGGTCGAGTCAAAGAAATGGACCTTGAAAAGGACGGCTCCTAAACACAGAAAGAGAAGAAGACAAAGTAAGGGATTTTCCTTACAATGTTTGTCTCTAAGTCTCAAGTACCCACTCAGATAGTCAATTCAAACAGGGACACTGGCTACAGACTCAAGTAAGTGTCTGGAAACCAGGGACACCTTCAGTCCCAGTTTCCCAGAAGGCTAAGGCAGGAGGATGGCTTGCAGTAGTAGTCTGGACCACACAGCGAGACCTCTATTGTAAAAATAAATAAATGCATAAATTTTAAAATGATACTAAGCAGAGCTGGTTCTGCATGTTTGCAGTGTTCTGCCTGATGCTGGACTTATAGGAACACATCAGAAACTTCACATCTCTGTCCAGCCCGACTTCATGTCCACTAACAAACCAAAAAAAAAAAAAAAAAAAGAGAGAGAGAGAGAGAGCGAGCGAGAGAGAAAGAGAAAGAGAGAGAGAGAGAGAGAGAGAGAGAGAGAGAGAGAAGGGGAAAATGTACCCAAGTTAGCCGAGAGAGAAAAACAAGTGAACCAGCACTCAAGGCCGGGCTGCTTGCCTACATAACCAAATAAAACAGGACCCGTTCAGAGATAATTTATCTTTAAGCTGACGCTGCGGCACAGAGAGGAAGTGACTTACCCTAGGGTGGCACTTCAGGGCCTGGACAGCTGCTCCAATCCCCTCGATCCAGCTGTGCATGTCCTCAGGGCTGTCCGCCTGCAAAACATCCACAACACGTTACACACATTTTTTGGCACATGTCTTCATCTTCCAAGCCTTGGGCTCAAGTTCATAAAAATCACATCAGAGTTCAAAAGGATCTCAGAAGCCATGTAGTCCAGCGCCTTGCGGACTTTTGAGGACATTTCCACCCCCCTGCCAAGTTCATTCTTGACTCCCAATAACTAAAACTGCTCAGAGCTAAGGTACTCTGAAGACAGAAGGGGGTATAAAAGTAGCGAACAGCTTAGTTTTCCATCTTCTAACTGAACCCATCACTTCATCTGAAAAACAGCTCAGCCCCTCCAAACTCCTAGGAAACGCAGGCTCAGAGTGCTGCAGCTGCGGGTTTGACACTGGTCTAGACTCCGCCTGCCTTGTCTCTCCCATAATTGTCTGAACAAGAGGCTCCTGTTTTAAATTCTACTAAAGCGAACTCCCTCTGCAGAACCCCCAAAGCGTACACCACCATGTGTACAGCTCCTTTCTCCAAGCACCAGCTACTTGGGTCTGCCCTGAAATTTTTCATCCTTGGAGTGAGAACTAAGAACACCACGGCAGAACCCCATGAAGCATTTCCCCTAGAAATATCCACTCCCCCCAGAAGGGGGCAGCAGCTTCTCCATGGAAAGAGAACACAGAGGGGGCCTGGCTCCTTCAGGCAGCGTCTCTGGGCGCCTCCCAGCTGCTGGAAGGAAGAATGCAAGTGAACTCAGTTACAGAGGGAAATCAGACTGAGCCCCTTCCCTTAACTGCCCACCCGAGCACAAAGTGTGTGTGTGTGTGTGTGTGTGTGTGTGTGTGTGTGTGTGTGTGTGTGTGTGTGAAACAGGACTGCTTTGGGATTTCATGTTTCTCGTTATCCCTCAGTACTTGCAATGCTATCCCTTCCCATTATCCCTTGGTTATCTGTGTGCCACACATAGGCACTAGGTTAAAAAGGATGACGAGGACCCGTGGTGCACGCCTCTCACACCTGCTACCTGATAACTTATTTATGCTTGCTCTTTCTGGTTACTTGGCAATCTAGTAGCTTTCAAAAAACAAACAAACAAACAAACAAACAAACAAACAAATGCATCCCTGGTCCAAAGAAGGCAGTAAGAATTAGGTATCCAAACTTTTTCTAAGATCAGAATGAAAGCTAGCATGTTCCCTAGACAGACCTAATGGAGAACTAAGTAACACTTATTTTGTTTTTTGTTTTTGTTCTTTTTCGAGACAGGGTTTCTCTGTGTAGCCTTGGCTGTCCTGGAACTCACTCTGTAGACCAGGCTGGCCTCGAACTCAGAAATCTGCCTGCCTCTGCCTCCCGAGAGAACTAAGTAACTTGTGAAGTTCTGCTGTTTGAACAGCACCCAGGCCACGGGTGTTGCCCTCTATGTATTAGTAAGGTTGCTATTTTACTATTCTATGGTTAGAGGGAAGCAAATAAACCTGAAATTCTACCATCATGGCCCAGCATGGCCACACATGCCTTTAATCTCAGCACTCGGGAGGCAGAGACGGGTGATTCTAGACCATCCTTATCTATGGATTGATTTCCAGGCTAGCCAGGGCTAGGGAATGAGACCATCTCCAAACACAATATATTTCACAGCTATGGACTTATCTAATGCTCTCCTCTTCTAATTTCATATATATCTACGCCAAAGGATCACAGGCTGGGCTGGGACTCAGTGACAGAGGATATGCCTAAGACAGGCAAAGCTCTGGGTTCTAGACTCAGCGAGCCAAAATTTAAAAAGGAACAAATAGTGTAACATATAGAGTAGAGAAAGGGTTATTTTGAATTTACCAAAAAAAAAAAAAAAAAAGAAAAAGAAAAGTAATGAAGAAAGCAGATTTGCATCTGATATCCTATGAAAGTATAAAGTATACTTTTATAAAATATCTTCAGTAGTTTTAACCACTGTTTTACATTTTTTATTTCCAAGTTGGGTTTGTGGGGCTTGATAGAGTTCAGTGGGTAAGAAGGCTGCTGCGGTAGCAAGAAGACTTGAGTTCAAATCTCCAGGACCTGTGTAAAGCCTGAGTACCTATAAAAGCCTGCACTTCCCCAGAGGGGACAGACAGATGGATTCTGGGGGCTCACTGCTCAGCCAGCCTAGACAAAATGCCAAGAGTCAGGTTAAGTGTAAAACTGTCTCAAGAAACAAAGTGAAGGGCCTGGAGAGACAGCAGCTAAGAGCACTGGCTGCTTTTCCAGAGGACCCAGATTTGATTCTCAGCCCCCTCATGATGGCTCACAGCTGTCTGTCACTCCAGTTGTACTTAATCCAATACCCTTTCCTAGTCTCCATGGGCACCAGACACACACATGGTATGCAAGCATGCATGTGGGGGCAAAACACCCATATATACCAAATAAAATTATTTTAGAGACAGACATCCAATAAATAGAAAAAGACATTGACATCCTCCTCTGGCCTCTGTATATACATCACAGGCACGAGCCCTACATATACATGAACACATACAACACATCCATACAGTCATTTTAAAATAATGTTCAAATAGAAAAGAAATGTTGCAGGTGATTCCATACAAGAAAGAAGTGTTATTTCAGAGCTGAGGTCCACCCAGCCCAGGTGACTTCCTAGAGAACCAAACGCGCCCAGCACAGATCAGACAAAGAGGGACATGCCATGTGTCCCTTACTCTCTTCCTGCCCTGATCTTGTGTGTATTCTGGTTTCTGTCCTTGATGGCAGTTTGTAAAAAGAGAGGGACAAACTTTTGAAATGAATCCATTCAATCAGCGGTTTGACTGCAGTCCAATGAGCTTCCGAGTATCAGTTAGGAGTCTGGTACTACACACATGCAGACACCAATAAAAGACATCCAAGATCTACCGCTGGTTACTGCCATTATCCCTAAATCTACAGCAGTTACTGCTTCCTTTGATTCCCAACTTCATCCCTTCCCAATGAACCAATCCCATCTTTAGATAGAGCCCCCAAATGGATGACTGTATAAATTATGCATTGCATAGTGCTAGATCCTGGGTCCTCAACCTCCCCATTATGCTGCAACCCTTTCAAACACTTCCTCATGGTGCAGTGAACCCTCAACCATAAACTTATGTCATTGCTACTTCATAACTGTCATTTTGCTATTGATATGAATCACAAGGCAAATATCTGATAGTTCCAATGGCAACACCGTAAAAGAATCCTTTGACTACCGAAGGGGTTATGACCCACAGGCTGAGAACCACTGTTTTAGATGGTACCCTTCACCCTAGAGTCTAAGCTACAAAGTAACTTTCCAAGAGTTCTAGTGCAACAATCTGACTCTCCCTGTGGATCTTGTCTTGGCACAGCAGTGTGGCTCTGACACGTGAGCTGAAGACCATTTCATCATGGTTCTAACTTCTAGCCACAAACCCTCCGTTAATAAACTTCCACTACTCCAGGCCCTTTATGGGAGAAACCTTGCTGTGTATTCCAAAGATTGGAAGTTGAATTATCTTTGGAGGAGTGCTGGCCATGGAAGCCAGGGCTTTCCACATTCAACGTAAGTGCTACACCACCCAGCTGCATCCCAGCTCTGAACTCTCATCTTGAACACTTGCGCCGAACTTAGAAACGTCTACCTACTGACAAGGCTGCTGCAGCACCATCTCCACTCATCTTGATGCCAGACTACTACCTGGATCTGGACACCGTGATTCATTATCCAACATACCCAGTGGCCATAAGCTGGACAAAGGCAGATTTTTCTGGTGGTGGCTATATTCACTCCCCTGTGTCCACTACACTGCATCCTCTACAAAGTGGTTCTTATCCTGTGGGTCGTGACCCCTTTGGAGGTCACGTATCAGATATCCTGCATATCAGAGATTTACACTAGGATTCAGAAGAGGAGCAAAATTAGACTTATGAAGTAGGAACAAAAGAATGCCACCGCAAACACAAGGAACTATATCAAGGGTTGCAGCATTAGGAAGGTTGAAGACCACTGCTCTATAGCTTAGGTTCTGGGCCTGGCCATTCTGAACACAAGTAAGTCTTGCTTGAGTACCAAGTACCTCTCAAACTGGGTTTATGATCCTAAGTGGTCCATTTACGCCTGAAGCTTCTGTCTCCTCATGGACAGACTAGAGATGATGTCGGGGTTATAGAGTATTAAGCAATACACCACCAGCTAGCTACTGCTCACCAGTGTCTCAGAGATGCCTAATCAATCACAGCTGCTTCTCCTGAATCGAAGAGTGCTACAGCTTGAGCCTAAGTCTAAGCCCAAACATCTAACATCTGGGTCATCAGAGTCCAGTCACAGAGCTCTTCTCTCTGTCTTGCCCTGCTTGCTGGTCTCACTCTCCTAGATCCTGAGGATGGACAGAAGGCTCATGCAGACATACTATGCATGACTGAGGACACGGGTCAGAAAGTCACTTGCATTCGGTGGACACAAATCTCTGGCCCTACAGAACGAACTGTGGAAGCAAAAGAGCTCCCCCACCTTTCCCAGGAAGTGTGGTTACTTTTATGTAACACAAGCCACTGACATAGAAACTATGAGTCTAGTTTATTTAGAGGCAGGTATTTAGCAGACTTTGTATCAAAAATGAGCCGGTGACACCAAGGGAATACCATCATTTCCTTTTGCTAACAACCAACACTGAGCTCCTAACGCAAAACAGAATTTCATAAAACCCACCTCTCATTGCATGAGCTCACATCCTTCCATACTCAAAGACTCTGCTAATGATATGAATGAGTGTGACTTTAAAAATATTACATAATAATATATGTCAACATTTCAAGGATCAGCACAGCTCAGTGAGAGGGGTTCACTGAGAGCAGTATCTTCCAAAGCATGAGTACAAACAATGGTAAGAAGAATGTACTCAAATGGTGATCATGGACCCCAGCTATGCATAGGCAAATGTATGGATAAGGCTCCAGACTCCACATTGCACCTAATATTAAGAAATCACTATTTTTCAAGTTCTGGTAAGAAAAGAGAGAGAGAGAGAGAGAGAGAGAGAGAGAGAGAGAGAGAGAGAGAGAGAGAGAGAGAGAGAGAAAGGAAGGAAAGGAAAGGAAAGGAAAGGAAAGGAAAGGAAAGGAAAGGAAAGGAAAGGAAAGGAAAGGAAAGGAAAGGAAAGGAAAGGAAAGGAGGAAGAGAGAGAGAAAGAGAGAGAGAGAGAGGAAGGAAAGGGAAGGGAAGGGAAGGGAAGGGAAGGGAAGGGAAGGGAAGGGAAGGGAAGGGAAGGGAAGGGAAGGAAAGGAAAGGAAAGGAAAGGAAAGGAAAGGAAAGGAAAGGAAAGGAAAGGAAAGGAAAGGAAAGGAAAGGAAAGGAAAGGAAAGGAAAGGAAAGGAAAGGAAAGGAGGAAGAGAGAAAGAAAGAAAGAAAGAAAGAAAGAAAGAAAGAAAGAGAGAGAGAGAGAGAAAGGAGAGAGGGAGGAAGAAAGGAAGGAAGGGAGAGAGAGAGAGAGAGAGAGAGAGAGAGAGAGAGAGAGAGAGACCTGAATAACATAAATGGACACATTGAAATAATTTCTTTGTCCAAATACACATTTGTATAAGACCAGAGATTCAAACTCCTCAAAGTAACACATGGACACAGACTCCAGGCTGAAACAAGAATGAGATTCCCGTTGGCCTTTATGGCCAGCCATTAAAGAGATGCACAGAAATAGAAAGCAATACTACTCTTGAAATTATGAAGGATCATAATTTCACAAGATATTTTGTTAATGTGTCATGGCTTTTAAGATGGTTTGAATATGCTCAGCCCAGGGAGTGACACTATTAGAAGGTGTGACCCTGTTGGAGTGGGTGTGCCTTGTTGGAGTAGGTGTGTCACTGTGGGTGTGAGCTTTAAGACCCTTTAAGAAGCCAGTCTTCTCTAGTGGCCTTCAGATGAAGATGTAGAACTCTCAGCTCCTCCTGCACCATGCCTGCCTGGATGCTGCCATGCTCCCACCTTAATGATAATGAACTGAACCTCTGAACCTATAATCCAGCCACAATTAAATGTTGTTCTTACAAGAGTTGCCTTGGTCATGGTGTCTCTTCACAGCAGTAAAACCCTAACTAAGACAGGTTTATAGTGTGACTTCTAAGTGAATCAACAAATATGTTCCCTAGCTTTTCATCCATACTTCTCCAACACACCACTCTCTTTGTCCCATGTGTTACATATGGATTGACCTTCCCTCATGTATGTACTCAGGGTGATGCTAGTGTCCTTCCTTCTTAGAAATTTTAGCACAGAAGGGAAGGAGTAGAGAACTGGTAAGGGCCCGGGGAAGTGCTGGTGCCTCTTAGATGATAGAATGTTTTCTGAACAGTTTTGGTTGAGCCTTTTGTCTCCACGTCACTACCCTCTGTGCAGCTTTCAGAGTATGATCACAGAACAAGCACTAACATATCACGTACCATCTAGGCAATGATCATCACCAGGTGTACTAACAGATGTTCCAGAAGCACAGTAAACTCAGTGCTTACCCCTAGGGCATGGTTTGAATGAGACATGTTGTCCATTTGGTCCCCAATGTTATCCGGTCCCCCATTGGTGACACTCACAGTTAGGGGAGGTTATAGAACTTTTAGGAGGTGGAGCCTTGCTGGAGGAAACACATTACTAGGGATAGGCCTTTCCTATCTCTGTTTCCTGTTTCTGTTGCCATGGCATATATTTCCTGCCTGATGGACTCAATCCCTGTGGAACCATATGCTAAATCAAACCCTTTCTCCCTTGTTGCTTCTGGTCATGGGATTTTATCACGGTAACAGAAGAGTACGCAATACACCCTAGTGCTGAGCCTGCTTTTCTCTATATTACCAAGAAAGTAACTACTAGCTTTCATCAACCAGCGCAAAACTCAAGCCAAAGCCCTGGGATTTATGTGTCTCTCCCTTCCCCTTCACTCAACCAACTCTCAAGTCCTCGGAGAGTGGACCTCTTCCATATGTCTCAAATTCGTCACTTTCCCTCATCCACAGGTAAGTCCTGCTGAAGAACTGTCCGCCACGGCCTTCACATTGGCCTGTTTAGTCCTGCATTGCTCTTTTCTTATCTGCCCTTCATGATGCCTGGGATCAAATAGACTTCAGGGCCATCAGAAGGGCTTGGGTTGAGTTTTTCGTCTCCATTTTACACATACGGAGACTCTGAATATTAAATAAGTTGTCCGAGTCCAGGAGCTGTGTCTTACTGTCCTTATCTTACCTGCAACTCTAAGGACCAGATATAAGCTTGCTAAGGAAGCAGGCAGGGCAGTGAGTCTCTGTCCATAGCATTGCAGCCTCCCTTGCAGCTATTTCCTTTCCCGGGCCCTTGCCATGGAGCCGTTCCATTGCCTGGCTCCCTCTTCTCCTGAATCCTTTCTTTGGTCATGTATGTGATTTCAGCTGCCTGATTACTTAGCTTCAAGATCAGTTCTGTCTAACTCCATGTACCCAACCTCAGACCATGCCTAGACCCTTGACTATACCCTACAAATATCAACTGCAAGAACTAGAAACTTCTGGGGCTGGAGAGATGGCTCAGACGTTAAGAGCACCGACTGCTCTTCTGAAGGTCCTGAGTTTAAATCCCAGAAACCACATGGTGACTCACAACCATCTGTAATGAGACCTGATGCCCTCTTCTGAGGTGTCTGAAGACAACTACAGTGTACTTACATATAATAAATAAATAAGTCTTTAAAAAAAAAAAGAACTAGAAACTTCCACGAAAGCACAGGCTAGACCTTGCATCTAAATGGAAGAAGCACTGGAGAAAACTGGATTTTAGATTTAAGAGCAAGGTGACCCTCTCCCCATGATCCAGCTCCTCTCTGCCATCTCTTCCTAGACAATATGCTTCTCTCAGTGAAAATGGCTTGAGGATGCCCAAGGCTGTCAGCAAGGCTGCTGCTGGCTTAAAGTAGAAAACAGTGAAGACACAAGACCTGTTACTTTAAAAAAAAAAAAAATGGAAGAGAGGCCCCATCCTTTTGTGGGAGGGATTCAGCAGGGGAAAGAGAAGAAAGGGAGAGGGATATTCCTAAAACCCCATGTGGGAAAGCTGCGTATTTTAAGGCTCAGAATCCCACATCAGCCTCTCCCTGTACTTGCTCTGTGGTCTTCTAGGCAGCCCAGGCTGAGGACTTGGCTCTAGCTGTCTTTGCGCTGCTTGGAAATCTGCCTTGCTAGCTGCTGTGACCTCATAGGGATTGGGAGAACTCCAGATCTGGGGGTGGGGGGAAGCTCCTGGTAAGGGAACTGTCAGAGGCCAAACAATGGCTTTCTCTGTGCAAGCTGCCTGTGCACCTGTGCGGGCAAAGGGCCCTCTATGCTTCTGTCTTGTCTGCACACAGTAATGTCCATACATAGGCAGGACTTATAAATACCCTCCAGAGCAGAAGTGAAACCACCCACCAGTTCTCTTGTTCTCTGCTTAGTTGGAGCTCTGCAGC
Source organism: Mus caroli (assembly GCF_978045245.1). Classification (NCBI taxonomy): domain Eukaryota; kingdom Metazoa; phylum Chordata; class Mammalia; order Rodentia; family Muridae; genus Mus; species Mus caroli. Next base: position 105,067,913 of record NW_028227265.1, on the reverse strand, counting down.
CCAGTGCAGCTGCTACAGAGGCTGGCATCCTCCAGCACCTCCCGCACCTCCCGCACCTCCCGCACCTCCCGCACCTCCCGCACCTCCCGCACCTCCCGCACCTCCCGCACAGCGGATGGACCTGCTTGTGGTATCCCAGAGTGGGGAAGCATCTAACACCCTCCTTAGAATGAGATGGGACACTGGGTACTGGAGGGAGAGGAGGCATCCACTCACATTCACAGAGATGGAACGCTGGTCTGGGGGTGGACATTTACCTGTACGTAGAACGTCCTGGAGGTGGTTATGATTTCAAACAGGTTGTCCCTCATTAAGAGATCACTAGGCAAGGAAAGAGAGATAGACCATTACAATAAGCATTGTGAGAACTTTTTTTTTTCACGTTATTTCCTACAGTTTTCACAGTCACCCACTAATGCAACTCAAGACTTTCTCCTTCCTGTGGATAAGGCAGCCCGAGGCTCAGCGACTGTAAATGCTATGTCTGTCTGAGGTACTGGAGATCAGAACCCATTGGGTCCAAATGTTCCTCTTCTAAGGAAGCCAGCACCATTTCTTTTCTTCTTTTTTTTTTTTTTTTTTTTTTTTTGGTTTTTCGAGACAGGGTTTCTCTGTATAGCCCTGGCTGTCCTGGAGCTCACTCTGTAGACCAGGCTGGCCTCGAACTCAGAAATCCGCCTGCCTCTGCCTCCGGAGTGCTGGGATTAAAGGCGTGTGCCACCACGCCCGGCTCACCAGCACCATTTCTAAAGCCTCACCGTCCGGTCTCCCCCAACCCCACCCCCGCACTCCCTCCTCCCGTCCCGCCCCCGTCCCGCCCCCACCCCGCCCCCAGCAGTGGCTTTCCCTACTCCACCCTGTCCCGCCCCCCAGCAGCTGCTCCGCCCACAGTTCGAGTTCCTGCTCTCTGCTCTCTGCCGCGTTGCCCTGGCCCAGGGGACAAGGAGCTAAGAAGAGAATCAGAAACTGAGAGTAGCTGACTTTAAGATGTGCTTCCCGGGAAACCGGTCAACATCCTTAGCCATCAGGGAAATGCAAATTCAAATTATTTTGAGATTTCATCTCACGCCAGTCAGAATGACCCACACCACAGCAGAAAGATAACAAATGCTGGCTAGAGAAAGAGGAACCCTTACTCACTAAGGGGAGGAGTGTAAATTAGTGCCACCACTATGGAAATCAGTCCGAAGGTTCCTGAAGAAACTAAAAATAAAACTACCATACGAGCCATCTAGACTACTCCTGACATATGCCCAAAGAATTCTACATCCTACCAGGGAGATGCTTGCACACCCCAGGCAATGACTGCACTACTCACAATAGCAAGGAAAGGGGTCAACCTTGAGGCCCATCAGCAGATAAATGACATGCAATAGATTTTGTTTAGTCTTAAAGAAAAATAAAGGTGTTGGCTTAGTGTTTAAGAGTACTTCCGCCGGGCGTGGTGGCGCACGCCTTTAATCCCAGCACTCGGGAGGCAGAGGCAGGCGGATTTCTGAGTTCGAGGCCAGCCTGGTCTACAAAGTGAGCTCCAGGACAGCCAGAGCTATAAAGAGAAACCCTGTCTTGAAAAACCAAAAAAAAAAAAAAAAAAAAAAAAAAAAAAAAAATTGCCGGGCGTGGTGGCGCACGCCTTTAATCCCAGCACTCGGGAGGCAGAGGCAGGCGGATTTCTGAGTTCGAGGCCAGCCTGGTCTACAAAGTGAGTTCCAGGACAGCCAGAGCTATACAGAGAAACCCTGTCTCGAAAAACCAAAAAAAAAAAAAAAAAAAGAGTACTTCCTGCTCTCCCAGAGGACCTGAGTTCAATTCCCAGCACCCATATCAGAAGGGTCGCAACCTCCTGTAACTCCAGTTCCAGGGCCTCTGGCACTCTCTTCTGGCTCCACAGGTACCAGCACATATGTGGAACACACTTACACAGATAGTCTACATACACGTAGATATTTTTTTTTTAAAAAAAAGGAAATAACTTTTAAAAGAAAAGAAAAGAGAGGACTGGCAAGATGGCTCAGCGGGTAAGAGCACTGATTGCTCTTCCAGAGGACCTAAGTTCAAATCCCAGCAACCACATGGTGGCTCACAACCATCCGTAATGAGATCTAACGCCCTCTTCTGGTGCATCTGAAGACAGCTCCAGTGTACTTATGTATAATAAATAAATCAGTCTTTGGGCCGGATCCAGCAGGGACTGAGGGAGTGAAGTTGACCGGAGCGAGCGGGGCTGACCGGAGAGAGCAGGGTTGACTGAAGTGAGCAGAGGTCCTAAAAAATTCAATTCCCAACAACCACATGAAGGCTTGCAACCATCTGTACAGCTACAGTGTATTCACATACATAAAATAAATTAATAAATCTTTTTTTTTAAAGAAAAGAGAAGGAAAAAGAAAAAATCATGGAGTTTGTGTAAAAATAAAAGAAACTGGGAATTATTATCTTTTTTTTAAAGATTTATTTATTATATGTAAGTACACTGTAGCTGTCTTCAGACACACCAGAAAAAGGCATCAGATCCCATGACAGATGGTTATGAGCCACCATGTGGTTTCTGGGAATTGAACTCAGGACCTTCAGAAGAGCAGTCAGTGCTCTTAACCTCTGAGCCATCTCTCCAGCCTGGAAATTGTTATCATAAGCAACATAATTGAGCTGGGAAAAGGCTAATGTGTTTTCTCTCACTTGCCAATTTTTATCCATGAGTAAACGTACATGTGAGGGGGAATAGAGGGCTGTGAAACTAGAAAGGGGACTGTGAGGGCTGGCAAGGTGGCTCAGCGGGTAAAGGGCCTGTCTAACTGCCATCTCGTCTGACATGGCAGAGGGAAAGAACCAACTCCCACAAGTTGTCTTCCGGCCTCCACACCCACACATGTGCACATGCATCCACATGTATTAATGTATTACGTATTAATGATAAATCAATAAGCAAATAACTGACCCAAAAAAGTGTTAAGAGAGGGAACTGTGAAGGAATGGGGAGGGTGCAGAACGGGGATGGCTGTGGGCAAAGAGTGGGGAACAAGGGTCAGCACAAATAAGGTATGTGGGAAACTGGTGTAATGAAACCTATTCCTCTGTATGTTAATGTAAAATAAATTTAAAATTAGTTTCCTTCATTAAAAAAAAATCTGCTTCTGGAGCTAGGATGTAGCTTAGTGATAATGTGCCTAACAGCAAACAAACAAATAAAAATAATAAGCTTCAGAGAGAATGAGAGAGAAGAAGAAGAAGAAGAAGAAGAAGAAGAAGAAGAAGAAGAAGAAGAAGAAGAAGAGGGAAGAGGAGGAGGAAGAGAAGATGTTGTAGTCATATTACAGTCTCAAAAAGGAAGGGAAGAAAAAAAAAGAAAGAAAAAGAAAAACAAGCTTTAATCTTGGGTGTGGGTTTTAGTAGCAAATTCCTGGCTCCTGCAGGGCAAGGAGCAGGTGGTGCTGACATAATTTCAAACAGGCTGAATGTGTCTTCTGTGGCCAAGACCAGCTGTGTGCATCCAGTCATTACAGGGACTAAGGAGTCGAGGCCCAATTACCACCAGGAGAAGCACATGAGGAGGCTAGACCAGATGCAGGTCAGACGGCATTCCATGCCAACCGAGAGTCTTGTGCCAAGGAAGGGCTGGTCCCAGGCAGAAATGTCAGAGAATGAAAACAGAGTGGCATGCCCTCCGAGCAGAGGAGGGACATGACTTAAGCCAAGGTAGGGTACACAGACCTGGCCCAAATGCCATGGTAAGAAAAAGTCTTTGGGACATGGACTATAAATGTCAGTCCTTGAGTGCAAAATGAAGACAAAAAAGATGCTGACTAAGCAGATCCGTAAGACCATCGGAAGCAGCTCAAACCACACAGATCACTCGAAATACATCCTACCAACTATTACTTCTACTTGCTCAGCGTCTGAGTAGGGACAGCTCTGTTCCGGGCTTGTGCTGAATAGTTTTCTGTCAACTTGACACGAGCTAAAGCCATCTGAGAGGAGGGATCCTCAATTGAGAAAATGCCTCCATAACATTGGGCTGTGGGCAGGCCTGTAGGGCATTTTCTTAATTAGTGATTTATGGAGGAGAGTCCAGCCCATTGTGGTTGAGGCCACCCCTGGGCAGGTGGTCCTCGGTTCTGTAAGAAAGCAGGTTGAGCAAGCCATGATGAATAAACCAGTAAGCCGCAGCCCTCCATGGCCTCCGCTTCAACTCCTGCCTCCAGATTCCTGGCCTGTTTGAGTTCCTGTCCTGACGTGCTTCAATAATAAACAGTGACATGGAAGGGTAGGTCAAGTAAGTAAGTCCTCTCCTTCCCAGTTCACCTTTTGGTCATGGTGTCTTGAAGAGCAATAGGAAACCAACTAACATAGTGCTCAATGTTTTAACCTTCTAGATTATTCATGCAAGCGCAGGTAAGTCCCAGAGTCCACTGAAGAGGTAAAGTCAACCAAGGAGGGAGCCCCGCCCCCTTTCCATCCACTGCCCAGCTGCGGGCTGTTTTCAATGTCATCTAGTGCAACAGCTGTCATTACTTACAACCGTCCTGAATTCCCCCCAAAGGTCCCAGAGAGGCTACACCACCCAACAGAGCTGAGGCCACAAAACCACAACCTTCCCCCATGGACTTCACCTCCCTGACTCAAGTTCAGTGGGATGCAGGTCAAGTTAGAGGTAAGGGGAGTTTTCAAGACTCTCAGGCTGAACGTTATCCTCCCAAGCTGCCTTCGGATGTCCAAGTAGTCTCCTATCTACGTGGGCCCTCCAGGGTCAGGGGCAATTGGGCATCTCTCATGATCTCTCATGCTGAGTTCTGCCCTCTAGAGCCACACTCGGGACAATGTCTATCTATGGCTACTTTCACAAAATACAAATTATCCCTAGGGGCTTCCCCAGTCTTCTGCCCACCCCACCCCACAACTGCCATTTGAAACTCTTAGTACAGCATCTCTGCCCTGCTTCACGGGATCACATAGCATATGTGTTTATGTAGGGCTGTGCTATGCTTTCTCTGGAGTGCAGGATGCCCTACTATTGATAGACCCCCTTATGACCTACAGCAAGAAAAGATACAAACACGCAGTCTGGACAGATTATAAACACATGCCCAAAAAGATATGCTGGGACTCTATTAAGATTCACTTCCACGAGCATCTGAATTTAGGAACGGGGATGGGACATTCTCCTGTCAAGTCCTGGATCATCTTACGCAGTGCTCTCAGAAGGTGTCTTTCCTAGCGGAAAGAGGAACAAATTAAAAATACTTGTTCTTCCCGTCAAGTGGTAGCAACAGGGAGGCTGTGAGTCACCCCTATGTTAATGGGCACATCAAGAACAAGGGAGGAAAGGTCCGGGAAATTCAGCCTAGGGTAGGGTGTGAAGCCAGAGGAAGGGTCAGGCCTCCTTCATTTCTGACACCCAGGACCTGACTCCTGACTCTACTGCCTGAGAGACACCTAAGCGCCATTCTCTGCTGTCACCAGGAGTCAGCACACAGGCATCATGGGAGTGAGAGTAGGGAAATGGGAAGAGGGTACTTTGTCCAGTGTGACCTTAACTCTGTGCAGTTATGAGGCATTAAGTCAGTGGTCCTGTACCTTCCTAATGCTGTGACCCTTCAATACATGGTACAGTGACTGCAACCATAAAGTTATTTTCACTGTCACTTTGTAACTGTAATGTTGCTACTGTTATGAATCATAATGTAAATATCTGTGTTTTTCTGATGGGCTTAGGCCACCTCTGTGAAACAATCATTTGATACCCGCCCCAAAGGACTGTGATCCCCCAGACTGAGAACCACTGCTCTATAGGGAAGGCTCTTCAACAGAGCCTCAAAAAGGGTAACCAATGAAGATTCCAAGATGACAAACCGAGGCTGTCCTCAAGATGAATAAGAAGAGGCAATTACCCAGACTTGACCAGACACTCGTGAGTCTTGAGAACATCCTTGAGCGGTATGGTTCGCAGAGGCTCTCTGTCCTGATAGGAAAGACAGAAGATGGGCAAATGAAGCTAGGTACATGGCCCAGTGACCCATGCCAGTTCACCAACACCCCTCTCTCAGAGTATTGGCTAAAACCAACCTGGTTTCAAAATAATTATTACAGAGAAGCAATCTATGCAGCAGCTGCTCTGCCCCCCCCACACACACACACACACACAGCAGCTCAGTGCACAGACGCTGGCAGCAGTCCAGGTCTTTGTATAATAGCATCATAAAGAGACACAGGTTGGACAGAGATAAGACAAGAAGTGGCTTGGAAGTCTGTATGGGCCTGGCTTCCACTCATGCATGCCTCTCTGTTACTCAGACCTCTCAGGAGGGACCCAAACCTACGACCTACCTACCTGCTCACACTTGAAGTAGCAGATAGTAAAGTCATCGAGGGCAAAGAAGCGTCGTTTCCAACTCTTCCGCTGAAATGACAAATAAGGAACCAAACCGTCAAGGACAGGGACAGGACTCCAGAGTCAGGACTAGCATTGTCATAGAAAATGTCCAGGGACCCAGTACCATGGAAGCCAGGCTCCCATCTTCAGCAGGGGCAAAGAACTGGAACAATGGAAAGTCCCAGGCCTCCATCTGAGCCCCCATCTTTCCAGTGATCAAGCACCTAACACCTGAAGAGCACCTGAGGGTCCTTCTCTGCTGCCGCCAGGAGCTACTACTGTGTGGGCTAGTTTTCTGTCAACTTGACACAAGCTAAAGCCATCAGAGCGGAGGGAACCTCAATTGAGAAAATGCCTTCATAAGATGGGGCTACAGACAAGCCTGTAAGGCATTTTCTTAATTAGTAATTTATGGAGGAGAGCCCAGGCCATTGTGGGCGGTGCTATCCCTGAGCTGATGATCCTGGGTTCTATAAGAAAGTAGGAAGAGAGGCCCCCTAGGTCTTGCAAACTTTATATGCCCCAGTACAGGGGAACGCCAGGACCAAGAAGTGGGAGTGGGTGGGTAGGGAAGCAGGGTGTGGGGGGAGGGTATAGGGAACTTTCGGGATAGCATTTGAAATGTAAATAAAGAAACTATCTAATAAAATTAAATTTAAAAAGAATAAATAAATAAATAATTGATTAAAGTATAAATAATGATAAACACAAACTCTATAGTTTTTCCTTTGTAAATAGTATCATAATAGGATTTTTCACAAACAAGGCTAACATAAAAGTATGATTTTATGACAATCAAACAAAATAAATTTTGCATCCATTAGCTTGAAAAAAAAAAAAAAAAGAAAGAAAGCAGGCTGAGCAAGCTATGAAGGAGCAAGTCAGTAAGCAGCACCCTCCATGGCCCTGCATCAGCTCCTGCTCCAGGATCCTGCCCTGCTTGACTTCCTGTCCTGATTCCCTTCAGTGGTGATGGACCATGATGTGGAAGTGTAAGCCAAATAAACCCTTTCCTCCACAAGTTGCTTTTGGTCATGGTGTTTCACTGAAGCTATAGAAACCCTGACTAAGACAACTATGTCATCAGCTCATCATCTTAGGAGCAAGAGTTGGGAAATAGGAGGGAAATCTGACCATCAGTGTGCAAAGTGCATCAGTTTGAAGGCAGTAAGGCTTTTTACCACCACAGGCAAGCTTTCTGGGGGACTAATGGCTAGTTAACATATTACCATAAGTAGTTAACATATAACCCAATGGCAGTCAACATAGAGAGGTACAGATCTTCCTCTCTTTCTCCTCTGCTACATCCATGCCCACTGGATCCCCAGCAGTAATAGAACCCCAGTTGTAGCCCCTGTGCTGGACTCACCACATTCCCTTGCTTCACACAGTAGCCACTCTTAATGAGGGGAGGCCCAGTGGAAGGACGGCAGCCTGATGTGGGGATGTAGCTCTGAGACCTTCGAAGGAAGGCGTGAGTCCCTGGCTCGCACCCTTCCTGCCCATCCCCACCGTTCTACAAGGAAACAGCAGAAACAGCAACACTGTTAATATCCCAGTCATTCCTCTGTGGGCTCCTTCCAGCCTTCTCACCACACCTCTGGTCTTTTTGATATAATGTCAGTCGAAGAACTAAGAGCTGACGTTGCCCCCAGTTAGCCGATGCTCTAGTGTTTTCCCAAAGTATGATGCTAGCTAGAGACCCAGAAGAGGAAGGAGAGACGACATAGAACTGAAGGAGTCACAAGTACCCAAATGGGACTGCAGACTTGTGTCTAGTCTCACTGCCTCCCTCAGCCCTGTTTTCTTTGTGATTTATGAGTGTGCATTGCCTGGGTCTTAAGCAAAAGCCTAGAGGCCACACATGCTCAAGATGTCATGATGTCATGTCCCCAACTTCTACATTGGCACTGAACACATCCATCCTGCACTATATCATCCCGGTCACCTTCTTCACTAGCTCCCCATCCTAATGCTTTGTGCAGGTCCTTGGGCACAATGCATAGGTCTTCACTCCCTGCAAAGCAACAGCACCTGGCTGATAGGCGTTTGTACCACCACGCCCCCGATGATCTCAGTCTTGTAGGCCACCTGCGGCTTCTTCTCTAGGGTGGGAGGAGCTGTTAAGTTTTTGAGAACTTCTGTGGCCAAGGGTACCGTCCCAGCCTTGGGTACCTAGGAAGAAAGGTGATATGGTCAGCAAGAGATAGAAAGCTTAGGAAGAGAGCAGAACCACAAACAGGATGTGGGGAGAAATGGAAAGCTAATTTACTAACACAGAGACAAACACACACACACACACATACTTCCTTTAAATTATGCACACATACACATAACACACACAAGCACATATACATATATGTACATATACACATAGATATACACACATATACAAACACACCATACACACACATAGATACATATACTATATACATACATGCACAAACGTAGACATACATACACACACAAAGATACGTGCACATACACATACACTATAATATACATACATATAACACACACAGACACATATATACACATATAGATATATACATGTACACATCTGTGCACAGAGATACACACATACAACACACAAGCACATATACACATGTATACACACATATAGATATATACACATAAACACAGATACACATGCATACACCCATACACACACACACACATATATACACACACATGCTTACACACACAAAACACATATACACACATATGTATATCACACATATACATGCACACATACAAATACATAACATACACACAGAACAAACTTACTGCATACCTATAGGATGAGCTAACCCTAGTTAGGATGCAAAGAAGAGGCATGAGCCCTGTCCTCTTGACACTCATATATATGCCAGTAGTTAAGACTGAACAAAAAATTCTCAGCAAAACAAGAAGTCGGAAAAATGAACAGGGCATGGTAGAATGTATATGTACGTGTGTGTATGTATGTATATGTATATATGTATGTATTCTGCCACCACCTTTTCAAATCAACCCAGAAATTCACCCTTCTCCTCTCCTTCAGTGTCCTGATGTGTAGCAATGCACAACATGGCCCAACCAGTGCCAAGGAGAGTGTAGTGCTCAGCTCCCCACTGCGTCCTCTTAGCTCAGGGGCATGATTGTCTCAATTTTACATATAAGGTAAACACAGATCATCAACGTTGTGTCCTTTACTCCTTAAAATGCTAACTATCACTACCTCCTCAGGCCACCCTCACTAATTTCCTGTGGGATGTCATACCAACATCCCAGAGACAGCACACAGCAAAACCTGTCTTCTGCCAGCCTTGCCTCACGCTCCTCTGCAGGTTGACCAGAACAGTAAACAGCTGTCACATTGCTTAAACAGCTACAGTTAACCCTGCTTGAGCCCAACGATACAGATGCTGAGTAGACAGAGATTCCATCTACCAACATCCTTTGGAACCTTAAGGTTTCTGGAAGAATAATTTGTCCCGGCAATGGGCATTTCAATTCAAAGTCGTGAGAAGACAAGCACTTCTGACTGTACAACACAGAATTTCTAAGTTTTCAGCAACTGTGGTAGACCCGACTCTGCCTGTCTTGCTGAGTTTCTTTTTACTATTGTCCTCCTCTTCCCCCTAAAGCCGTTTACTAAACATTCCCCATGTTAGATGCTTGGTCCCCAGCACGCAGCACCATTGGGAAGCAGAGGAACTTTCCAGAGATGGGGAGGAGTGGGAAAAGTTGGGTTACTGGGCATAAGCCCTCTGTGGGGATAGTGGGACCCCAGTGCCTTCTTGTTTTGTTCTTTGCTTCCCAACCACAGGTTTCTCACTCCGCATGTCCCACCTTACTACCCTGCCTCATCACAGGCCCAAAACAACAGGGATAAACCCCATGAACTACAAAAAACAAATGCCATGATCTGTAATTAGCCTTTCCTTCTTGTAACTTGACTGTTTTGAGCAGGTTATCACCGTGCTGAGAAGCTAACACATTTCTTTTTCCTTCCCTTTTAACTCTTCTTTCTTTCTTGTAAAAATATTCCTTGGGAATAGGAAATAGATTCTTCATTAGCCATGTCCAGGATAACCTGAGTCCTTAACACAATCCGTGGACGAGTTCCCAGGTTTGCAAAGCTCTTAGAAGACGTTTTCCAGGCACAACTAAGAAGAATATCCCCCAAACTAGAAAGAAACAGACCTGAGTTCCTCTCGTGTGCTTTCCCAGTTCCTCTGCTTCTTGTTAGCAATCCCTTTTCCAACACCACAACAATGAGTCAGCAGTGTCCCACAATTACCCAGGACGGGACTGACAGAAGCCCTCCCAGGAAGCACAAAAGAGACTCCACAAACTTCCTCTTGAACTCCGTTCAGACTCAAACTCTCAAGTTCACTGGTAGTTGTCCACCAGTGGACAAGAGGAGGTTAGATAGAGATGGGTCTTCACAGGCTCTGAGGCAAGGCCCTGCTGCCCTCTGAGCTCTGCCCCTTCCCCACTGAAGTCAAGAGCCGGGACCCCCCACTTTCCCTACCAGAGAGAACAGAGGGTATACATACAGTGATCTTGCTGGCTTGGTTCAAGGCTTCTACCCAGTCCTTCAGATCTTTCTGGTCGTTGGCTTGAAGAAAATATCTCTGAGACAGGGCATTGATAACTATAAACGTAACAGGGAAGGAGAAAGAAGGTACCGGGTCAGGATTTGGAGATCACAAGAGACCAGGAAGTTAGGGTGTCTGAGGTGACAAGACCCATGAGGCCATTCAGAAGATCAAGAACCTGCCCAGGGTGTTAAGTCACATGCATGCTCAGAAGCAGCAGACCCCTGCAACACATTCATCAGCTACCAGAGTGACGCTGGCATTAACAGTGGCTTCAATGCGCTATTGGTGACAATGAAGCTACTTATATGCCACCAGTAAGACACTTAGTCGGGACCCTAGGGCTTGCTTCTACCAGTATGATCTTGTCTTGTCTGTGCCTGGGAAATGGAACAACACTTGCTTGAGACCTGTAGCCTTGGCCTCACTTTCTTTTTTTTTTTTTTTTTTTTTGGTTTTTCGAGACAGGGTTTCTCTGTGTAGCCCTGGCTGTCCTGGCACTCACTTTGTAGACCAGGCTGGCCTCGAACTCGGAAATCCGCCTGCCTCTGCCTCCCGAGTGCTGGGACTAAAGGCGTGCGCCACCACGCCCAGCCTCACTTTCTTTTTTTTTTTTTTAAAAAGATTTATTTATTTATTATATGTAAGTACACTGTAGCGTCTTCAGACACTCCAGAAGAGGACGCCAGATCTCGTTACGGATGGTTGTGAGCCACCATGTGGTTGCTGGGATTTGAACTCTGGACCTTCGGAAGAGCAGTCGGGTGCTCTTACCCACTGAGCCATCTCACCAGCCCTTGGCCTCACTTTCAACCTGTTCCTCCCTCTGGGCATTCCCTTAATCACAGCTTACCTCTGATTGATTGATTGATTGATTGATTGATTGATTGGTTGATTGATTGACTTTCATCATTATCACTAATATATCTTTAAGTGAGCTGACCACAAAATTTAAGAGTGACTTCTAAACTTAGCAATAATATTTGGAAGGAACAGGAAAAAGAAGAGAGCCAACCTGAAGTTGGGAGAAAGAAGTCACTTCATCCCTCTGGCCCAAGACTGAAGTCAAGAAGCCGTTGCCGAGGAGACAAAGAACTCGCTGTTTCCATTCATACAAACAGCTCTTTATTGAGGACCCACTATGTGCCAGCAGCCATCTTATGTGCTGAGGACGTGCAGTGACGACGCAGGAAGTGACTCTGCCTCCCTGAAGCTCCTGCTCAGAGCCTCCCTGGACACAGAAAGGCCTCAGCATTTGCTCAGAGCGAGGGCTACTTAGCAATACAGTCGCCAAGCGGACCAACTGAAGATAGACTTGAGGCATTGGTGGAGTGGCTCTGCGCCTTTGCCACTAGCCCCCAGCCCCCAACTACAACTCATATGGCAATCTTGAGACCCTACATATGCCTTCCTTCATTTTAATGCTTCCCTGCCTTTTCCCCCCTTTTCTCGGACCTTATCATGTCCTGAGTACACCGCTGCTCAGTTCTAAAGTGAAGGCTCCCAGAGACTTCTACCAGATGCTTTCTGTCCACCTTAAACAGAAATACAGCTTGCCTCATAATCTCAGCACATTGGAGTCTGGGTGCAGCAGGGGCAAAGTTCCAGGGCAGCTTTGACAGCTTTGGGGGTGGGGGGAGAGAAGAAGGGGAAGGAGGAAAAGGAAGAAGGTCAGGAGGCAGATGGCCAGCAGAAGCCAACCTAGCTAAAAGGCTGCTGGCCCCTGTGTGCCTGGTCGCAAGTTATTAAAAATCTTCACAGGGGTATTACTCGGCACCCAGAACATCCCTATTATCTAAGCTACTCATGCATACAGGATACAGCTCCCATGGGATCACAGGGCTGTCTTCCACGGAAATGAAGTTATCACAGGTCTATGGCGAAAAGCCACTGTGGCTCAGTACTTACCGAAGCAGAATGGAGTTTTAGGTTTCTGCTTTGGGGTAGCTATGCTCACCTATATCAAATAAAGACAGAGAGAGACATGAGTGTGCTTTCATCAGTGTGGAAAACGTTTACCTTGAAAATATTTCATACGTAAGAAGAACATCTCAAACCTATGTATATTTGAAGACTGACAATTGAGTGTCTTGCCTCCATCCCTTAAGAAACTGGCACGGGCCGGGCAATGGTGGCACATGCCTTTAACCCCAGCACTCAGGAGGCAGAGGCAGGTGGATTTCTGAGTTCGAGGTCAGCCTGGTCTACAAAGTGAGTTCCAGGTCAGCCAGGGCTATACAGAGAAACCCTGTCTCAAAAAAAAAAAAAAAAAAGAAACTGGTACGTTCAGTCCTATTCCTTAGAGCAGGGCTTCTCACCCTTCCTAACGCAGCAACCCTTTAATGGTCAGTTCTTCCTGTTGTAGTGACAACCAATTTATTTTGTTGCTACTTCGTAACTGTAATTCATACTGTTATGAGTTATAATGTAAAAGTCTGACATGCTAGATGGTGTTGAATGACCTCTGTAAAAGGGGTCATTCGACTCCCAAAGGGGTCACAGCCCTCAGGTTGAGAACCACTCTCTTAGATACTCTTCTGTGGCAGAACTTCTACCATCCACATAACTGGTATCCTGGTGCCTGTACTAACTTTTGTCTCTGCAAGAACACTCTAAAAGCCACTGGGGTCCAGACAAGATTTTCTCTGAGCCACAAGATCTAGCAGAGTCCCATTCATTCCAGCAGGCTTCTACTATGCTCTCGAGAGCTAACCCCTTTCCCAGAACAGTCTCCCAACTGAAGGTGCTTAGGGCGTACAAATTCTAACCAAAGCAGAAGGGAACAGCAGGCACTCTTATCTGAAGGTCTAACTATTTATGCTGCCCATGCACAAAGGCAACTCTCCGGATGAGTGAGCTCACCTGGTTATATTCAAAAGCAGGGCCTGTGTAGACGGGACCACTGGTGTGCTTTACCTAGTTTTTACAATCCTGTCCCTTATATGGGTTTTGCTGAGTGTCTGCATAGGAGACCACATCATTCAGGTTCATGCTCCATCACAGCCTACAAAGATCTGGTGATTATCCACCAAATGGATGCTGGGCCAGCCATGCTGGAACACTCCACCCAACCCACTTACCAGGGTTGCCTAGAGATGCAGCACCTAGCACGGAACCCATCCACATACAGTCAGCATCCTGCCCAGGACACTGGCCTCTCAGTCCCCTTCCTAGATTTCCCAGATCTCCTTATTCTTCTCTCTGGACTCTGGGACTTGGAAGTAGAAGCATGGATTCAAGTCTTGAAGTGAGCTTCTTTGAGGCTCACAGTTGCCAAGATCTAACCATGATTGGCACACTGGTCTCTACGCTCTTGCTCTTGCCCCTAAAGTCTTCCTAGATACCTGCCCTGATTCCTTAGCCAAATAACATTGCCCCAAATACTCAACCAGGAACTGGGGTGACACCTGTAAAATATCAAAAGGATAAATAGTAGAGGTTTGTTTTGGAATCAGTCTCAAATCATTAGGTGTGTGATCTCCATTAGATGTTCTGTCAAGAAAGGAATCACAGTCACGTTCCTATGGAGTTAACAGAAGCATCGAATATGTCAGTGCAAGCAAGAGACCTGGCTACACTGCCATGTAGAATCTACTCATGAAAGAGGGACTATGGTGTCAGGCAAGGCAGCATTCATCTGTAATCCCAGCACTTGGGAGGCTGACACAAAAGGGCCTTGACTTTAGGCTACACAGCAAGTTTCTGGCTAGCCTGGGTTACATGGATGCACCCCATCTTAAAACAAATCACACACTACAATAATAATAATAATAATAATAAATAATATAATAATAAATATTTAAAATATAACTTAAAAACCACACATGGCATTTTCAATGTTAATAATTAAATTGTAAATAACATTACATCAACCTCAGTGACAAGTATTTAAAACCCAAGATGTCACATTACCCCTGTTTCTGAAGGATGAAGAACTACATCTGCTGATGACTTCCTACTAGCAGAATCCCAAGGCTGCCCAGACTATCACTAAGGGAAGGAGAGACAGAAACTATGTAGATGTGTGTGTGTGTGTGTGTGTGTGTGTGTGTGTGTGTGTGTGTGTTCATTCCACTGTATTGACGAAGAAACTCTGAAGCAAGGTGGAGGCCAGGTAGCCTAAGAAATTTCTGAAAAACATGAGGAAGAGCTCAGACAGACAACTGGCAGTAGTCATGCCTCCATGCTTCACAGGTAGCATTTAGGAGACTGCCAGTCCTGGCCCTGAACCACCTTGTTTTCCTGGGGTACAGTCCAAGCCAGTTGCTGGTCTGCAGCTACTCATTTCCTGGCTGTGAACCTCGCCATCTATGTTTCCAGGCAACCTCCAGTCCTCTGCTGGAGCTGTGCTGTACTGGGCTATGCTGGGCTGGGCTGGGCTGGGCTGTGCTGTGCTGGGCTATGCTGGGCTGGGCTGGGCTGGGCTATGCTGGGCTGGGCTGTGCTGGGCTGTGCTGTGCTGGGCTATGCTGGGCTGGGCTGTGCTGGGCTATGCTGGACTGGGCTGGGCTGGGCTGGGCTGTGCTGTGCTGTGCTGGGCTGGGCTATGCTGGACTGGGCTGTGCTGTGCTGGGCTGGGCTGGGCTGGGCTGGGCTGGGCTGGGCTGGGCTATGCTGGGCTGAGCTGTGCTGTGCTGGGCTATGCTGTGCTTGGCTGTGCTGTGCTGTGCTGTGCTATGCTGGCTGGGCTGGACTGTGCTGTGCTGGGCTGTGCTGGGCTGGGCTATGCTGGACTGGGCTATGCTGGGCTGTGCTGGGCTGGGCTATGCTGGACTGGGCTATGCTGGGCTGTGCTGGGCTGGGCTATGCTGGACTGGGCTGGGCTGGACTGTGCTGTGCTGGGCTGTGCTGTGCTGTGTTGTGCTGTGCTGTGCTGGGCTGGGCTGGGCTATGCTGTGCTTGGCTGTGCTGTGCTGTGCTGTGCTGTGCTGTGCTGTGCTGTGCTGTGCTGTGCTGGGCCGTGCTGTGCTGGGCCGTGCTGTGCTGGGCTGTGCTGGGCTGTGCTATGCTGGGCTAGGCTGGGCTGGGCTATGCTGGGCTGTGCTTGGCTGTGCTGGGCTGGGCTGGGCTGGGCTGGGCTGGGCTGGGCTGTGCTGTGCTGTGCTGTGCTGTGCTGTGCTGTGCTGTGCTGTGCTGTGCTTGGCTGGGTTCCTGCATTAACCCTGAGTGTCATGGACCTACTGTTTTCTGGCCCTAGGAACCCACCCACCTCCCAGCTTCCTTCTCATCCAGCTGGCAATTTTGATGGAGTTGTGAAGCTTGGTCCCTAAGATCCTCTCTACCTTGTCTGTAGCATCGCCCTTTCCTGGACAGACTCCTATTTATCACCGGCTGAACAGAGTGCCACTGGCTGACCCTTTGACCCCACGTGGATTACAAATGATCATGCTCACTGCGCTGATTAGTCAGCCTGGGAAAATGCTACCCATGCAGTTAGTGTGAGAACCAGAGATTCCAAAGGCGATACTCGGCTTTCTGCTTGTTCATATTCGTATATGCACTTTATAGTCTGAGGGTCCACATGCATGTGCATTTACAGTGTGCCCCAGCCTCATGGCTTAGCATGGAAGCGTTGTTGGGCAAAGTAATTCATTGCCAAACTAATGAGATTGATCCCTGTTCTGTCCTGCTTAGCTGTAGACCAGGGTTAAGAACCTCCACAGACCAGTTTCTCCCTTAGTAACACCAGTGTGAGAAGGTAAATGTCCTTCTCACAGACACAGGGCAGCAGGCACAGAAAATTAATTTGTCCACCTGTGGCTACGTCCACAGAGAAGAGCTGTTGCAGAACTCTGACTTTGGCCTCTGTCCCTGACAGCCTGCCCCCAGAGGCTTGGACAGCGCCCCCCCCCCCCCCCGCCCTCATCTACCTTCCACTTGTTGGTGACAGTGTCAGGCTACAGCCATCTTCAAACACAGGAAGAGCACAGGCCCTACAGGAAGCAGTGTGGCCACAGGTGGGTGAGGACATCCAACAGTCTGACTCAAGTGAGGGCACCCAGGCACAAACATTCTCATACCACAAGGCAGACACAATTGAGTCACTGCCCAACAGTGGTCGGCTGGCAGGTCCTGTGAGCATGCCAACATCGAGAGAGTGTTGGGGTGAAGAAAAGAATACCCTTGGGGCCCCCCACGAGTGACGCAGAAGAGCCACCCGGCAGCTGGACAGTCTCGGGAGCTTTCGATTATCAGACGCAGTAGCAACCTACGAGTCACCCAAGCATCGGGACACCGTGAGGGCCAGCCACACCCTGTCTGCCGTTGGCCGGAAGTGAGGCCTCTCAGCACCCGGGACAAAAGCAGAGGAAGGTCTTGGCGAACTCAAAAGCATGCCCCAGTGTCAGAGGAGACAGTGTCCCACAACAAAGTAAGAAAGCCACCCACACAATCATCAGAGGCCTTTCAAGTTGGTACATATGTAAGCATATGTACCTGGAGATTCAGCAGTGCCCTTCAGTGGGCTCTCTAGAGCAGTAGTAGCTCTCAACCTTCCTATCACCGTGGCCTCTTCTCTTCTCTTCTCTTTTCTTTTCTTTTCTTTTTCCTCTTCTCTTCTCTTCTTTCCTTTTTTATTTGAAATTTTCTTTATTTACATTTCAAATGTTACCCCTTTCCTAGTTTCCTCTCTAAAAATCTCCTATCCCCTCTCCCCTCCCCCTGCTCACCAATCCACCCACTCCCACTTCCTTAACCTGGCATTCCCCTATACTGAAACCCAAGGGCCTCTCCTCCCATTGATGACCGACTAGGCCATCCTCTGCTACATATACAGCTAGGGCCATGAGTCCCACCACCATGTGTTTTCTTTGGTTGGTGGTTTAGTCCCAAGGACCTCTGGGGGTACTGGTTAGTTCATATTGTTGTTCCTCCTATGGGGCTGCAGACCCCTTCAGCTCCTTGGGTTCTTTCTCTATCACCTTCATTGGGGACCCTGTGCTCTGTCCAACTGCGGCCCTCAAATACAGTTCCTCATGCCACCCAACCATAGAATTATTTTCTTGCTATTTCCTAATTGTAATTTTGCTACAGTTATGAACCATAGCATAAATCTCTGTGTTTGCCTATGGTCTTAGGTGACCCCAGTGAAAGGGTCGTTCAACACCTCAAGGGGTCCCGACCCACAGGTTGAGAATCGCTGTTTTGGAGTCTCTCTCTCTCTCTCTCTCTCTCTCTCTCTCTCTCTCTCTCTCTCCCCCTCCACACCCAGCCCACAACACACAAATAGTTAATAGCCAGTATTTTTGGAGGACCTGTTATCTATCAGAAGCCCTCAAAAAATAGATCCAGTAGGGCTGGGGGCTGGCTGTGTGAAGACCTCTGGGATGGGACTGAAGGACAATGAAAAGATAACACCATGGGCCACGTTCAGTTATTTTCCAGTTTGCCCAACCAGACTGCTTCTGTTGTCATTATGTCCTGGAGACAGATACTTCCATCTTTGGGTCGTCCCTCTGGAGGACAGCACCCCACACACACACACCTCTCCCCACCCCTTACCCCCCCTCCACCCGTCCACCCCACCCCTAACATGCCAGCCCCAGAGATCAGGGACAGAACAAGCCAATCTGTCTCACACTGTGCAAACACTTGACCCTGGGAGTAACCTAAGGATGACAAAAAAAAAAAAAGAGAGAGAGAGAGAGACAGACAGACAGACAGAAGAGGGCCTGGTTTGTTCTGGCAGTGGGTCAGCTGGAGGTAAGGTACTCATCGATCGGTGACCTAACCCAGTGGCCATTTATGGGTTTTTCAAAGACCCGTGCGGGCTCACCTGTCTCAGGAAGGGCTGGCTGAAAGTCAGGTCACCCTTTCTAAAAGAGGCAGAGGATACTGAAAGCCTCCTCTGGGCTGCATTTATAAACCATGATTCAGCAGGAGATTATATTCACTGCCCCCTCCCCCCCCCCCAAAAAAAATGCTTCCCCAACCCATCACACAGGAGACGGTTTCAGTTTTCATCTTCAACAGGGTTTTCTGCTCTCCTCCCTTCCCCACCCCCTTGCCTCCCCCTCTCCCCTGCCCTCCCCCCAATTCTCCTTCTGGAGAAATGACCTAATGAGCTCTCAGCAGACGAGAAGAAAGGGCCCCTTGGGGGGGTTGGGGGGGGCAGGAGCTGGGCTGGGCTGGGCTGCCCTGGCCTGGGGAGGCCCCCACATTTCTTATCAAAGGGCATGCACAAATTGCCTGCAGCTGTGCGCTTTAACCAGCAGCGTCCTTCCCCTGAGGCCATTATCTCCCCTCTAATCAGCTCAACCACTGCCCAGCATCTTCTCTCCCTCGGCGCTGAGGTCCAGCTGCAGCTGGCAGGCATGGGATAAGCCTGCCCGTCCAGCCGAAGATGGCCACTCCTCTCAGCACCTCTCTTGACCCCCATCGTCAGTAGGAGCACTTCTCAGATCTTAAATCTGTTACCAGATGGGAGCCACTTAGCTCAACCCCTAGCCTCTAGGTCCTCAAAGTCCCTTGGGTGGGAGGAGCCAGGGAAGAAAGCAGCAGCCCTCATGAGGACAGGCATGGGGGACAGGACTTCTGTGGCTTTGGATCTGGCTGGGTGCCACCTGGCTTCCCTCCTGCTTTCTGAAGAGGAACTAAATCCCCTGGCCTTTTTTTTTCTTTATTTTTATTTTTATTTTTTTTTAAATCAGGGCTGTATCATGGGTCAGCAGCAGCAGAGGCTGCCTGGGGAGGGGCTGCTAAAAGCAGCCGAATTCAGCAGTATTTTGTGAGCATTGTTGACTGGCCCTACTCCCCGGGGACTCAGAGAAGACTAAGAGCTGCTCTTGCCCCTACATGAATGCTAGGTGAGGGCACAGACTGCCAGGGACCTGCCATGCTCCCCAGGAGGTACCCAGATGTTGGGTGTGGTCCTGGCCATATCTTAGGGCCTTGGGGGGGGGGGTGTTTTCAGCCCTCCATCCTCAAACCTTCTGTCTGGAGAACTGGTAAAATCCCAGGGGACCTGAGGCATTTCCGAGCTGCTGCTCATAACTGTACACTTCGAGAGAATCCTTTACTGGATCAGGGTCATTGTCCCTGTGTCCTTTTGTTCCAATCACAAAAAAAAAAAAAAAAAAAAAAAAAAGAAAAAGAAAAAGAAAAAAAAAAAAAGAGGTCACATCCTACATGGTACTTTATTTCAGATGTGACATGCTTCCCAAAGGCCAGTGGTCAACAGCTGGAACTCTTAGGAGGTGGGGCTACGTGGGAAGTCCTTAAGTGATTAGTGATACCCTTAGAAGAGATTATAGTATCCAGTCCCTCTATAATTTGCCTCCTAGCCATGAGGCAAGAAGCTGCCCACCACTGTTTCGGACATAATGTGCTGCCCCAAAATCACGACTAAGATCTCAGACACAGTGACCCAAAGTAACCCTTTTCTCTTTCAAGAGTATCTCAAATGTGCCCACAGGTCTGGAGCGATGACTATCCGGTGGGTCCAAAGAGTAAGAGGCTGTGGGCCACCCTCTCCACTGCTAACCACCACCACCACCACCACCAGACAGCAGCAGCCTGAGAAACAGAGACACGGAGGGTCAGGGCTGTGACTGCTCCCAAAGGCTCACACCTCCAGGATGTAGAGCTTCCTCCTGCTCCAAGAGCATGGCTTCCCGGCCTGCCAAACCAACATTACCTTCGAGATGTAGGTCAGCTGCAGAGACCCGACAGCTCCTGCCCCAACTGCCAGGTTCTGAAAGACAAAGATGTTTTCTTAAGATGTGCACTGTGTGAGGCTCCCAACCAGCTGTAAGAGATAGGGTCAGTGTTCCGGTCTAACCTGTGCCATTGTAGTCTCGGGCAAGTCACCCTGCTCACCTACAGGACACCAGTGATAAATCTGGGGGAACATAGTACCACTAACACTACCCCTCACCTTCTTCCGATGAGTTAAGTTACTCTAGGACAGGGGTTGGACGGGTATGCACCACCACCTAACTGACCCCCAGGGTCCCCTGCTGTGATCTGAGATGCCCTTATTTAAACCAAAATGCTTAAGATTTCAGGGTTTTGTTTTTTCTTTTCCTTTTCTGCTAGTGAGAGTTCCTTTTCCTGGGTGATGTGATGGCAGATGCATGTCACTACAACCAAGCACTTAAACATTTTACATTAAAAAAATGAGAAGTCCTGAGGACTGGACCCAAGTCTAAACACAGAATTCCATTTGTGCTTCATGTACCCATGATACAGATTGCCGGAGGACGGACGGTAACTTTAGACAATGATTTTCGGTCCCTCCTGTTCTGACTGTAACACAACTCAAGGGGCTAGGCATAGAATTTTCTTTCTTTCTTTCTTTCTTTCTTTCTTTCTTTCTTTCTTTCTTTCTTTCTTTCTTTCTTTCTTCCTTCCTTCCTTCCTTCCTTCCTTCCTTCCTTCCTCCCTTCCTTCCTTCCTTCCTTCCTTTCTTTTTCCATTTTTTTACTAGATATTTTCTTTATTTGCATTTCAAATGTTATCCCCTTTGCTGGTTTCCCCTCCGAAAACCCCCTATGCCCTCCTCCCTCCTCCTGCTCACCAACCCACCCACTCCCGCTTCCCTGCCCTGGCATTCCCCTATACTAGGGAATCGAGCCTTCACAGGACCAAGGACCTTTCCTCCCATTAATGTCTGACAAGGCCATCCTCTGCTTCATATGCGGTTGGAGCCAGGCATAGAATTTTCTACTTGTTATCACATCCACATTCGGAAAATTGCAGATTTGACATCATCTCAGACTTTCAGATTTTTTTAAAAAACTATTCCTTTTATTTATTTTTAATTAGATATTTTCTTCATTTACATTTCAAATGTTATCCCCTTTCCTAGTTTATTTTATGTATATGAATACACTGTACCTGTCTTCAGACACACCAGAAGAGGGCATCAGATCCCATTACAGAAAGTTGTGAGCCACCCTATGGTTGCTGAGAATTGAACTCAGGACCTTTGGAAGAGCAGTCAGTGATCTTAACCACTGAGCCATCTCTCCAGCCCTGGGAATCTATTGAGAACCTGCACCTATAGCCCGTGAGTCCATTGAGAACCCATACCCATAGGCTAGGAGTTCACTGAGAACCCATTCTCATAGCCTGGGAGTCCATTGAGAACCCATACCCATAGCCTGGGAGTCCACTGAGAACCTGCTTCCACAACCTGAGCCTGCAGCTCCAAAACTCACACCATGATCCTCCAGGAGAAAAGTGGAAGCCCCCACTATACGGGGCCATCTCTAAGCAATGAAAAGAACAAAATCTTGGATAAGAAAAGTTAGTAAATTTACCTAAGGATTAACAGAGAAGTGGTCTACCATTCTAGAAGACTCCCTTAAGAAATGTCTTAGCTGGAGAGATGGCCCAGGGGTTAAGAGCTGCTCTTAGAGAGGACCCAATTTGACTCCTAGTGCCTACATGGTGGCCCACAACTGTCTGTAACTCCAGTTCCAGGGGCTCTGATGCCCTTCTATAATTTCACAGGCACCAGAAGCACACAGTACACAAATACATGCAGGTACATGCAGGCAAAATACCATATACCTAAAATAATTTTTTTTATTAAAAGAAATTTTTAAAAAATAAATGTCTTAGATTTGGGGAGAACACTCTAGCCTGTTACCCAAACTTAACTTATATCTCCAAAGTAAATTCAGTTTGTCCAGCTTCCTGTTTATAAGGAAACAGGGCTAACACAACCATTTAAAAAGAGCTCTGAATCTCAGCAACAGACCTAAAAAAAGACTCCATTGCCATAATTTATACATAAAATATGAAGCTGGGAAAGCACCTTTGAGAGGCTGAGAGTGTAGTTCAGTGGTAGAACATTTTCTGAGCATGCAATGGGACCCTCACTATCACCCCAAGTTCCGCAAAAATAAATGAATAAGAGCTACCTACCCTTGAGTGTGCAGATTGGCATTATTTATGCACTGCCTAAATTTTATCATGACTTCTAAAAACTCATTGAAGGAAATCCCTATTGTGTTAAGAAAGATCAGTTCTGTCATTCCCCAAAGCAAAAGCCACACGGAGCCACCACTCTCTGAGAGTAAGGAGCGAGAGCCTGAGGGGCCATGAACGACTCTGGACAGATGCAACTCAGCTGGGGAACAGAGACAAGCCTTTGTCTCCGTAGTGTTTCTGTGGCCTGGAGATGCCGGATCATGTGGAGCTAAAGGCTTCCAGGTCTTCTAGGAGCAGTCCACCATTGCAAAAGCCTGAGAGACTGCGATTTCACTGTAGTATTAACACTACTGACTGCAGTCAAGACTATCGCAAGATTTTCCCTGTCCAATTACATTAATATAGAGGAGGTCTGTGATTAGACAGGGAAAAGGGAGAAGGAGCAAGAGCTTGAGAGCGTGGCCTGCCCTCTCCCCCCAAAGTTGGTGTGTTTATTTTTTAATATTTCCCGCATCACAAGACCTTTCCTATAAAATGCAGCCGATAAACCGTGCCAGATGGTGGCCGGGAGAATTCCATGAAAATAGGGTGAGCATAGTGCAGAACAGCCACTGGCCCCTCAAGCGAGCTAATTACAAGATGCAAACCCCAGGGTCCAGGGCTGCTCTTAAATAACTACTCTCCCTCACCCCAAACCACATCTCCGAAGCCTCTGGAGCCCCATCTTGAATTATGAGTGAAGTGGAGTGGGGGAGCAACTTGGACTCTAAACCACAAGTAATGACAGGGGTAGATCAGATTTCAAGGACATCAGCGCTCTGCTGTAGCCGTGAAAGCCTCCTCCCACTCACAGTGACAGTGCTGCCTGCCGAGATACCCTGGGCATGAGGGTGGGGAAATCTCATGTCTACTCCGCCCTTTCTGCTCTGAGGCACAGATAAGTGCTCTCTCCATCCCAGGAGGCCAGGAAAACATGGCGAATGTCTGAGAAGCTGTTTGCCCTCCACCTCCTACCCATCCAAGGGAGGAAGGGCATAACACTGGGAGAAACATCCCTAAGAATCCCAAGGCTTCATCCAAAGTTAGACTCGGTATCTGCTCCAATTATTGGATCTACAAGGTTAATGGCAACACCTCCCTACGGTTGGCAAGAACTCATTGATTGTCACAGTGGCACGCAGACAGTCCCAGGCAGACGTTTCCTCATCAGACAAGGTTGCACAAAAATGCCTGAGCAGCCAGGTGCCAGCGCAAGGAACCCAGGAATCAGCACCCAGAGAACATCAAATGCCAAGGGTGGAGGGAGGAGCCACAGCGTTGTGTCCAGTGATGAAGGGATAAACTCAGGACTCTGTGAGGCCTTCGCTGACTCCAGCCAGCTACAAGCTCCTGTCTCTCACCTCACAGACAGATCCTGGATGTTGGAACAGACTCAAACACTTGGAAAAGTTCTGGCTCAAGCTTCACCCTCAAAATATGGAGTCTAAATCAAATGGGATGGATTAGAAGACAAACATTTCAAAACACTCCCAGTGATCCCTAAATGGACCTAAGTTTAAGAACAACTGAGAAATGGGACAGGATCTAGCCCCTGGATGCTGTGTTGCTGTATATTTCCCTAAGAATCAAGTCTATTCTTACTACACTCACTATAAGCTTACTGAGGACATGACTAGGAATATCAAGATGAAGGCATCTCATAACGCTAGTTAGGGGTTTAGAGCTGTGAAGAGATCCCATGACCAAAGCAACTCTTATAAAGGACAACATTGAATTGGAACTGGCTTACAGGTTCATTCAGTCCTTTATCATCATAGTGGGAAGCACGGCAGCGTCCAGGTAGACATGATTCTGGAGGAAAAGCTGACAGTTCTACATCTTGATCCAAAGGCAGCAGAATAGACTGTCTTTCACAGGCAGCCAAGAGGAGAGTAGATTCTACACTGGGTGGAGCCCGAAAGCCCTCAAAGCCCACCTACAAAGTGATGCCTCCAGCAAGGCCACACCTCCTCCAACAAGGCCACACCTCCAGCAAGGCCACACCTCCTAATAGGGCTACTTCTTATCTTCCTATGGTCAAGCATTCAAACATATAAATAAATCAATGGGGGCCAAACCTATTCAAGCCACCACAGCAGGTGTCTAATAGTCCCAGAACTCAAGAGGCAAGGCCAAGGCAGGATGCCTTCATAGCTCTGAGCAGATATGGCCCCCACATAGGAAGGATAGTAAACTATACCTTATTGACTACTTATTTGGGTGCTAGGGATTGAAGCTAGTTCCTTCATGAGTGCCCAGCACAGAATTTAATATTGAGGTATACAGCCACTCTCACACTTTTGAATGAGGGACTTACACTTCTAGAAGGCAGTGAATATTAATCACTGAGGGAAGATTTTTTTTTTAATTGACACATAGTCATCTTACATCGTGGGGTACAGTATGACAATCCAATCCGATGCAGTCCTTAGAGAGGAAACAGGAGCACAGAAGCAGCAATGCTCACGGTAGAGGCTGGGGAGAGGGTTGGGTGGGGAAGGAAATCCCAGCACAACAGCAGGAGCTGGCAACCCTTCGTGAGGTCCATACGTAAAAGTGGCCTCTACGTTTCTTAGACAAGTGAATTTTCTGGAACAGGACAGTTATCTGTGCACTAACAGGGGACTTTAAAAAGACCCGACCAACACCTAGCATTTTACTCAAGGTCTCTTCAGCCAGCCAGGATCTCAAAAGACTGGGAAATATTTGGTTTATTCTCTCCCGTGACCAAGAAAGAACTGAGCTGCCCACAAAGCCGGTGTCTCCACCTTAAGTCCTTCTGCAGAAACAGCAGCTCTCCATGCTGAAGTAGAGAACTTCACTCCATTTCCCACTTCCTAGCAAGAGTAGCAGAGAGCATAGAAATGGCCAGAAGATCCAACGGAAGATTAATGGATCGGCAGGATGTTGACCCTATCAGCAACACTGACAGCTCTTCGGCTACCATGATCCCCTGGGTGGTTTCTACAGGAAGCCCAGGGAGAACAGAGCTTGTCATCCCGGCAACAACCTAGTACTTTGGGAGAGCACAGCATGGGAAACAAGGCAGAGACAGGTTAAGACTGAGAGAAGTACCATACATGCTTCACAGTGCCACCTTACCTCCACAGTCCCATTTCTCAGATACAGAAGCCAAAGATCCAGCAGGCAAGGCAACTGGCCCAAGGTTATCCAGATGGCAAATCAGGCCAGTTTTCAAATCCAGCCCTTCCAGATTGCCAGATGGTTTGTGGTACTTTCCTTCATGCCAGGCCACACACACACACACACAAACACACACACACACACCCTGAGACAATTATCTACGAGTTGATTATCAATGAAAGGTAAATACAAGAATAGAAACAAAGTTACACTAAGTAGGGCCTTAGAGACTTGCCCAAGCTGGGCAGGGCAGGAACTAGTCCAACTGGCTGTTGGGTGCCAAGCTCCAAAAGAGCAGGGGTTGAGGGGTGGGAAGGGAGGAGGAAGGATGCCCAGCCAACAGCAAGGAGCCCAGCAGGCATCAGTAACTGCTGCTGCCTGCCAGTAGAAGAAAAGAGAATCCAGGTAGCAATCTCATGCCCAGGGCGTGAGTCCACATGGCTGCTCCTGGGCTTTCAACACCAAAACCAAGACCATCCAGGCTCACAAAGAGGCACCTGTGGCAGGATGGCAAAAGAGTAAGCTGCCCAGACCTGCGTTCCACAGCCCTCCTGGAATGAGAGAGTGGCTAAATATAAACCAGCTCTCCCAGGCACCAGCTACCCTGGGCAGTCCTTTACCTCCACCCTGTAGATTCACTTCCTGTTAAAAACTTGTTGGCCCACCTGATGCCCATAGCTGCTTTTCCCATTCTCTGGTTCCAAATATGTATTTTTTAACCATGCCCTGGTGGGCAGTCAATATCATAGGACGCAGGGTTGGCTTAACACTCCGGGGAGTCTAGTCCTGGCTGCATGTGCTAGCGCCTTCTTAGACAGGATGGGGGCTCTTCTGTGCAAGCCTGCTGGTTTCCATATCCCTTGCACCCCTCTCTCAAAACTGATCGCCAGCTTGAGCTTTATAGATGCCTAGAAATAGGTGAGTCTGAGGCTATCGGTAACCTCAATGGCCCTTAAGCTCCTTCATCCCTTTCTTTAACCCAGCTTCCTCGGAGGTTGCCTAAAACTCAATGTCATTTCCCCTTCCTCTTCTCGCCCGTACCCCTCCCATCTTCCACATCTCTTGTCAGTGGCTCCTTAACTTTTCTCCAGTCAACCAGATATGAAACGTTTTCTTATAAGCACACAAAATGTATTGTTTTTTAAAAATACAACTAGCTACACAAATTATCCCTGAGGGGAAAATGTGTGGGTTTTAAACAAAGAGAAAATAACTACAATGTATCCTGTTTAAAAGCTGAGCGCATTGACCTATTGTGACGTTCAGTCTCTTTTAACCATCATTTAAGAGTTGGCAAACTGCAGCACAGGGATGCTTGAGTTTAGAGTTTTGCCCCTACTGTCTCCTAACAGGGACAGCTCTCCCAGCTTATAACTACCTGACATACCAAAGAATTTCATTAGCACAAAGAAACTAAATGAAGTAAGTTCAGAAACACTCACCAGACATCCGGGGAAGAGCTGGCAGATAACGTGCTGCTTGCAGTTAACTAATACTTATTAAGCACCTCTTACTTTTCTGGCCCCAAAACATTACAGAAGTTTCAAGCCACCCTTGAACATACTATGTAACAATATTTCTGTATTTAACAGGAGAGAAATCTAAGTCAGGCTCACTGGAGCATACACGGTACTACGCTCACTGCCTGTGTCAGGAGCTGTACTACGCTCACTGCCTGTGTCAGGAGGTCACTGGCTCCTCACACTTGACAGGGTCTTTGTTTTTGTCTGTTTGTTTTTGAGACAGTGTTTCTCTTTAACAGTCCTGGTTATCCTGGAACTCACTCTGGAGACCAGGCTGGCCTCAAACTCAGAGATCTGCCTGCCTCTGCCTCCCGAGTGCTGGGGTTAAGCACGTGAGCCACCACTGACCCACTTAACAAGGTCTTTGTTACCACATTTCTTTCTTAAATTTGTCTACTGTAAATAGCACACCAACACCTCTATATCGCCATGGCTCCTCCTTCATAAGAGAACAATGCCCTCTGGCTCCCCAAGATCACCATCTCTTAGCTATAATCCCGTGCTTATCAATTTGAATTATATATGGAGTTGTATAATTCTACATATTGTTTGATTAACTTGAAATGTAAATGAGGCGTGAGCAGATACTTTAAACGTTTGAGGTTTTTTTGGCTAAGTTTGGTAACCTGAGTTTCATTCCTTGACCCCACATGGAGGAAAGGGAGCGTCAACTCCCACAACTGCTTTCTGGCCTCCACAGGCACACAATAACAAGGGCATTGTCATGTGCACACATACATAATATATAAATGCTTTTTAAATGCTAATGGCTTCTTTTTTTTTTTGGTTTTTTTTTTTTTTTTTTTTTTTTTTTTGGTTTTTTGAGACAGGGTTTCTCTGTGTAGCCCTGGCTGTCCTGGAACTCACTCTGTAGACCAGGCTGGCCTCGAACTCAGAAATTCGCCTGCCTCTGCCTCCCAAGTGCTGGGATTAAAGGTGTGTGCCACCATGCCCGGCTGGCTTCTAAAATACATGAATTTATGATTCATCATCCCATTGCAATTTTTTGGCTGATTAATATAACTTTCTAGCAAACTAGAGAAGAAACTCGGGATAGAGTACCTGCCTAACATGCACAAAACACTGGGTTCAAGCTCCCAGAACCACAAAAGCATATGATTTTATAAACCAAGACTATGAAGAGGCCCACCCGTGAATACTGCTATGCAAAAGCAGGTGTGACACTTTTGGTGAGTCTATGTCACTCCTACAGTCAGCCCCCAGGTCTATCCTTCTCCTTCCTCACCCAGCCAAGAGTCCTGTCCCTCCTTGATTCCCACCATTCATCATGGCACACACAGGTACAAAAGCGAAGCCTGGGCTGAGTCAGAGACCTCAAGTTCTTGGAGATTACCAGAGCCACAGGAGGTCTGCCAGAGACATGGGATGTCCACCAGGGAGACCTACAGCCAGGGAGTGGAACCAGCCCAACAGAGAGAAGTGTGTTATGATGCCCAAAGCTGAAAGGGAAGAAGTCAGCTAAGCCCTGTGATTATCAGACATAGAACTATGGGATTTGCAGTTGCCCCTGCTGGGTTTTTAAATCTTGTTTTGGTCCAGCATTTCCTATTCTCGTGTTCCTCATTTTTGGAATGGTAAAGTATACTCTGTACCAATGTATGTTAGAAGGAAGTAATTAGCTTTTTGATTTTACAGGGGGTTACAGTTATGAAATTGCCTTGAGTCTCCGAAGAGACTTTGGACTTTAAACAATCTTGAGACTGAAAGACTGGGGACTTTTGAAGCTGAACTAAAAACATTTTACTATGATGTGGCTATAAGCCCATGAGAGCCAAGGAGTGCAGTGTAGTGGTTTCAACGGGGATGACCCCATAGACCCATATATTTAAATGCTTGGTCCTGAGTCGGTAGAACTGTTTGGGAAGGATCAGGAGGTGTGGCCTTGTTGGAGGAGGTGCATTGCTGGGGGTGGGCCTTGAGGTTTCAAAACCTCACCCCAGGCCCAGTTCATGTTCATTCATTCTTATTCTCTCTCTCTCCTGCCTCTCTCTCTCCATCATAGTTGTTGGCTCGACATTTATGCTTTCAGAAATTCCTCCAGTATCATGTCTGACTGCCTGCCGCCATAATCCTGACCATAATGGTCATGAACTCTAGCCCTCTGGAACCTTGAGCTGCAATAAACTCTTGCTTCTCTAAATTGCCTTAACCATTGTGTTATAGCGATAAGTAACTAAGGCACATATATACTCAGTTATCCACCACAGAAAGTCCGTCTATCTTTCAAATAAAAAACGCATGCAAACTAAGATTAAAAAAAAAAAATTAAGACTATTAAAAAGAAAACTTTCCCAAACCAATTGGGAAAGAGTTGAAGGTTATAAGATGCCTGTCCGTGTGTGGGTTTGGTAAGTAGACACTGGAGAGAGCTGTCCTGTAGCTGCCTGCTAAGAGGCTGTAGCTGGGGGACAAGGACAGGGGGCAGAGATGTGGCCACTGTCTCCTCTTTTCTACACTAAGTTTGCACCAGGTGAAGGCATTGCCCATTTTCAATGAAGTTACTTCCTCGTTCTTGGTATTTGCCTGGGCTGGAGCCAACGATGCAGAAGCCATTAAAGTACTGATAGAGCCCAAACTTTTCCAAAGGAAGTTTCTGATGTAAAAACATCGCTCTGAACTGCTTTCACTAAGTCTTTGGGGCAACAATGCCATTATA
This sequence comes from Mus caroli, assembly GCF_978045245.1. Taxonomy (NCBI): domain Eukaryota; kingdom Metazoa; phylum Chordata; class Mammalia; order Rodentia; family Muridae; genus Mus; species Mus caroli. Next base: position 105,037,697 of record NW_028227265.1, on the reverse strand, counting down.
TATCATAATGTTATAAGGTACATATTTATATATCATAACGTTGTTATAAGGTACATATTAATACACTCTTCCCCTCACTCTGTAGCCTTTCCATTGAGATGAGCCCAGTATCCATCCTGCTGTGAACACTGTGTTCTTTGCCTGGCCAATGAAAAGACCTACTTTCAGTCTTTGGTTGGTTGGTTGGTTGGTTTTTAAACAAAGCAAATGTCTTTCACTGGGCTCGCACATTTGCTAGGAGAGATGCGATCTTTTAAGATATTATAATGATCCATAATTCACATGTTGGCTTGTGTAAAAGAAGTGTATTGAAATATTTTTTTTGGACAAGGAGAAAAATTACACTCTACTGAGGAATCCTGACGAAAGCCACCATCAAATGTCACATGGTGTCCATGCTTTGGTTTACACTTATTCAGAGCCATACAATGTGGTCTTGCGATTAACCCTGTGTGTGGGTACTGGCAGTGCTGAACACCAGTGTGGCTGAGCAACCAAAACTCAGGTCTGCATCCACAGGTTGCTACAGAGTAGAGCAGTCCCATAAGTGTTCCATCTGCTCCATTGTGATAGGAACAACACTCAGTTAAAAGGAAAACTGTCAAGGCCCGAGTGTAGCTCAGTGGTACGGTATTTATCCAACATCTGCCAAGTACTGGTTTAATTTCCAGCACTACTAACACACACACACACACATATACATACACACTTACAACATATAACACACGCACTCACACATTTACACACATACACAACATATAGCACACATGCACTCACACATTTACACACATACACAACATATAGCACACATGCACTCACACATTTACACACATACACAACATATAGCACACATGCACTCACACATTTACACACACACACACACACCTCTGCAAGTATCATGACTTGAAGGAAATTTGGGCAGTGTTTCAAAAACCATTGGCCAAGCTTGGTGATACACTGGTGCTTGCCTAGAATCTAGCAGCTCAACTCAGGAGCCTAAGGCAAGAGAAACACAAATTCAGTCTTGCCTGGACAATTTAACAAGATCTTGTCTCAAAACAACTACAAGGTGTTCAGTGGAAGAACACTTGCCTAACAGGCACGAGAGCCAGGGTTCAACCCCTAGCACTGAAAACATTAAGCAAACAAAACAAAACAAAACAAAACAAAACAAAACAAAACACTATTGCTTGTTTGCACGATGACTGGATTTTAGAGAGAGTTGTTATCCTGTAAGTTCTATATTGTTATTCTGCACCTAGAGTTGACAGTATGCTATTATGCGTTTATAAATACGCTAACTTCCTAAAGCTGCTAAAGATGATTACTGCAATAACAAAAGAATTATTGGTTTGCTTGCTTGATATTGCCAGCATACTGGATTTTTAAACAAATTAGCCAATTCAGTGGTCTAATCAATAACATTGGTACTTTCCACTTAGCAAACTGTTTTACCTATTGGATTTCATCCTCAGTTTACCGCCACCAATATCTGTGATTGAAACCTTAACTCCTTACCTCACATTGATGCAAAACACTGCCGTTCAAAGCTGCAGCTAGGCCCTCTTGTGTTCGGATCCCACTTCCTCAGGTCCCCCCATCAGATGCTGTGGCCAGTCTCCTGTGTTTCCCTTCACTATGCTTAGGGGACTGGCCATGGGTTCCTAGAAGCCATTCTGACTGCATTTGCAGAGCTGTGGTCACCGGTAGTCGGCACAGACATATACGAGCCAGACAACCCTAAAACCTAACTCACCAAGAGCTCCTTGAGGCCAGGCTAAACCTTCCCTTCTGACTCCCACCTAAGTACTCAGCCCTGAGGAACTTCCTCCTTTCTCAGCCAGGGCTGCCCCCATCACTTCTAGGAAGTCCCGAGGAAGCATCTCTTTAAAGAATTGTCTACAAATCTTTGTCTGGGTACCTGGTTGCTCATCATAAGGACTTCTTCTGGGGGCCCCTAACCGAAAGCAATCCTTTAGCTAGGTAACCTCACATGCCCTCCTATGTCCCCATAATGGCTATCTCCCATTCCTCTTCACCTCTGAATAGGTCAAAGTGGCACAACAGCTAAATAAGACTTTGTACATAAAAAGATTTCAAAAATAAATGTTCCTCAAGCCTGAACAATGTATAGTAATATCACCCAGCCTCCACAATCTGCCCACAGTTGGGTATGGCGGCATATGCCCATCATCCCAAAACTCAGGAAATGGAAGTAAGAGGCTTGTCAATTCAAGTCTAGCCTGGGTTACATAGTATAAGATACTGCCTCCAAAAAAGGCTGAAGAAAATTAAAAGATGACAGTCTAGTACTACTTCTCCCATGAAGATATGGCTCTCAACCATCTCTACCCAAGTCTATGTGATCATCCATCTCCCTACTCACAGGGGATGGAGGGGAGTCTGTCTTGCTTACTATGGTGTCTCTATACTTCGGCATCTAACACGTTAGACATACATGTGTTAGTTCAGTACATACATGTTAGGTAACATTACTAAGCTTCAGAATAGAAAGGACTTGCTTAAAACACCAGTCACCTGAGAAGATGGGCCAAGATTGCAGCCTTGCTCTCCTGTCTATCAGACCTGAGAAGTTTCCATATGAGTGAGACTCTGCCTCCTACTGTTCTGTCTTCCTCAAGAAGCAATAGAAATGGAAAACTACAGCGTCTTCTCCTCCAACCAAAACCCTGGTATCCAGGCACTGGCACCAGCAATGAGCGGTGTGATGTCTTGTCATGATGGCTTAACATTACTACAGCTTTGAGGGGTTGTGCATGTCATTTCTATTTCCTCAACTTGAAACTTCCTAGAAGCAGAGACATTGTTGAATTCAACTTCCCCACCCATCTCCAGGAGCCAGTAAACTCTCAGAAGGAGAGAGAGAAGACAGAAGTGAAGGATATCAAGGACTTCAGCTTTACCGCAGCCACATGTCCAGCCTGATCAACACTGAATTAAGGAATCTCAGTCCCAAGGGCTCACGACTAGGCAGGGGCTTTACTGAGATGTACAAAGCACCTCACAGGATGCCTGGTGTCCAGTGAGCCCTCAGGAAACAGAGACTGAGGTCAATGGCAACAGCAATGGAGGAAACAGTGGTAGAGTTGAGACAGGCTCATCAAGACAAGATATGCAGGCATTCAAACGGGAGGTGATCAGACTCCTGGGTTCTGAAAACTTCGTTAATGCTAGCTAAATCATTCTAATACCACGTCAAGAATCTCCCTTTCCCTATAAAAGAAAGACATTGCCTCCCATAGCCAGATTGTCAAGGCTGAGTGATATTATAGGGCCCTCAAACTATGCCCTTGTTCTTGTGGCTCTCCACAAGAACAGGCCAACATCCCCAGGGATCCCCAGGCTATAGCTTATTCTGGGTTTGAATTCTGTTCCTACTCCCAGGAGAGTAACATCAAGCCCCTCCCTCTCTAAGGTAGTTCTCAGGCAGCTTCATTATTCACTGCCCCTCCCTCTCAGTCTCCTATTCATTCACTGATGCGTGGAGTACATGTTCATCCAACCCCAGACATGTCACTCATCTCGAGCATGTGAGCTCTGCCACCTCCCAGCTGTATCCTCCCCTTCTCTTGCTTAACCAGAAACTTCATTTACAGGCTTTTCTTCCTCACAAAGCCACCTCAAGATAGCCGGCTTATTGTGAGTAGCAAAGGCAGGGGTACGGGAGTCAGACTAACAGGCTTATAATACTGGGCATGTCACACACACATACACACACACACACACACACACACACACACACACCACCTCCCTTGCTTCCAGAATGAAGGCAAGACACCTTCCATGCCCACCCCTTTCCTCTAGAGTGAGACAAAAGCCCAGAGAATTGGGCATGGCATGGTAACCACACTTCACCCAAATCTGGAAAGATTGCTTGGCCATCAACATGGCCAATAACTAACACAGGAACTGAAGAGGTGTTCTGAGCCGTCCATCACTGTCATAGCAAGACCCATCTGGTTGTGCTCTCCTGCTTCCAGGAAGAATTACAACTGAAGAGCCCTCCGGCAGAAAGGAAAGAAGGCTGCCCTGGGCAGGGTGGACACTAGTGCAGAGGCAGTCCCAAGAGCCAGGAAAGTAGGCATGCAAGGTATTGCTGGTGAACCCAGGTTCCAGGTCTATGAGACAATCAAGTCAGAAGGTGGGTTACAATGAGGGAATCCTAACAGCTGGCAATATTCAAGACCCAAGATGAGGACATCATGGTTGACACCTCTTGACTGAGAGCAAGACTCTCTGTGGCTCAGAGTAGGAGCAAAGGGTCCAGTTGGGTATGTATCTCAGTGGGTACAGCACTTGCCACCCAAACCTGAGGACCAAAGTTCAGATTCCCAGGACCTGTGTAAATGCTGGGCATGTATACTGGCTGCCTGTAAGCAAGTACCCTGGAGGCAGAAACAGGGATTCTCGAAGGCAGGTAGACTAGTTAGTCTAGCAAAATGACTGAGCTCTGGGTTCAAGGGAGAGACTCTACCCCAGTATACAAGGTAGAAAGCAATCAAGGAAAAGTGGCATCGAAGTCTGGCCTCAAATTCATACGTCTTCCCCCACCCCTCTACCACACACACACACACACACACAAACACACAAACACACATATATACATGCACGACACACACATACACATATGTAAACAAAAGGCAGGTTGGTTGATAGGTACAAATCAGAACTTGCCAGCAGCAGGGCAGGGCTCCCCCAAGAAAGTGTGTCTTGGTTCAGGACAGCACAAACGCAGGGAACAGCATAAAGTCAGTAAATCAGTATGAAAGTCCTCAGGAAAGTGACAAGCAAGCCAGAAGGCAGAGCAAGACTTGAGGATGGTAGGAGGCAACCAGAAGACACAGCAGCCTCTCTATACAAAGGGTCAATCGAGTCCAGATGTTCAGCGTTAAGTGCAAGTCGACAGCTGCCTTATTGGAGACATGGGGTGAGATGTGAGCGCGGTTGTTTGGAGGGTCCCATTTTTCCTGGAGCAGGCAGTGCACAGCACATGACCCCCCTTTACATGTTTTCTGCATCTATAGTGTTTTCATTCAGCTCTCAAACCCAAAACACAAGCAGTGAAGACCCACAACAGGCTAGCATGCGGGTAATGACCAGGGGGTTCACATGGCTTTTCCTACATCATGTCTTTTTTTTTAAATAAGAGATTTATTTTATTTACATGAGTACACTGTCGCTGTCTTTAGACACACCAGAAGCATCAGATCCCATTGTAGATGGTTGTGAGCCACCATGTGGTTGCTGGGAATTGAACTCAGGACCTTTGGAAGAGCAGTCAGTGCTCTTAACCACTGAAATATCTCTCCAGCCCACAGCATGTCTTTTTTAAAAACATTGGTTTTGTTTGCATTCATGTGGTGGGGGAACATGGTGGGGAGGGGGGGGTGTTTACAAATAAGTACAAAGCGTGTGGCATTCAGAGACCAACTTGCCAGTGTTGCTTCTCTCCTTCCACCATGTGGACCCTGAGGACCCTGACTCAGGTCATAGGCTTAACAATGAGCACTTTCACCCACTGACACATCTTGTCAACCCTCCAGCTCACATCTTAAAGCACATATCCAATCACTAACACCGAGACGATTCCCTTCAGCCTTTGAACAGACCCAAGCCCCTCCCCCAACATCCATGCCTATCCATGTACAGCCACGTTCTGTCACTATGCGGTTCAGGTGCATACCATTCTTCACAGCCTCCCTTCCCGTGAAACCGCTGTGGACCAGCTGGAAGGAGGAACATGACAGCTCTCGGTGGAAAAAGAAAAAGTTCCAAGTTCCCAAAGACTAGTCATTGCCAGTCACCAAAACCCCACCTCTGCCAAGGCATAGCAGTAAAACAGGGCAGGATAGGCAAAGTGCACACAGCTTTGATCCTAAGGCTCTGGAGGCAGAGGAAGGCAGATAGATCTCTGTGAGTTTGAGGCCAGCCTGGTCTACATTGTGTGTTCCAAAACAGCCAGGGCTACATAAAGAATCCCTGTCTCCAAAAAAAAAAAAAAAAAAAAAAAGAGTAGAGGGAGGGGAGAGAGAACTTGGTTCCTCATCTTTGTGCCTGGTCTCCACAAGATAATAAGGCAGTCACTTCTCTTTGCCTAGGGGTAGATTGCAATGTCCAGGACTCCTCTGCAGCATGAGGAAGCTATACCAGGTGACCTAGAAGGTCATTGCCAACCGAAAAACTCCCTGACTTCCTGATTCAGGAGACCAGAGAAGTCCAATATTGTCCAGGTCAGGGAAGCAGATCACATTCTCTGCTAGGGAGGGGCCCCAGACTGGAAGAGCAGGAGCTGTCATTAGGCCACAGCCCCGAGGAGGTGAGAGGAAGCGAGTCAGGTCCGGACGACTCTGCCCGACTTTCCCCAAGTATTAAATTCCTGTATACAAGAAAAACAGATCTAGAGCTAAGAGACTCCGTCTCCCCCAGATCTGCTCCTCAGCTCTCCTCTCCCTCTCTCTTCTTTCCCCCAACCGAACACACCCTACTCTGGATTAAATCAAGATTCTTGTACCTGTTAAGCTCACATATTACTGAGCACCCTCCCCCACCCCACCCCTACCTCCACCCCCACCCCCGCCAGCTTTGGAGAAAGTTCTCCTCACAGATGTACATGTGTGCATGCTGGTGTGTGTCGGAAGGGTCTCTTACTCCTTACAGAGGTCCCTTGAGAGAAACCCAAGCCCCGCTCCCCTCCCAGCTGTGACAGAGGGTAGGGCAGTCGCCCTGTCCCCTTCCCCTCTGGCTTCTCACCTGGGGATTGTCCATGTACCAGAGGAGGCAGTTGGCCTGGGTATCCAGGATAAAGTATCTCCGGAGGAATTTGCCACTGTTCTCATTGTCTTCAATATCCAGAAACCCACAGATTCGGTTCTGCCGATCCACATAAGGCATTCCTGGGCTCTGTTCACATCACCCTGCACCACAGGAGGGAGAGACTGGGTGAGAAGGAGGAGAAAGCAGGCTCTGTCTGAGAGCCTGGAGGAGCCTCACCTGTCCCTGGTTTGACTCATCTCTGTGACATGCTAGGCTCCTTGCCACCAGCTTTCTTCCATGGACACCAAATGTCTACCCCACTGGACCCTGGAAACTTCTACCAACTCTGAACAGTCATTGAAACCCATTAGAATCCACTCGGCTAATTTTCCTGAGGCCCTACTGTGTGCTGAGCATAGTGACCTACGGGATATTAGCTTCGTTATGCGCTAGTATGTGCTCGTGTATCAAGAGGCTCAACTTAGTCGGTATCCTGTGCCATCACTAATTACTTCTTAATCTTTCTGCACCGCGGTTTCCATGACTGTGAAGTGGGACTAATCATGGTACCACCCCTTACAGGATTTTTTTTTTTTTTTTTTTTTTTGCCATGAGTTAAGTTGGAGGCATACAAGAACCACTTCCTGGTTACTAGTTACTACGTCTTTACAAAGCCTCAGGAAGTGATAGTAACTCACTTCACACATGGAGACACTCTCCCGGAAGATCCCTCCCAAACAAAACAAAACAAACAAAAACAACAACAACAACAAAACACATCCAAGAATCAGACATAAAGAAGCTGGAGTACCCAGGGATTAAACGCTACTGTGATAGGTTCCTGAAGAACCCATCTTCTAGTGAAGGAAAAAGGCCTGACACATCCCTGATCTTGTTCTTCTGGCCTCCAGACCGTAAGAAAATAAATTTTCCACTGTTCAAGTTCTCAGGCTGTGGTACTTCGCCATGACAACCCGAGTCTACTCCTACAGCTACCAAATGCCTACAGCTACCAAAGGAGTTTGCAGAACAGCATAGTACATAATCCTGGGCTCTGCTCATAGCATCCTGTGTGGGAGAGGGAAGGGGGCTAGTGAGGAAGAGGATGAAGCAAGCTTTATCCCTGGCTAAACCTTACCTGGCTTGACTCATCTCAGTTCCACGCTGGGAAGGAACAGAAAGTAGCCATCGCAAGTCCTAAGCCCGGAGCACCTTCCCTCACTCCAGAATAGGGTCTCTGGCAATTTGAGAATAGCCACAGGTCCTGGCTACTTCATCTTTCCAGCATGTACTCTAAGAGCTTACAGGAAAAGGGGAGAGCCCCAAAGCCCTCAGAGGAGAGAAAAGGCCAAGACACCTGGTCTGGACTCATGGGCCATGAGGAAGTAGGTTAGAAGCCCCACAGGACTGCAAAGGGCTATATCACCTTCAGACGTCCAAAGCCAGATAACATCCAACCACTGAGCTCTGACTCATTTCAGCAGAGCAGGACTTACAATGGCCCCAGCCACAGAAGTCCTGCAGCCAAGCAAAAGTTTGAGGTGGCTGATGAAGGTGCCCTATGACCCAACACAGATTCTGAGAAACTACTACCCCAGCCTTCCAAGCCCAGTGGGGACAAAGTCCCAGGGAGCAGGGGCCACATTTTCAGGCCAGGCTTGCTCTAAAAGTGATGGCTGATGGGGTAAGGTACTCACTAACATTCCAATGAGCCTGCAGTACACCAAGAAACAAGGGCCACATACACACACACACACACACACACCACACACACACACACATACACACACACCACACACACACACACATACATACACACACACACACACACACCACACACACACACACACACATACACACACACCACACACACACACATACATACACACACACACACACACATACACACACACACACACACACACCACACACACACACACATACACACACACACCACACACACACACATACATACACACACACACACACACCACACACACACACACACACACACACACACATACACACACACACCACACACACACATACACACACACCACACACACACACACACCACACACACACACACCACACACACACACACACACACATACACACACACCACACACACACACACACACACACACACACATACATACATACACACACACACACACCACAGAGAGATTCCAGTTCAGGCATGTGCTGGCCAATTCCAAAGAGGGACAGAAGCTGCGGACATCTGGAGATCTCATGACTACTCATAAGGAGTGCAGAGATGAGAAGAATAAAGTAGACAGACAAACGGCTAAGAACAGCCCACCATAGCAAAAAAGGAAGCGGAAGAAGAGGTGAGAAAGGGATCCAAAGTAGGAAGAGGAGGTTCTGAAAAGGAAGCTAACTGTGTAGCAGAAGTGGGGGCCATGGAGGGTGGAGGAGGGGCACCCTGCACAAAGTGATGCCACCTACTCTTGAAGTGTTCCCCAGCGCCAGTCTCAAAGTGGAGCAAGTTTAAGTTCTGAGAAATAAAAAGGCCAAGTGTTAGGAGACGCATTCAGGAGTCAGCCCAGCACACGCTGGGTCATGGGTAGAAGAAGGCCCGAGAGGCTGTGAATGCCTGGGAATATATGTGGCCTGTTCAAGGAGCAGGGATCTTAAGTTGAAAGACAAAGCCACCGAGCATGGAAAGGTACAGAACCTTTGGGTGAGGACAGGAGAGACACCCACCCACAGACGCCCACATAGCTCTGGAAGAAGAAACCCCAGAGGCCACAGGGCTCTGGCTATGCCAGTGACATATCTCCCAGCTTTTATCCGAAACAGGGTCTCCTGTGCAGCCCTGGCTCAGCTAATACAGCCCAGGCTGGTCTCTAACTCTTGATGATCCTCCTGCCTCAGCCTCCCTAGAGCTAGGATTACATGTCCGAGCCACCATGCCCTGCTATCAGTGTAACATCCAAGAGAACACACTGGGCTGCCAGGGTGAACAAAGCCAACTGGCTTAAGGCAAGCTGGGCAGCGTAGTGTCCAAGAATGCTGGCTTTCAAAGTTCCCCTTTTCAGCCTGCAGGATTTACCAGTTTTGCTTCTCCCTCAAGCTAGAGGCTGGGGAAGGGCTTCTTTCTGCAGAACGCTTCTTCTGCTGAGGGACTGCCCATGCGTATGGATCGGATCCATTGGGTGGGACTTCCGTGCACCAGAAGGAAAGATCGGAAGCAGAGCTCTGTACACAACATGCAGAATAAACTGTGGTGATGGGGGGGAGGGGCGAGGGGGAGGGGATCCCGAGATGCCTAAGGCAGCTGAGTCACACAGCTCACCAAAACTGTGGGAGGGAGCCGGTGGCTGGACACTCAAACATGGAAACATTGTTATAACTATCCCGCTTGCTCATCAACACTACTTTTAATGATTTCTGTACATTAATGTATGGATTACAGTATGGTTTACCTAATCATTTTTCAAGTACTAAGCAAGTGAATCTAGAGCCAGATTTCTATTATAAATAATACCAAAACTTTATTTCTGTTTTATATTTTATATATATGTATATATTTCCATATATATTTTTTCCATTTTTTGACATGGAAAAAAAGGATGCGTTAAAGATAATAATATGGGGAATAGAAAATGGTCCATGCTTAAGAATGCTCGCTGTTCTAACTTTCCAACATCAACATGGCAGCTCCCAACTATCCAGGCCCCAGTCACCGTGTGGTGCATACTTACATGCGGGCAAGACACATTTCAATATATACACAGTAAAAGCAAATAGATTATTTTTTTAAGGGTAATGTGATTAGAACACAGGCTATGTGATTATTTAGCATTATTGAGACCTATTATAAACTCACTCTCTAAACATCTTTGTTGCAACTGATAATCAATTCTTGTTACCATCATTAGACTTTTTTTTTAAGAGAGAGTCTCACTGTGTAGACTTGGCTGGGCTGAAACTCACTATGAAAAGCATGTTGTTATCTAACTCACAGAGATTGCCCTGCCTCTGTTGGGAGGAAAGGCTTGAGTGGCCGTGGGCCTACACCACCGTGTCTGGCTGTACTCTTCCATGCACTGAAGTTCTCACTACTTGAGAACTGTTCCTACTTTGAAATGTATGGAGACTGGTGAGGGTGAACGCTCAGATTGGTTTCTTATTTTATGCATTTTAAACCTTTGACCAATCCACACTCACTCCCACCCCCACCATCCCTCAACCACCACCTACCCACCTGTCTCAGCCTAAAGAGCAGCAAAGAGGCCTCCCTAAGCAGGGAATTCCATGCTGATCTAGATGTTCGGTAGAATTTAAGTTCTTAGCATTGCAATAAATGGAAATAAGGTATATAGTTCACACTAGCATGAAAAATGGCACATGCCTCTAATCTAGAAGTAGGGAGACAGAACCAGGCAGATCTCTGTGAGTTCAAGGCCAGTCTGGGGTATGTAGTTTATTCATGTAGACCCTGAATTTAAAAATTAATTAATCAATCAGTTAATTAATTAATTAATTAATTAATGTTTTAAGTAAAAATTAGAGAAAGTGAGTTCCCTGGGTTGCTGACTAACAAGCAGAACGAAGCAGGCTAACTGGCCATTCAACTGGAATTCCTGACCAGGACTTGCTAGGCAGTGAGACACGCTTGTGATAGTCCGAGGCCGCCCATTTCACCCTGTTATGAGAGGTCTCCAGAGGCTCCTACCCAAAAATATTTCTTCAACCACGAGGTAGGCTAATTCAGAAATTTTAAACTTTAATAGGCCTGCATCCTAATAGAGACAGATGCATCAGAGCCTTAAGAAAGTAGACCACACCCTAGAGGGTAGACAGAGGCACCAGGAAGGTTGAGCTCAAAACAGATATCACTCTCTTGGGTGGGGTGGGGTGGGAGGTCCTAGGATTTTTATACACCTGGGACCTTTCTGAAAAGCATTTTGGCAGTATGGAACAAGACAGCTAAAAATGTTCCTGCTCTTTGACCCAGTATTTCTAGTTTTAGGATTCTATCCAAATAAACAGACAGAAGCAGAAAGATGAAAACTGCATTTAAACTTGTAACAAAATAGTTGAAAACAATCCAAACAGCTAGATGATCAAGTAATAAATAATTCAATTCGGAGACACTCAAGTATATTAAAGATATTGAACAACTGTTTAAAAAAAAAAACACTGCCTTCAAGTAATTTCTTCTGGGGTGGTGTGTGTGTGTGCATGTGTGCATGTTTGTGTGTGTGTGTGCGTACATGCACACATATGTGTCTATCTATATGTGTGAGTGTGGGCACACGGGCAGGTGTGTGTACAAGTGTGTGTGTATGTATGTGTGTGCACTCATGTGTGTGTGCACGTGTGTGTCCATACACATGCACGTGTGTGTGCGCATGTGCGTGTATACAGTCTTGTATACAGTCGTCTACATGTTCTATAATAGATATGCATTACTTTATTTAGAGGGGAAAGCTGGGTAATCCCAGCAGCAGGATTTGAGCCTCTCCGGCCCCTGTAGTGCAGAAACACAACCTCAGCTAAAACGCACCTCTCCTGAAGCTTTTCTGTGCTTCATGGACTCCAGTCTAATAAATCAGTATCTTAATCACCCAAAGCCAGACACCGGCTGTAAGGGTACGTACGCTCCCTCCACCCTTTAAGTTGGGTTTCTTGTTTCCTACTGCCAAGGACTCTTAGAGGCTCATTCTTCCCCAGCTGGTTTATTCTGTAGTCATCTTAGGAGGGTCCACATCCTTGGGTCTAAGCAAACACTAAGGACTATGCCTTTGCTATAATATCTTGATCACTGTTCTGAAGAGAGGAACTGGGAAGCCTCGTACGAGCCCCTAGGGAAGTCAGGTGTGGTGACTCATGACTGCATTCCCGGCACTTGGGCAACTGAGACAGGAGGATTGCTATGAGGTCCAGGCCAAACTGGGCTTGACTCACAGCAAAAACATCCAAAAGCCACCATAAGCACAATGGGTTTTCCTTGTTAAATTGGGAGCGGGCTGGGGCAATGACATGGACAGCACAGTCCTTATGGCGTGAGCAGATGAGCTCAATCTCCTAACCTTAAAATACGGGTTGTAGTGGTGTAAGCCTCTAGTCCCAGCAGTGGCGAAGAGGTGCAGGCATGCCCGAGCTCCCTGCCCAGCCAACCTATCAAGTTAGTGAGCTCCAGGTCCCGATAAGAGACCCAGTCTCAAAACAGAAGGTGGAGCTATGGAGATGGCTCAATGGCTAGAGCTAGGGAGATAGCTCAGTGGGTAAAGCGCTTGCTACGTAAGTATGATTTGGACCCCAGCACTGATGTACAGCTTGTGTGGAAGTTCACATCTGCAACCCAAGCCCCAGGATTGGGGACAGACAAGCATATATTGGCAACTTGCTGGCCAGCCAGCTTAGCAAGCTCCAGGCTCCAGAGCTCAAAATAAAATAAAATAAGGTAGAGAACAATAGGGAAGAAACCCATTGTGAACTTCTGGCACCCAGACAAACATGCAAGTAACAAAACATAAAAATGAACACACACCCCAATCAACAACATAACAAAAATCTGAGATGTATGGCATCCAAGGAACAACATTCAGGTTGACCTCTGGTCTACACATACCCGTGCAACACACACATATATATATACACATGCAACACACACCCATGACCCACACACATGTAACACACATTCAACATACACAGATATAGAATATGGAAGTGGAGTTGATAAACGGGTAAAGTTGAGGGAATGGCTCAGTGGTTGACAGTGCTTGTCTCACAAGTGTTGCATACTTAAGTTCAAGATCCACATAAAAATCTCCCCAGCTCTTTCCAAAGTTTTAACAAGGAAAAAATGGCTGTTCTTCTGGTGGCCTGTTGTTAGTATTCCGAGAACCAGATAAAAATTTGGGCGTGGTCCGGCAGTGGTGGCGCACACCTTTAATCCCAGCACTTAGGAGGCAGAAACAGGCAGATTTCTGAGTTTGAGGTCAGCCTGGTCTACAAAGTAAGTTCCAGGACAGCCAGGGCTATGCAGAGAAACCCTGTCTCAGAAAAAAAAAAAAAAATTGGGTGTGGAGCTGCTCACTTGTAATCACAACCCGGATGAAGTGGAGACCGGGATGCCCACACATGCACTGACCAGCTAGCCTGGCTTACTCTGCGAAGTTCTAGGCGTAGAGAGACCTGGTCTCAAACACAAAACGGAAGGATGGAAGATGCCTGAAGGATGCGGATGCCTGAGATTGTCCTCTTACCTCCATACAGGCACTCACATACATGCATCTATATAAGGGAGCATACACACACACACACATACATACACACACACACACACACTACAATAATAACAAAGAAAATGATCAGACATAATGGTGCTTGTCTATCATCCCAGAACTTGGAGGTAGACGCTGGAAGACCAAGGTCATCCTCAGCTACATAGTAAGCTTAAGGCCAGCCTGGGCTACATAGACCTTGCCAAAAAAAACAAAACAAAACAAACAAACAAAAAACAACAACAACTATAATCAAATAAAAACTGCCCAGGCATGATGAGTGCACCTGCAGTCTTAGCTACTAGGGAAACTGAGGACTGATGAAAGAGATTGGGGCCAACCTGGCTGACAAATTAACTTTAAAATCAAATAAGCTGGGGCTGGAAAGCTTGCTCGGTGGTTAAGACCACGTGTCCCTCTTTCAGAGGACTTGGTGACCAGCTCTGACATGGTATGGTGTGGTGGTTTGAATAGGAATGGCCCCATGGACTCCTGTGTTTGAATGCTTGGCCCATAGGAAGTAGCACTATTAGGTGTGGTCTTGTTGGAAAAAGTGTGTCACTATCGGGACAGGTTTTGAGGTCTCATATGCCCAAGCTATGGCCAGTGTGGCTCATAGACTCCTGCTTCCTAGAGATCAAGATGTCAGCTCCTTCTCCAGCACCATGTCTGCCTGCACAGCACCATGTCCCACTATGTTCAGTTCTGAACTGAACCTCTGAAACTGCAAGCCAGCCTCAATTAAATGGTTTCCCATATAAGAGTTGCCATGGACCGGGCGTGGTGGCTCACGCCTTTAATCCCAGCACTTGGAAGGCAGAGGCAGGTGGATTTCTGAGTTCAAGGCCAGCCTGATCTACAAAGTGAGTTCCAGGACAGCCAGAGCTACACAGAGAAACCCTGTCTTGAAAAACCAAAAAAAAAAAAAAAAGAGTTGCCATGGTCATGGTGTCTCTTCACAACAACAGAAACCCTAACTTAGATATCTGGCCACCCATCAGCACGTACAACCCTAGTTCCAGGGAATCCCACAGGCACGCAAGCAAAACCATTCATATACATAAATAAATCAATCTAAAAATCTTTAATTAAATATTCAGCTGAACAAGCAAAAGAAAAGGTGGACAGACAATCCAACATTCTAAATAAAATTTTACAGAGAGCTAGAGATGTAGCTCAGTTGGCTGAGTGCTGCTTGCCTGCCTACCATGCAACCCTACACCACAGGAACCAGGCATGAAGGAGCACATTTGTAATCCCCCAGCACTCAGGAGGTGGAGGCAGGAAGATGAGAAATTCCAAGTCATCCTCTACTGTATATTGAGTCTGAGGCCAGCCTGGGCTACATGAGACATTGTCTCGAAAGAAACAAAACTATAGAGTTATTAGATGGTGCAAGAGGCAGCTGGCCAGGACTAAAGAAGTTTCCTAAAATACACAAGTATGCACCCACACCCACACACCCACACCCACACAGTTTAAAAGGAACTTCCCTATAACAGAGATAATGCCTCTCAGACACCATAGTATAGCAATATATATATATATACATATATATATATATATATATATATATATATATATATATATATATATACATACACACACACACACACACACACATCAGGTGTAAGTTATCACTTTGGAGTTGTTGGTCAATAAGGTCCCTGTAGACATTACAAGCCATGGCTGATGCTCTTTGTTGACTCCAGAACTTGATGGTTCAAACCTATTGCTAAAAAGGCCTATGGACCTGAGTCACAGGATGTGGACAAATCAAGCTGGAACCGACCTGGAAGCTTCATCGCTACTGGCTAACCTTCCAGAAGGTTCCATTGATGCTAGAAGAGAAAAGTATCCGACAGTCTTACTCAGTGTGAACCCTACTCGCTACAACAATGGCTGACCTGGTAAGATATGCCCACTACTGTAACTGTGGCATGAATCCTATGGGAGTAGCCATAACTGAAAGGCTAACCCATGTTCCAGTAAAGGGCTCTCTACATTCATGGGCACGCAGGCGGCATGAAGTGAATTCAGTTGGCGGGGGTGGGGGTGAGGGTGTGCGATGAAGCTGGGGGAGAGGGGGAAGGAATTAAAGGGAAGGGAATGGATTTGATCAAAACAAAACACAGATGCATGAATAAAATTCTCAACAACAACAAAAAAATTGTGGTTCGGGCCAGAGAGTAGCTCATCTATAGAATACTTGCCAATGTGGACATGCCCCCACTCCACACACACACACCCCAAAAGAGGAAATGCTGGCATTTGTCTGTATCAGCTCCCTGATTCCTGAGGTAGTTAATGTGGTTGGAATAAGAAAGATTCATTTGCTGGACTGTTCTGATGTGTGTGAAGTCAGTAGAGAGAAAGCAGTTACAGAAACCCTGCCTCCAGCAGTATTGTCCACCTTACAAGATAAATCTATAAAGTAATATACTATAATTCCAGTTCAAAATGATCTAGTTGGGGCTGGAGCGATGGCTCAGCAGTTAACAGTACTTGCTGCTCTTTCAAAACACAAGAGAAAACCCTGTCTCGAAAAACAAAACAAAACAAAACAAAACAAAAAACAACCCACAAGAGACTGGTTCTTAGCACTACACAGGGTAGCTCACAACCATCTGTAACTCCAGCTACAGGGAATCAACAGCCTCTCCTGCCCTCTTGGGGCATGCACACACACACATACACACAAACACACATATACACACACTGGGGTATGCACATACACACACAAACACACATATACACACATGTAAATGCATTTAAAATGTTTCAGTAAGAAAATGCATTTTTTTAAGATTCTTTTTTTTTTTGTTCATATTTAGAGATTTCTCTCACACTAGTCCATGTTAATAAGACAGGAACTTTCTAGAATTACAACCTAGTAAGAGCTTAGATGGTGGTTCTGGATTTCTCTCCCCTTTTGTCCTCCAAGTGCAGAAGATCTGGAGAGACAGCCCCAGTGGCAGCAGTGAAGACTCTGACCTGGATCTGTTAAACTCATAAGGAGAAAGTGTACAGGAAATGACATCAGAGGTCTCAGACAGGACCTGGGTGTGGAGGTAAGAGCAGCAGTCACGATCACGCCGCCTTCATATACAGTGTCCGCACAGATCGGTAAAGCCTCAAAAATAAATGCTAACGGCCCTGGGAAAACAAGAGCACACAGCACAGCCACTGTGGAGATGATTCCTTAGCCTGGCCACGGGGCAGACAGAGCCCGGGAAATGTCCGGGCATGAGTTTCCAGAATCCAGCCACAGTGTCCTCGCATTTTGCACTGGTCACTAGAGCAAATTCCAAACTGTGGCTGGAGGAGGAGTAACCCTGAAGAGAAGGGAATGTACCGACCCCGGGTCCTGTGTCTCCAGCGGAAGCCTGGGTGAGGAATGCAAACATCTTCAGGAATGGGGAGGTTCAGAAAGAGTGCTGCCACTCTGACCCTCAGACAGCCCGACCTCCTCTGGATCCCAGGATTTGGGGGGAGGAGGAAGGATACAGGGTCAGGGAGAAAATTTTAAAGGACAAGAACATTGATTGGAAGGGAGATAAAGGAAGACAACACCAATGAGATATTTGAAACCTTCTGGACCTCTCCTCTCATCTACATTGGGAGAAAATGCAGTTGGAGGGGCCGCAGGCAAGAAATAAAGGCTCATCAGATCACCTTCCCAGAAAGGTCCTTGAGCGAGCAGGCAGGCAGGCAGGCGGCCACATCTGGGATATAAATAGCCTGGAGAGGCTGAGCTCCACAGAGCTCAGAACCTGAAAGCCCCTCTACTCAGAGGAAGGCACCCATAGTTACATGTTTCCCCTCTCTCGCCTGCCCTTCTGCAAAGTGTACTCCATGGCCTTACGCGTGTCTGTTCAAACCCTGTCTCTAGATTTAGGGAAGGAAGAAAGGCTGGGTGTGGCGAGGCTTAGATAAGCAGGTGGCAAGGATCAATATGTGTAGTTTCAAACTTTTGGAGAGAGAGAGAGAGAGAGAGAGAGAGAGAGAGAGAGAGAGAGAGATCCATGACCACCAAAAAAGAATCAGCCGACCTCCGTCACCCATCCCCATGGCACAGGAAGCTTTAAAGGGTTTAGAGTGAAGAGAACCTGGGTCCAAACATGGACAAACCGCTGGACTCTCCTGAACTTGTTTCCTCATTTGCAACAGAGACAATCACTCTGCCGACTTAAATAAATAACGTGTTGGAAATTCTTAACTGCCAACCAGTAAACACCAGGCAAAGCAATGGGGAGGCAAAGGGGTTGTTTAAACCTGTGTGTTCGATGGGAAAGCATGTGTTTTGAGATTCTGGGAGCCAAGATTTGGATCAAAGGTCTTCCAGATACAATCCCCCAAAGGATGGTGCCCATCTTCCCAGTCTAGCCAATCCTTTCTCTTGGTTACTGGCTTCTACTGGGCAGGGCAGAGGTTTTTCTCTCCCCACAGCCTGTCACACTGCAATAATGTTTGTTCTGCTTCCTTCCTTTCCAAAGCCTAGCAGATTAGATTGCTGAGTCCTATCCCGCTTAAACCAAGACAGACAAGAAAGTGAAAGTAAGACTGCCCAAACTAAACTGTTCATGGGGGAGAGATCTCACAAGGGGAGCGCTGTGCCCAGCCCAAACTCCTAGCAACCAAGGCCCCCTGGAGGGGACAGAATAAAGAAAGCCTCCTTGCTTTCTGAGACCCAAAAAGCATCAGCAGTCTACATCCAGTTCAATCTGAGCCATCTAGCCAGCCACAGGGACATCGCCCAGATGTACACCTGTATCACGACTCGAGGAAGTACCAGCGGGATGTATACATGGCTGTGTTCCTGCTCCTTGGTCTGTCTAGTGTTGTAGCACACACCTGGGAGCAAGTGCAGGACTGCTGCTCTCCTGGGGTTTGGTGGGCCAGCTAACACTTGTCTCCCTCCCACACTGCTCTGGGGCTGGAGGGTAGGAGAGTCAGGGGAGGGGGGCTGTGCAAGGCAAGCTCTCTATCTGGAGCTACATTCTGCTGTTCCTTTCCTGCATTTGCAGAGTCGCTTCGGCAGCAGCCAACCACCAAACCCTGTGTGTGTCCAGGATGGATTGTGTCCCTCAATAAAACCCCAGTCTGAAGAGATCTGAGTTCTCTTCACATCCCTGGGATGACATGAGGGAGGTTGCAGGCCCTACTTCCTTTCACACAAGGGAGAAGCAGCAAGCACTAATGTAAGGGAAGAGAAGGGTGTGCCATCTCTCCACCAAACGACAGGCAGTTCCCAAATTGATCCCGAGTAGAAATTCGCCAGTTAAAAGAGGTAGGCAAGGCTCCCATGTAAGCCAGCTAAAACTCCACTAAGGTACCAATAATCTGTAAAAAGACATCTGCAGATACAGCCAAAGGACTCATCAGTCTAAAGACAATAGCTAGAGAAAAGTTGCCTGGCACAACCTGAGGCCCCACCTTTCTTCTGTTTCTTCTCAGTGATAGCTTTCATTCATTTGCTCAACAAACTCTACTCTTCTTAGAACCCTGGCTCAGGCAGCACCCAGGGAAAGCTAAAGTCTGCCAAGGCCACTGATTATGCTTCAGAAATCCTATTCTGGCTTCTCCAAACTCCAAGGACTCCAGTTTGATGTCCTGCATAGCCAGGGTCCTTCACTAGTCTGACAGCTCCCTAAAGACCGGGCTGAGCTGCTGGCCCACTGCTAACTTAGTACGTTCTTATTACCAAGTTATTATTATTATTAACAAGTCACTAGATGCAACCAAGTTGAAGATAAAACTTCTACCCTTCCTGTGTCTTCTGCTTAGCTGTTGCTGGAAGCTTTATACACCTCCGGGGGGGGGGGGGGGCGGGAGGCAACAAAGAAAGAAAGAGTGGGGGATGGGGGACAGCTAATCAAAGACATTAAGAACACCAGCACAATTTTGGAACTTCAGCCTCTACTGCAAACCAAAATGCTCCCAGGAGCCACAACTGGTTCGGTCTCCCCTGCTCCTCCTCTAGTGTTTATGCGCCTCTGAAAAACTCTTAATTGAGTCCAATCAGAGACAGAAGGAGTACAAACGGAAGATGTTCACGAAGGAAGAAAGCCTTAAAGGTGAAAGACTCTGGGCAGGGCTGCCCAGGGCAGAAGGTGTACAAGGGTGCCCTGGTCATGCCCTGATACTTTTTTTTTTCCTTCCCACACGACCTGGCCCCATCTCTCCTTTCTTCTTTTCTTTTCCTTTTAAATTTTAAGGGCACAGTCTCCATGGCTGAGCAGAACAGGGAAGCGCGGACGTTAAAGGGGACAGCCTTTTGAGGCTTCCCCTCGAAAGGGTTATCTAACCTGGAACCGACCTACGTTTTCCACCAAGTCACCTCTATTGCCAGGAATCCCAGAAGCCCATGGCGGGAGCCGACGAAAGGAGGAGTCTCCCCGGGGTAGCATTCTAGGCCCGCGCCAAGTTAAAAAGGAGTGAGAAGGAGAAGGAAGAGGCTCCAGCACCCAACTCGTGCCTGAGGGACTTGCCTGGGACGTTCTCTGCGCTCCTCCCCTACCCGCTGCCCGGGCAGTCCTTGAGGGGCTACCACCCCTGTGCTTGAACCTCGGAGAAGTTTCGCCGTTGCAAACGTGAGAATCTGCAGCTCCACAGGACACCGCCCCCACACGCCCCACCCCACAGCCCGACCCCTGGCGGTGGCGACCTTGGTCACCCAAGAGGCGCCAGTGCACTGGAGGAGGGGCTGCATTTGGGGCTTTCCTGGGAGCTAGGGAGGTGGCCCATTGGGTCACCTCCGATCGCCGTCCACCACCCGAACTGGCGCCACCAAGCAAACCCAGCCGCCCTGCTCTCCTCTGTCCTCCGCGCCCCGGCCCTTGCGCCTCTCTGCCCGACTCACCGCGCTCCGCGCAGCAAGGGTCGCATCGGGTCCCAGGGCTCTGCGCCTCGGGGCTTCGCTTCCCGCCTGTCCTGCGGCACACTTCTCCCTTATCCTCAGCTGTCCTCCAAGGCCGTCTCTCGACTCTTTTTTTCCGGGTTAATTTCGTTTCACATTAAAGCAAAACCCAGCCCCGGATGTGAGTACAATGCTCCTCGGGCCTCCAGGGGGGAGGAGAGGGGTGCGGAGACCTCGAGGGGACAGCAGCGGGGAGTGGCGGGGGGGAGGGGGTTGGTGGGATGTAACCCGGCTGCAGCAGGTGTCCAGGCTGGGGTGCTCGACCGTCACGTCCTGAGCCTACTTCTCCGCACTGTGCAGCCGGCCCAAACCGCGGCTGCCCAGAGGGCGAGGGGGCGTTGAGTTTAGGGGTGGAGAGAGGAACGCATCGCCCCCTGCGGTCTGCAGTGCGCCCCGGGAGCTAAGAGGGTCGCCAACGCCCTAACCCAGCTTGCCTGGCCCTTCTTGGAGCACGGAGAGAAGTGGGAAAGAGAAGCTGGATTCGATAGCTTCAGCCTAGGGTGACCAGACAGAACTCCAGCGCCCTCGCCCTTCAGTCACACAGTAACCCATAGGTATCAATCCAGTGCTGGTGCCGATGAGGAAACCGAGACTCCAAGACATTAGGTAACTTGCTCTGGGTCCCCAGTCAGTAGAGGGCAGGTCTGTCCGGTCTTAACGCAGGCCTCCCTCGTGGAGACATTGACATTTAAATATAAGTAAAGCCAGGCAGACAACATCCGAGACCTAAATGTAGTGGACTCAATTTTACGGTAAAATTGTCAGCCCAGGGACCGAGCACCGAGAGATGCGGCTTTGGGGGCTGGGGGTGGGGAGGAGGATACTGATGTCAGCCTTGTGTGTCCAAGATCCTCGGAATGTGTAGTGAAAAAGTCGCCCCCGGAAGCTCTGCAGGATTAGGCCTGGCTTCGCGGGTGGGAAGTACGGTGCGAGGCAAAGGCAGCCTGACAGCCTAGGGGCTGAGGGCTGCAGCCAGGTGAGCCGGCAGGAAGGCGGGACGCCCGGCAGCACACGCCCCGAAAGCTCCCCTGATGAAACCGCAGGCGCTTCCTCTTCTATTTTGATAGCCAAAGCGAAAATGAGCCGCCCAGTTCGCTCAGGTGTGAAAAAAAAAAGACGTTTGCTTTAAAACATTATGCTGTGAATTGAGGAAGGAAAAGAAAACGAGGTGGGGAGAGGGGAGCCATTTCCCTTGAAATAAACATCAACGTCAATTTTGTACGTTTGAGGAGGTCCCTTGCCCTGCATCGGGGCTTCAAGTAGCATTTCTCCTAACCCGCTCCCATTCCTTAGGCAGCTGGTGACCCGTGACTCCGCTCAGTGCCTCAGTTTCTATATCTGGGTCAAGCGAGTCAATTCTTGCGGGGTTTCCTTCCTACACAAAGGTGCTATGTACTTTTTTTTAAAACGAGATGGTCATTTTTACCGTAAAATGGAGGCTGCTCTAAACCATCAGCTCAGGTTAAGTTTGCTGAATGAGTGCTGCCCAAAACTCCCGCTGGGATGATCACTTAGCAGCAGTGTGGTGGCGCTTCGGATTTCACGGTATGGTTCCTATTAAAACCCATAAAACAGCTCCTGTGAGGCCTGCCTGACTCACCCAGTCACAGACCCACAAATATTTTCTGAGCACTACTGTATTGGCTGCCTGGCAGGCAGAGAAGCCAAAGGCCTCAGTTTCCAACAAAGACAAGGTGGGAACCTGTGTGTACCCTTCTGTATCGCAGGGAAATCGGCCTTCAATATCCTGAAGAGCCAGAAGAGCCTCTGTGACAGGTAATGAATCTCACCGACGAAGCTGGTAGATCTGTGAGCTTTGAGTGAGCCTCAGCACAGTTGAGGTCAGCTTTACTCCCTGGGGGAGAGCAAGACCCGGAGCTGAGGAAGGCTCATACTTCACCGAGAGCCTCCTTACTGCCGCCTCCGGGACTAGACGATAATTTCTGCACGGAAACCCCTGCTAGCATCCTGGTTTCCCCTGCTTCTCAGATAACCTCTCCACGTCCTCTAACAAACACCTCAGAGCAGGGCTTCAACTCAACTTGCTGTAGTCTGCCTGTCTGGCTGGCTCAAAAAATACATATACCAGACATGACACCATTTTAAGCATTTTAATGTGCACCCGTGGTGACATCCAACGTACTGTTCACCTGTGGCCACTGTATAGTTCCAGACAATTTCCATCCTCTCTCTCTTCTTTCAGCCTTAAGTACACTAATTTGCTTTCCACCCAGTCTACATATTTGGGACATTTCACATAATGGAAATCACACGACAGTGGCGTTTGTATCTAGCCTCTCCAGCCTTTAGCATCTCTTGATAAATTCATTTTGAAATATTTTCCTTATCTTGACTTTATTCATCTGCTTTGTCCCACTGCACTAAACCAACGATATGAGTCTCACCTGTAGAGATAAGGACGCCAAAGACTGTTTCGGGCGCCTCCCAGGATCAGAGCAACATAAGTTCCAAAATCTGATGAAGATTTTGCGGGTAGTTAGTAGTCTCAACTCGCTCCAGAATATAGGGCTTAACTACTCCTAGAATCTTCCAGTAGAGAATCGTCCCCTGAAAACTGGAGATATCTAGTCAGGACCTAAGCATCTAAGGAGCCCTCTGTCTAACGCAGCTGTTTTGTTCTGCACTTTCTATTTTCGAAGCTAATGGCTGGTGACCTAGAGAGGCCAATGACATGGAGTGGTAAGCCAGTGTTCCCTCCAGGGAACCGTGTTAGTCTCTGTCCTCAGAGATTCCTGTTATCAAGCTATTGAGCTGCAGCTGGGGCCACTTGATGAGGCCAAAGTCAATTCGCTTGGTTCACTTCACAACAGTGAGTTTTGCCCAGAGATAAACTGCTTTGGGGCCAAGTTGTATACCTCCAGGAGTCGGTGGCCATTTTTCTAGGCAGTCACTACTTGGTTTTGTTTGGTTGGGTTTTTTTTTGGGGGGGGGGAGGGGCGGGTGGGGCTGGTTTAGCCCTGGCTGTCCTGGAACTCACTTTGTAGACCAGGCTGGCCTCGAACTCAGAAATCCGCCTGCCTCTGCCTCCCAAGTGCTGGGATTAGAGGTGTGCGCCACCACGCCCAGCTCATTACTTGTTTTAATGACAGAGTGCCAAAGAGTACTGCACCATCCAATTCTAGTATTCTGCTACGTTTCTAAACCAATTATCATTTTCCTTTCCAAATACATTCTATTTTCTTTTCCAGGCATTTACTGATAAATGATATACATACATATTGATATATATATACACATATATACATATATGTATAATTACACAACCTAATTTAAGTCTTAGAATAACACTGAGTTCAGGAACAATTATTTCCAATTTTTGTTGAGATGACTATTAACAATATGAAGATGAAGCCCAGGTATAGAGCTTAACACTTAAGTCGGTGTCTAGCCTCCTTTCCCTAAGCTACACTAACATGTAACAGGCCTCACAAAGAGCTCAGGACAGAGTGCAAGACCCCTCAACCTCAGTTCTGCTCACTATATTTCTACTTCATCTACAAGATGTTGAAGGGGATGTCCTAAAGAAGTCATGGCTACATAAATACAGAGATAATTTGCATATTCAAACGAGTCTGCACATATTCACGGAAGCATTGTTCACCATGGGAGAAACGGGATCATTTACGGGGTTAGACAGGTCAACACTGGCACATGCATACGTCCTTACTCTATGCCCCGCCAAGGAAGAATATAGCTGGCTCGGGAGAATTCTTTCAAAGGTCCAGCACATGCAAACAAAGCACCAGGAATGCCCAGGGTTCAGAGAAACAAAGGGAGAGAAAAAAAAAGAGAGGGAGAAAGAAAGGGAGGGAAGAAGGAAGGAAAGAAGCAATCCTACTAAAATAAAAACCATTACAAAGCCATATATATAATATAAAAATAGAAATATGGATGATTTCTTTCAAATTCTTAATCATGGTTCCTTTTGGGCAAGCAGAGGGGCCTTAATGGTAGCTTTTAAGATATATATTCTGCAGTATTTAGGGTTGTGTGTGTGTTCATCTGTGTATTGGCACACATGTACATAAATGTGTATGTGTGTGCACACACACTCTAAAGTGCTTGTGTGTGGAGACCAGAAGTTCCTTGAATAGCTCTCTAATCCTGAATTAATCCTGAATTTGCTGATTCAGCTAGTCTAAGTAAACAAGCTTACCCTGGGAATCCCCTGTCTATACTTCTCAAGCGCTGCGTTCATGGTCGGTCACAGTGCCTACCCAGGTCCTGGGTAAATTTTAGGACTGGAGAGATGGCCTAGTGGTTAAAAGCACTGGCTGCTCTTCCAGGGGACCTGGGTTCAATCCCAAGCACCCACATGGTATCTGAGAAGTGTCTATAACTTTAGTCCTAGGGGATCCAACAGCCTCACACAGACATATAGGCAGGCAAAAGAGTAATACACAAACAATTTTTTAAAATAACAGATAAGTTTTAGTGTGATTTAACAGTTCTATGAGATGGAAAATCGCGTTGCAATCCTGGGGGCACTCCATTGAGGTGTGACAGGTTAGCATAACAGACAAAGGCACACAAAGTAGGGGAGAGGTTTGGAGGAGCCTGGGCAGCTTCGGCTCCGGATACTAAGGAGACAGGATCTTGAAGAGACCTTGAAAGATGACATGTGTAAATGTGAAAAGAGAATTTGGGACCAAAAATGATTAAATGCTAGCCAAGGTGACGGCTCAGCTGGTAAAGTGCTTGCAAGGCAAGGACCCAGGTTTGTAAAACTGGATACAACAGTTGGAAACATGGATTTCTGCCTGTAATTCCAGAGCTGGGAATTCAGAGACAGGAGGATCCCTGATGCTTGCTGGCCATAGCATCTAGCTGGATCAGTAAATCCCATATTCAATAAGATATCCTTTAAGGGAAAAACAAAGTGCAAAGTAATTGAGGAAGATGATTGATTGTGTGGCTTCCACACAAATGCTTATGTGTTCCTGCCTGTGCGCGCACGTGCACACACATACACATACACACACATTAGTGCAACACAAACACACACACATAAAGAATGTACAAGCCCTGGTGGGGAGCACAGCTGACAAGTTCTGAGGAAGCATGGGAGCACGTTAGTTACTTTTTTTGGTTGTTGTGAGAAAAAGGAAAAGCAGATTGAAGAAGCAAGGAGGAGGGGTCAGCTCACAAGCAGTTCAGTCCCTTTGACAGGACACTCACCCTGCACCCATTGTCACGGCCAAGAGGGGTGAATGCTTGTTCTCCATTCACTCTCTCTTTCCTAGTCAGCCTGGGACTACAGCCCATGGGATGGTGCTACCCATATTTAGACTTGGTCTTTTCACCTCAAACCAACCCAGTCTAAAAAGTTTCTCATAGGCAGGTAGGCCCAGACGTTTGTTTCCATAGTGACCCCAAATCCCATCTAGCTGGCCATTTTCAAACCATCACCCAGATGCAAGGAGAGTTTAATGGAAACAGCAGGAAGATGGGGAGCTACAGGATTCCCCAGTGCTGAGGCCAAGGTTTCTGCAGTCATTGCTTTGGTCTTCTTGAGCCACTGAAGGTCCCTGAACCAGGAAGGACACAATCAGAAAGAAACAGGAAACAATCTCACAGCTGGTGATCATTTAGTGATAGGATTCCAGGGTCAAGCGACAAGGGTTTGACTCCCTGTCTATCATTAACTAATGGGACAATCAAGGGACTGGTTACATTCCTTCTGTGTCTCTGCAGAACAGTCGTGTCTTTCTTATATCATTAATGGGCAGCAGTGAGCTCATGCTTTTAGGGTGCATGCTAAGTGCTGAGGATGTCAGGGGCTACATGTGCAGCTCGGCAGCAAAGCACTTACCCAGCATGCTTCAGGCCCTGTGTTCTATCCTCCAGGCTGTACAAAACAAATAAAAGCCAGTGTTGTGTCTTGCATTAAAATCTTTGCGGTGTGAGCTGGGCATGGTGGCACATACCTTTATACCAAATGCCAGCATTTGGGAAGCAGAGGCAGGCAGATCTCATTTCAAGGCCAACCTGGGCTGCAGGGTGAATTCCAAAACAGCCAGGGCTAAATACACAGAGAAAGCCTGTCTAGGAAAAACAAAACAAAACAAAACAACCTTTGTACTTCACCCTGAAGTTTTTCTACAAAGAGTCAACTGTTTGCAAACACTTAGATAATGGATTGTTAATCTCCTTTGACAGGTGGAAATATATAGCTTTTCTTCCAATTTTTTTGAAAGAAATTTCACTCTTTGGGGTACATGCTTAGTGTCTCATTTTACAGTAGTGCACACATTATGTTCACAGTCTCATGAAGAGGAACTTGCAAGCAGGCTCAATTACTTTTATATATTTGGTTTTTTTCAATTGTTTTCATAGAATCTGCTTTGATCACACTCTTTCCCTCCCCGACTCCTTGAAATTCTCACTTCCCCACCCACCGAGTGTTGCGTTTGTTCTTTCTCCCTCTCCATTCCCTCAGATAAAAAGAGATAAAAAGCAAAACCAAGCAAAAAAAAAAAAAAAAAAAAAAAAACATTAACCAAAAAGCACACGAGGGCACGGGTGCACACACACACACCATGCAGTCTGTTTTGGTTGCCCAACCAGTCCCGCCCTGGAGTGTGGTGGATGTACCGACAACTTTGGAGAAAACTGATTTCCCCTTCCCAGCCGGGATCAGTTGAGAATGTCTTCTTGGTAGGGGCGGGGCTGTGTCCACTTCCCCTCCATGCTGAGATCCTGACTGGTAAGAATGTGGATTTGAATCTCAGACTCATACAACCTGTCATGATCTGAGCCATCAGCTCTGAATCACAGGTCAGCCATCCCAGCCCAAGTCCAGCACTGGCTCTTAGTTCAAATTCTCAGAGTCTCCAGAGTAGAACAAAAAAAAAAAAGGGAAGTGGCAGAAACATCGGAAATTTCTGTTTATAACACAGGGAACAGGGATAAAGTCAGATGGAGGAAGATAAAGCTTTTGTGAACTCCTGGAGGTTTATGCATGATATCAAATGTAAAATATAAACAGGATGTGTGTACATATACACACCCACATGTACGCATAGGTGCACACATGCACCAGAATTATTTCCTACTAATGAAGTTTGGAAAACATAGCTACACTGTCAAGTTTGACTCTACTTAAAACTTAAAACTGAGTGTTCATCCTGTTTCCAGAAATAAGTCAGCCATTCCAATGGATTCCTGCCTGCAGAGGGCCTCTCAGTCAGCTTGGTGCCTGCAGTCCCCCGCCAAGATCCCAAGTCCTGTGACCCAGGCAGGGGTTCTGGGAGGAGCCGACGGCCATCTCTTCCACCAGGAGAACCAAGTAGCTTCCTTAACCTCAGCCTCATGAGGCTGTCTTAGCATGTTTCAGCACTGTCTTAGACTTGGCTTTTCAGACTCAGTTCTGCTTCACACACTCAGTTCTGCGGTCACGCGAGGAAGGGAGCTTATTAGTAAATCCGTGTGGAGACCACAGCCCACACCATCAGTGAGAATCAGCGTGGGACCACTTATTCCTGGGGACACCTGAACATCAACAAGGCAGGTGACTGACCCCAAGGGCTCTCAGCACAGCACAGACAGCAAGAAAAAAAAATCAAAAGGGGTATTTAAATACAGTAATATTTATCCTTACATCATTTTAAGAGGAGACAACTCTTCTAGACCCTGAAAAACTCATAGAAGATTTTAATTCTAATTGTGACGTGTTAAGAGGAGGGACCAAATGAACCTTTAGGAGTTGACTAGGGGACTTGGGCAGCAAGGTGGCTCCAGCACTAACCACTGAGCTGACAACCCAGGGTTAAGCCCCAGAACCCAGGGTGGAAAGACCGATCCAGTTCCCACAAGGTGTTCTCAGATTTCCATATATACACCATGCATCCTCCCTCCCCCAATCAATCAATAAATAAACATAAAAATGATGGACTTTGTAATGTTAAACAAAAGAGATGACTGGGCTGAGGGATCCATTCTGGACCAGTGGACACAGGCTATTTTGTGAGTCGGAAAGTCTGTGTCTTACACTGAGACCCCTTGGCCCGGGGTGCCCCGCACAGAGCTGAACAAAAAGGCCATAAGAACCAGGAACAAACCTCTCCTCATTGATTGCTCTGACTGGTGTATCCATTTATAGCAACAGGAAACAGCCTAACGCTTGGCAAGGTACACAGGAGGCAAGCCACACACCTTTAATCCCATTCTCAGGAGGCAGAGGCAGTGGGATCTCCGTGGGTTCCAGGTCAACCTGCTCTAGATAACAAGATGTTGAAAGTGCAGAGTGCTAACTGTGTAAACCAGCAACTCTTCTCACGTGCTCGGGTGTCCGCTTTCCTCTAAGCCTTTGGGAACAGGCAGAAAGAGGTGCTTAATAATGTTCATTTTGCAAGAAATCACCTAAAAATGTTAACATCAGGGCTGGTGAGATGGCTCAGAGGGAAGAGCACCCGACTGCTCTTCCGAAGGTCCAGAGTTCAAATCCCAGCAACTGCATGGTGGCTCACAACCATCCGTAGCGAGATCTGTCGCCCTCTTCTGGAGTGTCTGAAGACAGCTACAGTGTACTTACATATAATAAATAAATCTTTAATAAAAAAAAAAGTTAACATCAATTATCTAGGCGATGGCTTTAATGACCGGGTTTTTTGGGTTTTTTTGTGTTTTGTTTTTTGTCTTTTACATCTTTATTTGGGGGATTTTCTAAGTTTTCCTTAATAAGCATAAATTGCTTTCTGTACAATTTTTAAATGTTTATTTATATTTTATGTGTGTGTATGTAAGTGCACCATGTGCATGGCATGCCATAGGAGGCCGGAAGACACAGGGCATCTCCTAGAACTGGAGTTAGAGAGGGTGTGAGCTTTAAGGGGGGGGGGTGGCACTTGGGTCCCCTGCCAGAGCGGTAAGTGCTCTTTACTGCTGAGCCTTATCTCCAGCCCCACAGGTATTCTTTTATGGTTAGAGGGGAAATGAGAATTTCTTTAAAGTAATCCTTACTATGAAAGCACATTAAAGGTCTCATAGTTGCTTTGTGGTCAAGACAAGAATAACTCATAAATAGCTGTGTCCTCAAATTTAAAAGGCTTGCCAATATATAACTACTCTCACACAAGCCTCCCTTCTGTTTGTCTGGAGATGTAACTCACTCATAGGGTACTTACCTAGGACAGGAGACCCAGAGCTCATTCCCCAATTGTGGCATACACATTAAAGAAAGAAAAAAGAAAAAACCCCAAATCTCAGGCAAATTCTGATTCTCAAGAAAACTCAGATGAATTGCTAGGGACTTGGAAGTTTTCTTCGAATTTCATCATAATTGCACAATGGCTCCAGATGAAACTGTATTCAAATTAAATGTGGTATGTGATTGGAGAATTGAGCCCAGGCCAACGGAACTCTTTCTTTTAGCAAATTTCAGCACCAGGAAACTAGATTTATGCTGACACCTAAGGCTCAGTTCTGAGGGCACTGGAATCAGATATCCAGCCAGGTGTACCCTCATCCTCTGACCGGACTATCTGGGTTTCCAGAGGTGACACAGGGCTGGTGTCATCCTTCTGACAGCAGAGATTCAGGCACAGGTAAGAACGTCTGAGTAGGCAGACTACGTGGTTCTCAGTGAATCAATAGCAAGAGGACAGAGAAATCATTGAAGACAGAAGATGGCAAGGTATGGGGGAGCGGGAGGGGAGTTAATGACCACAGCTGACTTATCTCTGTGTCCATAATGGAATGGCTAACCGTGGCACAGCACAGAGAGAGGCAACCTTGAGTCCCCAAGATTGTATGTGCTCCGGATTATGGTCTGCACTCCTAGGAGGACTTTGGGCAGGTGACTGGCTGACCTGTGTAGGCAGAAAGAGCCTCTGTTTTCAGCTCAAAGTATTATGCAGTTTTCCTGATGGGGGGGGCAACATCACCCCAAAGGGATGAAAGCAGAGCTCTCGATTCACTCATGCCATTTACTTTACATCTTTTTAAATATTATGTTGTGTGCAATTATGTACCTCAATGTATTCATATTATTATTATGTATCTGTCATTTATTACCTCAATAAAACATTTTCATGGATGTTTATAGAGAAAATAAAAGCAAAAAACTATGTAAAGGAAAATGATAGAATAATAAATAATTGTTTAATTGAGATACTACATGTATTAGAATGACTGCAATGAAAATAACATGGGCTGGAGAGATGGCTCAGTGATTAAGAGCACTGGCTACTGTTCTTCACAGGGGTCCTGAGTTCAATTCCCAGCAACCACATGGTGGCTCACAACCATCTGTAATATGATCCGATGCCCTCTCTGGTGTGTCTGAAGACATCTACAGTGTACTCATATACATAAAATAAATAATTTTTAAAAAGAAAAAAGAGGGGCTGGAGAGGTGGCTCAGAGGTTAAGAGCACTGACTGCTCTACTGAAGGTCCTGAGTTCAAATCCCAACAACCACATGGTGGCTCACAACCATCCGTAATGAGATCTGACGCCCTCTTCTGTGGTGGCTGAAGACACCTACAGTGTACTAACATATAATGAGTAAATAAATCTTAAAAAAAAAAAAAGAAAAAAGAAAATGACAGCCATGCCACATGCTGGTGAGGGTGCAGAGGGATCTGGGGTGCGCTGCTCTTGGAGATGTCAATGCCCCACAGACACATCTAGGAAACAGTTTGGCACACACTGAGCATGGTACTGATTGCCAGTAATTCTAGCATTTGGGAGACTGAAGTAAGAAGATGGCAAGTTTGAGGCTGACCCCAGCTTCATGTCTAGATTGTGGGTCAAACACAACGATGGAATTATTTTGTGCCAACCCTTCAAAAAGAAACAAAACAGGAAGCGGTGGTGGGAAAGGGTTTTTATGGCACTAAACATCTTCTAACCTTGATTCCCCCTTGCATCCTATTTAGTATATTTGTTTCAGATACAGACACAATGAATTCCACCTCAAAACTCAGATGTTAAAATGGATGTGAGGCTGGAGAGGTGGCTCAATGTAAGAACACAAACTGTGGGGGCTGGAGAGATGGCCCAGCAGTTAAGAGCATGACTGACTGCTCTTCCAGAGATCCTGAGTTCAATTCCCAGCAACCACATGGTGGTTCACAACCATCTGTATTGGAATCCGAAGCCCTCTTCTGGTGTGTCTGAAAACATTGACAGTGTATTTATATATATAAAATAAATAAGTCTAAAAAACAAACAAACAAACAAATAAACCATAGACTGTTCTTGCACAGGACTGGGTCTGGTTCCCAGAATCCATGCAAGGCCTGACAACTGCGTTATACTGGAGCTGGTGCTCCATTCTGGCCTCCTTGAGAGCAGCATACATATGATGTGTACATGCAGACAAAACACTCATACACAGAAGGAGGAAAGGAAGGGAGGGAGGGAAGAAGGAAGGAAGGGAAGAAAGAAGGGAGGAAGGAAGGAAGGAAGAAAGGAAGGAAGGGAGGGAGGGAGGAAGGAGAGAAACCCTGTCTTGGAAAAAAAAAAAAACCAAAAAAATTAAAAGAAAGAAAACAGGGAATTGTAACTGGTCGGGTAGCAAAATAAATATTGTAGAGAGCTGGGCATGGTGGCGCATGCCTTTAATCCCAGCACTTGGGAGGCAGAGGCAGGCGGATTTCTGAGTTCGAGGCCAGCCTGGTCTTCAAAATGAGTTCCGGGACAGCCAGGGCTATACAAAGAAACCCTGTCTCAAAAAACAAAAAACAAATAAACAAAAAATATTGTAGAGATATTCTTCAGTCTCTCCATCGGATTATCAGACTACTGAACCAACAAACCCCAAGGAAATGGGAATTTCTCTGAGAATATCAAGCCCCAAGTAGGAAAAGTACCAGCCAGAGGCGGGGAGCTTGTCTCCCAGGAGGAGATCCAAAAGATGTAAGAACTTGCCAGCCGCCTTCCAGGATGAGTCTGAAACCCAGACCATGAGGAGACAATGTGGCAGGGTGGCACCTTGGCCTTGTGCTTAAACTTTAATCTCAACTCAGGACCAGAAGACTTCTAGGGGTGAGAGACTGCCAGATCTCTTTGGCCCTCTGCCCAACATACCCACACTGAGTAAATCTTCCTTTTCTATTTTCCAGTATTAATAAATAAACAAGCACACAAACCAGTGTGGTGATATACTTCTAGTACTTGCTAGGGTGGAGTTGGAAAGATGTGTTGTGTGTCTGAAGATGGTCTGAGCTATCTAAACAAATAAATAAATATAATTTTAAAAAAATTAGACATGTAACTATCACATGACCCAGCAGTCACACTATGTGCAGTATA
The DNA here is from genome assembly GCF_978045245.1 of Mus caroli. Lineage (NCBI taxonomy): Eukaryota > Metazoa > Chordata > Mammalia > Rodentia > Muridae > Mus > Mus caroli. The sequence continues at coordinate 105,004,466 of NW_028227265.1, read as the reverse complement.
TCAGAGAATTTTCTTAGGAATTATTTATGGGGGTTGGAGAGATGGCTCAGTGGTTAGGAGCACTGACGGCTCTTCTGAAGGTCCTGAGTTCAATTCCCAGTTACCACATGGTGGCTCACAACTGTCTGTAATGGAATCTGATGCCCTCTTCTGATGTGTCTGAAGAGACCGACAGTGTACTCACATACATAAAATAAATAAATCTTTTTTTTTAAGGAATAAGTCATTGCTAAATAGATGATGCAGTGAACATTCAGTTAGTGATACTGAGTAGGAGAGAACATCAGAAATCCACATGCTCTGTGATTCTACTTGCACAACAGTTTGAAATGATAAAAAACATAGAAATGAATAATTAGTGTTACCATGGGTCTTGTAAGGAATGGGGGAATGTTTGCGCTGATAGGTTTGTCCCATGTTCTACGTCTCTGCTGGTACCGTATTATCATCTCAAGGTCATACTAATAGGTAGGGGGCAGTGAGTGCAGATGCCACTGGAGGCCAGGGACATCAGCAGTTCTGAACTACCTAGTGCCGATGCTGAGAAAGGAACTCAGGTTCTCTGTAAGAGCTGCAAGTTCTCTTAACTACTGAAAAACCATCTTTTTCCACCCCACCCACATGCCCATTCCCACCTTACCCCACTCCCGTGCCCACCCCCACCCCATGTTTGGAGCAACTCTAGTAAGAGCCTCACACAGGGCAAGAGAAGGCCACTCTGATTCACCATGCACAGCAGAGTTAGCTCCATCGCTTCTTCGTTTATTACAGAGCCCCGCTGCTGCTGCTGCGGCTCTCCCTGTATTCAGAAATGACAAGGAAGTATGGCAGAAAATTATTGGAATAAAACTAGTGATTACATGACGCTGAGGGAGCTCTGAATCGAGTAATGGCGTAGTCTTGAAGTACTCGCTCAGTGGGCAGGGCGTATCTAGGGGCCAATTTTATTTTTGGTTTCTTCAGCTAAGTTACTACCACAACTCTGCACCCGCCAACCAGCTCAGAGTGGGCAGGCTTCATGATGAAGACTAGGAACATCCCCAAATGCCAGGTACACGGACGCCTACCACTAACACTCAAGGTTGTCAAAGCCAGAGCTGTGAGAGGCTGGTGCTGTAAGCAGAGGTGCCAGTGAGAGACTGGATTAAGATGTTACAGCCTAACCAGGCAGTGGTGGTGCACGTCTTTAATCCCAGCACTTGGGAGGCAGAGGCAGGCAGATTTCTGAGTTCCAGGTCAGCCTGGTCTACAGAGTGAGTTCCAGGACAGCCAGGGCTACACAAAGAAACACTGTCTCGAAAAACCAAAAAAAAAAAAAAAAAAAAAGAGCCGGGCGTGGTGGCGCACGCCTTTAATCCCAGCACTCGGGAGGCAGAGGCAGGTGGATTTCTGAGTTCGAGGCCAGCCTGGTCTACAGAGTGAGTTCCAGGACAGCCAGGGCTACACAGAGAAACCCTGTCTCGAAAAAACCAAAAAAAAAAAAAAAAAAAAAAAAAAAAAAAAAAAAAAAAGTTGCAGCCTCTACCCTCCCCACCAAATGCCAACACACTGTGTGGCCCTTCATGCATCAGTTGGCATCTTTGTCTGAAATGGAGAATTTAAGCGTCTGCAGAGGATGCACCCTACATACAGACTGTGAACAAAGTCAAATGTATCCATCAGCTCCCGATATCCATTAGTGTCTGAGCATCGTGGCAATCTGACACCATCACTCATTTTTCAAACAGGAGCAAGCAGTTCTTTGACAGTCACGAATGTTAAATCCCTTCCCAGCAGCTATGCTCTCATCCCACTTGCCCGAAATAGCTTATCCAAATGTCAGATATTTTTATGTTTGATCTCTGTTATTGATTGCCCTATCATATTTTCTGAAACTCCCTAAAAATGCATATGTAAATTGACTTCGCTACAATTTTAAAAAAATATCCTGTGTCCGTAGGGCTGTTGGCAGTGGAACCTCTTTGAGATCAACTCATCATTACAATTATGATAACTGTTTGATTACTTGATCAGTCATCGTGCAGGAGATCAAAGCCCAGACTTCACTTCTGCTAGGAGACCTTTCCACTGAGCTACATCACAGCCCAATATTTATTTGTTGATTCTTATACATGAAGCAGTATTGGAAATTGTTAGACTCCTAATAAGATGTTTTAGATATTTACATACACACAGCTATGCAAAGACTCTCGGTGTCTATCCGTTGGTGTTACTCATCACGAAAACGGAGTTGAGCACATGCCTGTCATCCCAATATTTGAGAGGCAGAGGGGGAGTTCTGGGTGAGCCTAGGCACCATAGTGAGACCCTGCTTCCTCCTCCATTCCATCTGTGTGTGTGTGTGTGTGTGTGTGTGTGTGTGTGTGTGTGTGTGTGAGTGTGTGTGTGTCTCTGTGTGTGTGTGTTTGTATGGGTCTGTCTTAGTCAGGGTTTCTATTCCTGCACAAACATCATGACCAAGAAGCACTTGGGGAGGAAAGGGTTTATTCGGCTTACACTTCCATACTGCTGTTCATCACCCAAGAAAGTCAGGACTGGAACTCAAGCAGGTCAGAAAGCAGGAGCTGATGCAGAGGCCATGGAGGGATGTTCCTTACTGGTTTGTTTCCCCTGGCTTGCTCAGCCTGCTCTCTTATAGAACCCAAGACTACCAGCCCAGTGATGGTCCCACCCACAAGGGGCCTTTCCCCCTTGATCACTAATTGAGAAAATGCCTTACAGTTGGATCTCATGGAGGCATTTCCTCAAGGAAGGCTCCTTTCTCTGTGATAACTCCAGCTGTGTCGAGTTGACACAAAACTAGCCAGTATAGGGTCTTTGTGTATGCATCTATGTGTGTATATCTATGTATACATATGTGTGTGTGTGTATGTGCCATATATACACATGGCAAGCTTGAATATCAATTTCAAATCCTCATTTCTTCTAAGAAGGCAAATTCTAATAAATCCAAGGAATTCTGAGGGCATCCAGGATTGTCCAGAGAAGGAAAACTGAGACACTGATAGCCTAGCCATGCGAATGCTCCACCTAGGGGTACAGAAAACCAAATGATCAGTGGCTCTTGAAGCCACAACATACCAGACAATGGATACATTATCCACTGCATCCAAAGATGACTACAGCATCTCCAGAGAGCCGCTATAGAGTCTCCATCACAGACAGAGGATGCCTATAGCATATACAAAGGATGGCTAGAGTACATCTTAGGATGACTACAGCATCCGAGAATGGTTGCAGCATCTACACGGGATGAGTACATCATCTGGGTATGGCTCCCAGATTATAAAGGATGACAGCATCAGCTGAGGATTGCTGGAGCATCTGCAGAGATTGATTATCTCAGTATTTGGGGATAATAGCAGCATATACAAAGTAAGGTTCCTTGACTACAGCATCTGAAGATGACTACAGCCTCTACAGAGAATGGCTTCAGCAGGGAGGCAAAGAAGGTTACAGCATCTACAAAGGATGATGACAGCATCTCAGGATGGCCACAACATATACAGACGATGGCTACATCATCTATAGTATCAGAGGATAGTGACAGCATCTAAAGAGGGTGGCCACAGTGTCTGTTTGACTGCAGTACCTGAAGAGGACCAGAGCATGTACACAAGAGGATGACTATGACAGATGAGAATAACTACAGCATCTAAGCAGCTGCAGCATCTACACAGGATGGACACGACATCTACATAGGACATGACATCTACATAGGACATGACATATGACATGAGAATAAACACAGCATCTACACAAGATGGACACAGCATCTACACAGGACAGACCCAGCATCTACACAGGATGGACACAGCATCTACACAGGGCAGACACAGCATCTACACAGGATGAACACAGCAAATATACAGTGTTGTGAGCTACCCATTCTAAGGTATCTTGTTACAGCAACTGAAATGACTGAAGAGCAAGCAAAGGGAAGCCTGTGCTACTGAGGGTCTTGCAGGAGCACAGAGTCACATTTTACTAAAAGGGTCTGGGGAAGATTTTGGTCACCAGGCCAAAGGAATTGCTCCAATGACTCTCTGTACCTCTGGAGTGGTTTAAATAGGCATGGGCCCCATAGACTCATTGGTGTTTGAATGCTTGGCCCATAGGGAATGGCACTATATATAAGAGGTGTGGCCTTGTTGGAGGAAGTGTGTCACCGTGGGGGCAGGCTTTGTAGTCTCCTATGCTCAAGCTATGCGCAGTGTGACTCACAGTCTCCTTCTGCTGCCTGTGGATCAAGATGTAGACCTCTCAGCTCCTTCAGCACCATGTCTTCCTACACCTTGCCATCTTCCCACAATGACGTCAATGTATCCTAAATCAGATAAGGGACTAATATCCAATATATATAAAGAACTCAAGAAGGTGGACTCCAGAAAGTCAAATAACCCCATTAAAAAATGGGGCTCAGAACTGAACAAAGAATTCTCACCTGAGGAATACCGAATGGCAGAGAAACACCTGAAAAAATGTTCAACATCCTTAATCATCAGGGAAATGCAAATCAAAACAACCCTGAGATTCCACCTCACACCAGTCAGAATGGCTAAGATCAAAAATTCAAGTGACAGCAGATGCTGGCGAGGATGTGGAGAAAGAGGAACACTCCTCCATTGTTGGTGGGATTGCAAGCTTGTACAACCACTCTGGAAATCAGTCTGGCGGATCCTCAGAAAATTGGACATAGTACTACCGGAGGATCCAGCAATACCTCTCCTGGGCATATATCCAGAAGATGTCCCAACCGGTAAAAAGGACACATGCTCCACTATGTTCATAGCAGCCCTATTTGTAATAGCCAGAAGCTGGAAAGAACCCAGATGTCCCTCAACAGAGGAATGGATACAGAAATTATGGTACATTTACACAATAGAGTACTACTCAGCTATTAAAAAGAATGAATTTATGAAATTCCTAGCCAAATGGATGGACCTGGAGGGCATCATCTTGAGTGAAGTAACACAATCACAAAAGAACTCACACAATATGTATTCACTGATAAGTGGATATTAGCCCAAAACTTAGGATACCCAAGATATAAGATACAATTTGCTAAACGCATGAAACTCAAGAAGAATGAAGACCAAAGTGTGGACACTGTGCACCTTCTTAGAATTGGGAACAAAACACCCAGGGAAGGAGTTACAGAGACAAAGTTCGTAGCTGTGATGAAAGGATGGACCATTTAGAGACTGCCGTATCCAGGGATCCATCCCATAATCAGCTTCTAAATGCTGACACCATTGCATACACTAGCAAGATTTTGCTGAAAGGACCCAAATATAGCTGTCTCTTGTGAGACGATGCCGGGGCCTAGCAAACACAGGAGTGGATGTTCACAGTCAGCTATTGGATGTATCACAGGGCTCCCAATGGAGAAGCTAGAGAAAGTACCCAAGGAGCTAAAGGGATCTGCAACCCTATTGTTGGAACAACATGATGTACTAACCAGAACCCCGGAGCTCTTGTCTCTAGCTGCATATGTATGGAAAGATGGCCTAGTCGGCCATCACTGGAAAGAGAGGCCCATTGGACTTGCAAACTTTATATGCCCCAATATAGGGGAATGCCAGGGCCAAAAGAATGGGAATGGGTGGGTAGGGAAGTGGGGGGCGCTATGGGGGACTTTTGGGATAGCATTGGAAATGTAATTGAGGAAAATATGTAATAAAAATATTAAAAATAAAAAAAATAAATAAATAAAAAATGACGTCAATGGACTGAACCTCTAGAACTGTAAGCCAGGCCCAATTAAATGCTTTCCTTTATAGAGTTGTCTTGGTCATGGTATCTCTTCACAGCAGTAAAACCCTAAGACAACCTCTATATTTTTTAAAAAGAGTTATTTATCTATTTGATGTATGAGTGCTCTATCTGCATGTATACCTGCATGCCAGAAGAGGGCATCAGATCACATTACAGATGGTTGTGAGCCACCATGCGGTTGCTGGGAAATGAACTCAGGATGTCTGAAAGAGCAGCCAGTGCTCTTAACCACTGAGCCATCTCTCCAGCCTTGACCTCTTTTTTTTTTTTTTTTTTTTTCTTTTTTGCCTTAAGCTGAGGTCTACAACATGCTAAGCGTGTGCCTGCCATTCTGCTCACACTTCTTACTGAAGGTTTTGTCAAGGTCCTAGGAGCGTCACTGGATTAGGAGTCAGAAAATATACCAAGACATTCTATGAGCTCATTATCTCCCTGATTAAAAAAAGGAGGAATGGACCAGCTGTCTGCCACAGGCCCCACCCAGGTTGACACCCATTGTGAGAGTCAGGGCTGTTCCCATAGACAGATACACTGACAGCTGACTGAACTATAGAGGTCCCCACCCCCAGCCCCACTCCCATGCTCATTAAACAGCCAGGGGGGAATAACAACACCAGGTAGCAGGGGGCGGGGCTGGTCAACAGATGTGAAAAGGGAGCTAAAATATAGATGAACCGAAGCTGGGATGTTCACAAAGAGCAGCTGCACCCACTTCGATTCCCACTTCGCTTCCGTGCCCTGTAAGAAGGCTCCTTGGCTCACAGTTACTGCCTAGCGGGATACTCAGAAACCTCAGAACCCCTTAGCCATGCTGTTTCTATCGGCAGAGCGGTTGGTTTTGAGAACTTATGGTAACTGTGAAGAGAAAGCCGAAGAGGTTTGGGTCTGAGAGTTAGGATTGGGTGAGGCAGAGGGAGGGAAGGCTGGAAAGAAATACCAGCCATGCCAGGTACTCAGGAGACTGAGACAAGAGAGGTCCAACAGGTTCCAGGCCAGCCTGGGTTACATGGCGATGTGTTCTCAAGGAGTGGGGAGGGAGGGAGGAGAGGGAGGAGGAGGAAGAGTGAGACAGAGAGATCCCTCAAGGAGCGGGGGAGAGAAGCACCCACATTTGCACACGTTCCTACACATGTATGTTCCTACACATGTATAATCACCGTCCCCAAGCTCGTCTGTGCCTTTCCCAAGTCAACTCCTCAGACATACTCCTCCACCCTTCAGGTCTCGGACACTGTGCCGCAGGGGCCAAATGAAAGCATAGGATCTCCATGTGGGTGCGGGAATCGAACCTGGGTACTCTGGAAGAGCAGCCGTGCTCCTAACCACTGATCCATCTTTCCAGTGCCCCCTGAGGGGGGCTGGAAACAGTATAACCAATCAAAAAAAAAAAAAAAATCAGCCAGGATCTTCTTTGTGTCTAACCTGAGTGAGTTGAGTGAGACAGCCTCTGGTGGGGACCCAGGGCTGTACGAGGACAGTCAGACTCTGGGTGCTCCTGAGCACTGGACCCTGTAGCCTTGAGCAGCTGACAGGAGGAAAGTAAAATTCCCCCTTCCCTTCCCCCTCCCAGGTGCAGGGTGGGGGTGGGGCCTAAGCAGCACACTTGACTGGCTTGTAAGCCATCCCCCCACCCCCTACCCTTCCACCTCCCCCCCCCCCCCTTTGATTGCCAACACCACAAAAAACAAAAGAGTGGCCAGGCAATGTTGGTGCACACCTTTAATCCCAGCACTTGGGAGGCAGAGACAGATGGATCTCTGAGTTCCAGGCCAGTCTGGTCTACAGAGCAAGTTCCAGGCTAGCCAGGGCTACACAGAGAAACCCTGACTCAGGAAAAGAGGAAAACCCTGGGGGAAGGGGAGAAGAAAAAAGCTTTTACTTTTTTTTTTTTTAATAAGCAGACATTTGATGCATTGTGAACATTTATTCAATCATTAAATAAAGCCCCTCTTGGTGATGAGATCATACAAGCAGGCAAATGAATGAAAGAGGCAGGAGGGACATTCTTGTTGTTTAGCAGATCATGTTTCTCAGGGTCACTGTTCAGAATGGCCCTAATGCCGTCTGACTGCTTCTGCTGTGGCCACCCAGCAGATAACCTGGGGTGCCAATTCTGTGGTGTGTGCGACACTACTGCCCCCCAGTGTGGGCAGTCCTCCTTGCTCACTAACCCCAGGGTTCTCATCCTGGGACATCCTCCCAACCCCAAGTCCTCCATCCACTCCATCCTGGAGCTGATCCTCTGCTGTGCCCACCTGCCCTTCCTGAGCCCGGGCGAGTTCAGTCCAGCCTCTTCGCATTTGCTGGTAAAATTCATTTGCGTGTCTCTTCATTAGGTCAGAAAATAGCTGCTGAGTGCTTTCCTAGGGGAGCCTGGCTGCAGGTGTTCAGGATGCGCATAAAGGAAAAGTGTCCCCCTCTTCTGCTCCTGAAGCTTACAGAGACAAGGAAACTAATAAGGGGTATTGGTGAAGCAACATGAAATAAAATTGAACAAGAAGAGAAAGAAACAGAGGCGATGTATTTTTTTAAAAAAATGCTCTGTGCTTCCTAGATTGTATGCAGATTCATAAAATCAAATATGTTTATTAAATAAAAGTAGAAGCAAAATTCTCTAGGAGAGAAAAGAGGATTAACAGTAGGAAAGACTGGGGGTGGGTGGGGTGCTGGCTGGCAGTGTGGCTCAGTGGTTAAGAGCACTTGCTGCCCTCACAGAGAACATTGGTTCAGTCCCTAAAACCTACATGTCAGCTGACAGCCATCTGTCGCTGTTGTGTTAGGGAATCTGATGTGTGCTTCTGGCTTCTGTGGCACCAGGCACACACATGGCGCCTGCACACACACATGCGGGCAAACACTCATATACATATGCAAACAAAAGCAGCTTCTATAAAAATAGGAGAAATGATGGAGCCAAAAGAGGGAGGGTGGATCCGAGCAGGGCAAGGTGAAATGTGCTCAACATACAAATTTATCCCTGCAAGAACCTTTTTAAATAACATGGGAGAGGCAGGCAGATCTCTGTGAGTTCAAGGCCAGCCTGGTCTATAGTACTAGTTCCAGGATAGCCAAGACTCTTACAGAAAGAAACCCTGTCTCTAAATAAATAAATAAGGATAAAGAGAATTGAACAGCAAAGCCCTACAAAGGGCTACAGAACAAGCATGGGCAACTTAATGGAACACTGTGTCAAAACGAAATGTAAGAAGAGGGTGTCTTAGTCAGGGTTTCTATTCTTGCACAAACATCATGACCAAGAAGCAAGTTGGGGAGGAAAGAGTTTATTCGGCTTACACTTCCATACTGCTGTTCATCACCAAAGGAAGTCAGGACTGGAACTCAAGCAGGTCAGGAAGCAGGAGCTGATGCAGAGGCCATGGAGGGATGTTACTTACTGGCTTGCTTCCTCTGGCTTGCTCAGCCTGCTCTCTTATAGACCCAAGACTACCAGCCCAGAGATGGCACCACACACAAGGGACCTTTCCCCCTTGATCACTAATTGAGAAAATGCCTCACAGTTGGATCTCATGGAGGCATTTCCTCAACTGAAGCTCCTTTTACTGTGATAACTCCAGCTGTGTCAAGTTGACACAAAAGTAGCCAGTACAGAGGGTTAGAGAAAAACTCTGCAGTAGTATGCGAAAGGGCCTGGGTTCAATCCCCAGTACTGCAAATCAAACAATCAGCCAAAAGATAAAAGATAAGCTGTCCTTAGGAAGAGCTCAGCACAGGAGACATCAGTCATGCTGAGGCACGTATGCAGGCGTGAACTGACCCACAGCACGCACACCAAGGTCCGTGAACAAGTATGGACGGAGTGAGCCACAGAGGACCCTGGGGAGGAGGGTCCTAAGTAAGGAACACAAGGTGGAGGACCACGAAGCACCAAGTTCACCTGGCAGGCTGCAGGACGTCATTTAATTGGGGCTGACTTACAGATTCAGAGGTTCAGTCCATTATCATCAAGGTGGGAGCATGGCAGGGTCCAGGCAGACATGGTGCCGGAGAAGGAGCTAAAAGTTCTACCGATTGTTCCAAAGCAAACAGAAGACCAGCTTCCAGGCAGCTAGGAAGAGGGTCTTAAAGCTCATGCCCACAGTGACACACTTCCTCCAACAAGGCCACAACTCCAAATAGTATCACTCCCTGGACCAAGCATATTCAAACCACTACAGAACCTTGAGTTAGTCTTTTAGATACTTGTATACCCACATTCAAAATTATAGCCAGGTGTCAGGACAACCTGCCAGCTCTGCCCAGGACCCCAGCCTACTACATTCACCCTCGTTTTCACCCATGAGCTTCTCGTGTGTCCTTCTAGAGAGACTTCCTAAGGCTATTCTAGTTTAGTCAGACATTCCTCCATTTTACCTTGGTGTCAGCCTGTTATATTCTGAAACTAGTTCACAATCGCCTATTACATATTTTATGAGTAACTGGAAGAGAGACCCTTCAGGGCTTCTGATGTGAACTAAAGATAAATAAGAATAAACGTCCTAGCCTGACCAGTACATGCTGCACATGTGGAATCAAATGTCACCTGTCCCCCTACTACGTATTCATAAAATCAGTTTTGAATGGGAGCCCTTTGATCGTTACCAACTCTACAAGCCTGTCATGGCACTGTTACCTACAAATTCACACAGCTAAAATAACTCATGAAGCATCCTGTGTACAGAAACCATCGCCTTTTAAGGGAATCTTAGGACGGCAGGCTCGGGATTAGCGAGGAATTGAAAATACGGAAGCGTGAACACATGCTTGATGCTTGCGTTTCCTCCCTCTCTGCTGCTTTCAGAAAGGGATTTGGATGTGTTGGGCTTGGCTGTGTGACCTGCTGAGAACACCCCCCACCCCCCCTTACCCCACCCCTATCCCCCACCCCGCTTCAAAAGCTTCATTAACCCACATCAACCAGCAGGCTGTTATCTCTGAGCTACCAGACTGACTCCAAAGGAGCACAGCAACACTCTTGTCTTAGGGCTGGTGGGGTGGGGGAGGGGCCAGTGGTTCAGGAAACAGGGTTTTTAATTCCTCAGCCTTCCTCACTGGTTTTCTGTGTGATCTTGGGAAAGCCATGTGACCATTTGAAAGAGGGAAGGGATGGGAAGTCAGTTTGGACTTAGCCTTTCTTTTTTTTTTTTTTAAAGATTTATTTATTATATGTAAGTACACTGTAGCTGTCTTCAGACACTCCAGAAGAGGGCGCCAGGTTTCGTTACGGATGGTTGTGAGCCACCATGTGGTTGCTGGGATTTGAACTCCGGACCTTCGGAAGAGCAGTCGGGTGCTCTTACCCACTGAGCCATCTCACCAGCCCGGAGTTAGCCTTTCTTAAAAGAGAGACAGAGCCAGGTGGTGGCGCAAGCCTTTAATCCCAGCACTTGAGAGGCAGAGGCAGGTGGATTTCTGAGTTCGAGGCCAGCCTGGTCTACAGAGTGAGTTCCAGGACAGCCAGGGCTACACAGAGAAACCCTGTCTCAAAAAAACCAAACAAAAAAAAAAAAAAAGAGAGAGAGAGTGAGAGAGAGACAGAGACAGAGACAGAGACACACACAAAGAGAAAGAGAACGAGAGAAAGAGAGAGAGAGAGAGAATATTGACCACACATGCAGAAATGAACTAAGCAAATAACCTAATAGGGTCACACAGTAGTGATTCACACCTTTAATGAGGTGAAACCAGGGGCGAGAGGTTGTAAGCCACCAGGCTATGCTCTTCAAGAGTATGCTAGGACTCTGGGCTCTTCCCTTCTGTTGTTTCTTTCAGTTCTGGGCCATGAGTGTCTTTGGTTTACCACACCCTGTGTCAGGATGTGCTGAAAGCAACAGGGAGAGAAAAGGGATCATGCGCAGAAGTCTCCAGAAGGATGAGGAGAAGGGACCCTTAGCTCTTCATAAGTTGATCACCTCCAGCATTTGTTATAGTAACAAAAAGATGAATGTCTGCAGAATATTGGAAAACACATTGCTTAAAAATTCGGAAAAACACAGCAGGAAATGGGGGACAGAAAGAGAAGCTTTAGAAAAGGTAGCCGGTTCCCAGCACTCAGGAAGTTAAAACAGGGGTATCACAAGATCGAGCGAGCCCAGACTGCATCATGACACACAACATTAAAAAAAAAAAGAGCCAGGTGGTGGTGGCGCACATCTTTAATCCCAGCACTGGGGAAGCAGAGGCAGGCGGATTTCTTAGTTCGAGGCCAGCCTGGTCTACACAGTGAGTTCCAGGACAGCCAGGGATACACAGAGAAACCCTGTCTCCAAAAACCAAAAAAAAGAAGAGGAAGAAGGAGGAGGAGGAGGAGGAGGAGGAGGAGGAGGAGGAGGAGAAGGAGAAGGAGAAGGAGAAGGAGAAGGAGAAGGAGAAGGAGAAGGAGAAGGAGAAGGAGAAGGAGAAGGAGAAGGAGAAGGAGAAGGAGAAGGAGAAAGAGAAGGAGAAGGAGAAAAGAAAAGAATGTTGCCACTGAGAAGGTGATGTTTGAAACAAAATTGGACAGGACAGCCATGGGATCATCTGGGGGTGGCCACAAGAGAACACCAAGTACAAAGACCTGAATACTGCAACCCAGGGTTGGGGAGCAGCTACTGAAAGGACCTCTAAATCCCCTCACAGATCGTCAGAATCTGGAGTTACCATGCAAGCCTCAGTCTCAAGCACTCACTGAAGCCCTCAGGCCTCAGTCACTGGGGATGAGCCAGTGGTGTAGCTAAACAGACCCCTCCGCTGGTTCATTCACTGATTTTTAAAGTTTCTATTCTTCTTTATTAATAAATTTAATCTATTGATATTGAAAATACATTCTCTTCATCAGCAGCACAGGGCCATCCCTGCTGGCCTGAAGATTGCGTTGAGTGTCCTGTGCTTTGGCAAGGAACAGTCTTCCGAGTGAACCCTGTGTATTGGGAGAGGCTTGGCTCCTGGCTCTCCAGCACACATTGTATTGAGGAGATTCTCTGCCCCAGGCCCAAGGTGAGCAGCTGTCAGCATGTACTCCCTTGACTGGCCCCAACGCTGGGCCTTTTCCTTTCCTGCCAGAGGCCAGGGGAGGGGAAATGTCTTGAGGCCTCTGTGCAAACTGTGCTTTAGTGACTGCTTTTGGGGCTCCTACACAGGTCATGACTAGGGAAACTACTAAAAAAAAAAAAAGCACCCCAGAGGTTTATTACCAGCCATGGGCATGGAGAGACAGCTGTAATGAGAATTCAGGAATTTTGGTTTCTTTTTTAAAAAGCCATACATATTATAAAAATGTACTTCCGTTTTAATTCCAGGTGTGGGGTTGTGGGGCTGCTTCCACCCGTCCATAGCAGCTGACTGTGATTTGCATCATACGTTAGCAGAGGCGTGGTTTTTGCCAGCTGCAGATGGTGTCTGCGATTCTGTGACGTTTGGAAAGCTAGAAACTTTCTCAGAGGGGAGAGAAATGTTAGAGCCCACGGAGGTTGGTTGTGGTTCGTTAGTAGCCATGCTCAAAGAATAAACAAAAGGAAAGAAGTGAGATTCAGGGATTTCTCTGTCTCTGCCTCTCTGTCTCTCTCCTCCTATCTAGTGACTGGGGGTGAAGAGAGGGTAGGAAAAAGAACCCACAAAGTAGCAAAGACTGGCTGCAGACGTAACTCCCCCTCTTCCCTATGTCCTCTTGCTGATCACTCTCTGGTGACTGCTAAGCCTGAGTCTTTTCCTATACTCTAGTCAGCCCATCTCACCGTCTTAGTCAGGGGTTTTATTGCTTTGAGGAGACACCGTGACTAAAACCAGGTTGGGGAGGAGAGAGTTTATTCGGCTTACACGTCCATATCATAGTCCATTATTGGAGGAAGTCGGGACAGAAACTCAAACAAGAAGGAACCTGGAGGCAGGAGCTGACGCAGAGGCCATGGAGGGATGCTTCTTACTGGCTTGCTCCTCATGACGTGCTTAGACTGCTTTCTTATAGAACCCAGGACCACCTGTGTGGAAAGCCTCAAACGCCATTACAAGAGATGTGGGAAGCTGCAAATGCCATTACAAAATGGCACTGGTTTCAATAAGCCGACGCCCATGAATATGGGTAAACAACCAATGTGCACATGTGCCATAGAGGTTTTTGCTGAGTCACTGCCTGCCCGGAGGCACGTGAATGAGGTGCTGAGGGCACAACCAATCAGGTGTGGACACGTCACTCCTAGGCCTATATAAGCAGCGCCAGTTCTGGGGCTTGGGGTCTTTCGCCTACTCAGTCAATGCTCTCCCAATAAATGTGTTGCAGAAGGATCCTGCTGTGGTGTCTTTCTTGCTTTACTGCTGAGTCAGGCGTCTCACACACCTGCCCAAGGAATGGCACCACCCACAGTGGGCTGGACCCTCCTCCATCAATCACTAATTTAGAAAATGCCCTCCTGGCTTGCCCACAGCCTGATCTTTTGGAGGCATGTCTTAATTGAGGTTCCCTCCTCTCGGTTGAGTCTAGTCTGTGTCAAGCTGACCCCTTGTCAACTTGACACACAAACCTATCACTGTTAAGCAACAACCTGTTCTTTCTTGTTCATTCCCAAGATCACACATTAGCAACATTACAATATAAAACATTTTACAAATTTGAAAAAAATCCCACAGTCCTTACAAATTCAAACACTTCAAAATTAAATCTCTTTAAAAACTTAAGTCTCTTTTAAAAAAATCTAAAATCTCTTTTAAAATTCAGTCTCTCAACTATGGACTCTTTAAAAAAAAAAAAAAAAAAAAAAGCTAAATACACTTGTTTACTTCAAGAGGGAAGACCCAGGACACAGTTACAATCAGCTCAAAGCAAACTCCAACAGTGTAGTGTATATAACTCCATGTCCAATAGCTGGGATTCACTCACTGTCTTCTGGACTCCTCCAAGAACCTTGGGTCACTTCTCCAGCTCCACCCTCTGCAGCACACACAGCTTGTCATCTAAACTCTGGCAGGCGCCATTCCACCTCTACTGCTGTTCTGGGCGGTCAGCCTATGATACACGAATCTCCAAAATGCTGGGGACTCGTGCACCTGGGCTATACTTTCACCAATAGCCTCTCTTGGTCTTTCTTCATGGACTGCAACCCTGCCACACAATGTCAAGCCTCAGCTGCCCTCCATGACCCCTTCATGTCTTCAGAACGCGTACACCTGGGAGGCTCTTATGCTATAAAGTTCAGCTTCCAGCACAAAGGTACAACTTTGGTTGCCTCTGGAGCACAGCTTCTGTGCACTGACCCTGAGGAAATGCTTCCCAGATTTCACCTCAGTGATGGTGGATTCTTCTCAATCATTGCTAATTTCTTAGCTCCAGCTGACAGGCATCAATTGTCCCAGGAAAGCAAGGGTTTTATTTACTTCTGTGATTCTAGTCTCTTGTTACCCACAGCTGATTCTTTAGCCTCAGTTAACCAGAACCACAGATTCTCAACTCAAAATTCCAAACTTCCCTCTGGAATTCACAACCCAGGCCTCCATTGTCTGCAGGGCTTTCCACATTCTTTTCTTCTTCCCAAGCTCCCACAGAACAGCTCAGCAAGCCTTGAATTCTCTCTCAATGACTTTTCTAGCCCAAAGTTCCAAGGTCCTTCCACAATCCTCCCCAAAACATGATTAGGTCTTGTCTTAGTCAGGGTTTCTATTCCTGCACAAACATCATGACCAAGAAGCAAGTTGGGGAGGAAAGGGTTTATTCGGCTTACACTTCCATGCTGCTGTTCATCACCAAAGGAAGTCAGGACTGGAACTCAAACAGGTCAGAAAGCAGGAGCTGATGCAGAAGCCATGGAGGGATGTTCTTTACTGGCTTGCCTCCCTGGCTTGCTCAGCCTACTCTCTTATAGAACCCAAGACTACCAGCCCAGGAATGGTCCCACCCACAAGGGGCCTTTCCCCCTTGATCACTGATTGAGAACATGCCTTACAGTTGGATCTCTTGGAGGCATTTCCTCAACTGAAGCTCCTTTCTCTGTGATAACTCCAGCTGTGTCAAGTTGACACAAAAATAGCCAGTACAATTGACCCCTTGTCAACTTGACACACAAACACATCACTAGTAAGCCTCAACCCTTACATTCTTATTCATCCCCAAGATCTAAATAACTTTAAAAGTCCCACAGTTTTTACATATTCTTAAATTTTCAATCTCTTTAAAATATCCAACTCTTTTAAAATCCAAAGTCTTTTTACAATTAAAAGTCTCTTAACTGTGGGCTCCACTAAAACAGTTTCTTCCTTCAAGAGGGAAAATATCAGGGCACAGTCACAATGAAAGCAAAAATCAATCTCCAACCATCCAACGTCTGGGATCCAACTCACGATCTTCTGGGCTCCTCCAAGGGCTTGGGTCACTTCTCCAGCCATGCCCTTTGTAGCACACACGTCGTCCTCTGGGCTCCAGATGCCTGTACTCCACTGCTGCTGCTGCTTTTGGTGGTCATCTCATGGTACTGGCATCTCCAAAACACTGCATGACCCCTTTAGTCCTGGGCCTTCAATTGCAACTGAGGCTGCACCTTCACCAATGGCCTTCCATGGCCTCTCACAGTGCCAAGCCTCAGCTGCTCTGTGTGACCCCTTCATGCCTTCAAAACCAGTACCACCTGGGTGACCCTTACACATTACCAAGTCCCGCTGCAGAAGGAGTACAACCTTGCATATCTCTGGAACACAGCCTCTTTGTGCTTTCAGAAAACACTTCCCAGAAGATGTCACCTCAACGATGCTGGTCTCTTCTTAATCACCACTAATTTCTTAGCTCCAGCTAACCAGCATCAATAGTCCCAGTAATGCAAAGTTTTTGCTTTAGTAGTTCTGGTATCTTGTTAATCACAGCTGATTCTTCAGCCCCAGCTAACCAGAACTACAAAATCTTTACAATCAAAACAGCAATGGCCCTGAAAAAGAGTCTTTAAATTTCCCTCTGAAATTTCACAAACCAGACCTCCATCTTCTGCACTGTTCTCGACATTATCTTCCAAGCTCCTACACAACATCTGACAGAGCTCTTAACAACGAATGGATCTTCAAGCCCAAAGTTCCAAAGTCCTTCCGCAGTCCTCCCCAAAACATGGTCAGGTTGTCACAGGAATACCCACTCCACTCTGCTGGTACCAATTTGTCTTAGTCAGGGTTTCTATTCCTGCACAAACATCATGACCAAGAAGCAAGTTGGGGAGGAAAGGGTTTATTCGGCTTACACTTCCATGCTGCTGTTCATCACCAAAGGAAGTCAGGACTGGAACTCAAACAGGTCAGAAAGCAGGAGCTGATGCAGAAGCCATGGAGGGATGTTCTTTACTGGCTTGCCTCCCTGGCTTGCTCAGCCTACTCTCTTATAGAACCCAAGACTACCAGCCCAGGAATGGTCCCACCCACAAGGGGCCTTTCCCCCTTGATCACTGATTGAGAACATGCCCTACAGTTGGATCTCTTGGAGGCATTTCCTCAACTGAAGCTCCTTTCTCTGTGATAACTCCAGCTGTGTCAAGTTGACACAAAAATAGCCAGTACAGGTCTGCCACAGCAATACCCCACTATGCTGGTATCAGCTGCTTAGGGTTTTTGTTTTGTTTTGTTTTGGTTTTTCGAGACAGGGTTTCTCTGTGTAGCCCTGGCTGTCCTGGAACTCACTCTGTAGACCAGGCTAGCCTCGAACTCAGAAATCCGCCTGCCTCTGCCTCCCAAGTGCTGGGATTAAAGGCGTGGCTTTCTTAGGGTTTCTATTGCTGTGATGAAACACCATAATCAAAAGCAACTTGGAGAGGAATGGGGTCGATTTGACTTCCACATCATAGTTCGTCACTAAAAGAAGTCAGGACAGGAACTCAAACAGGGCAGGAATCCAGAGGCAGGAGCTGATGCAGAGGCCATGGAGGTGGGAGGGCATCTGCTTTCAGCCTGCTTGCTTATAGAACCCAGGACCACAGCCCAGGGATGGCTCCACCCACAATGAGCTGGCCCCTACCCCTATCAATCACTAATTTATAAAATGTCTTAACAGGTGGATCTCATGGAGGCATTTTCTTACTGAAAGTTCTCTCCTCTCAGATGACTTTAGCTTTGTCCAGTTGATAGAAATTCTTCAGCATACTGTCTCATGTCTCCTACTTTGGGATGTTCCCAAATGAGTTCGAGGCCAGCCTGGTCTACAGAGTGAGTTCCAGGACAGTCAGGGCTACACAGAGAGACCCTGGCTCGAAAAAACAAAACAAAACGAAACAAAACAAAAGATACCTGATACTGACATCCCTGGCTAGACCCCATAAACCCAGCTTTCTCGAATTCCTAATTCTGTGCAGACACAGCCAGCTGCCCAAGCAAGAGACCCAAATGTCTCTTTTCCTCCTCCTCTCTCACCACCCACACCCTGCAAGGCACCACACGACACCAATCCCCTCGGCTGCGAGTCTCCTCCCCTCCTCCCACCTATGCCTCTTATTTCAGGCTCTTATTATCCCTTCATCCCCTCATCTAGGGCTTAGGGACATACCAGAGACTAAGATACAGATGGCCTCCTACCCGTGAATCACACTTGAGGGGGGAAAATAACCAACACATGAAAGAATCTCGCATTTACAGTGTCAGTAGGTGACAGGAGAGACTTGACTGTCTTCTGGGAAAGGTGAGGTTAGAATTGAGGCTGGGATAATTACTTGGGAAGACGAGCTATAGTGTAAGCCCAGGGTAAGCTGCAACCAGGCAGACCTCCATCACTGTCCTTTGGTTCTGGACAGCAGCTTAGTCGTGTGCTCATGACCTCCACTTAATAGGTACTCCCTTCAAGTTGGCACAGAGATTGGGACACTTTGCTGCACAGAGATGCCTTGCTCGTTTCGCATGTTTAGCCTACACTGGGTGGGGGCAGTTCTTGCAAAGGAGAAGGGGTCCGATGTTTATGGTGAAGATTTTAGCAAGTGTCAGGGGACACACAGAACAGACCTGCCTGTCCTTGGGCTGTCGGCACTGTCATTACTAATCTCCATCACAGGCACAGATGGGACTGCATCCTCTCCTGCTGAAGCCAGACAAGGCAGCTCAGTTAGGAGAACAGGATCCACAGGCAGGCAATAGAGTCAGGGAGAGTCTCCACTCCAGTTATTGGGGGATCTGCATGAAGACCAAGTTGCACATTTGCTACATAGGTGCAGGGGGCCTGGGTCCAGCCCATGTATGCTCTTTGGTTGGTGGTTCAGCCCCTGGGAGCCCCCAAGGGTCCAGGTTAGTTGACTCTGTTGGTCTTGTGGAGTCCCTATCCCCTCTGGGTCCCTCAACTCTTCCACAAGACTCCCTGATGTTTAGCTATGGGTCTCCACATCTGTTTTAATTAGCTCCTGGGGTGGGGAGGAACTCTCTAGGACCTGAGATGTGGCAGGCTCCAGTGAGCCTATGAGGGTGACTCTAGTTGAGCCTCCTAGCCTTTGGGGATATGGAGCCTGAAGTGGCCACCTCCTGTAGCCAGGCAGGACTCCCAGTGGAGGGATAAGGACACCAATCCACCCTCAAAACCTTTGAGGCCTAATTTGTCCTGCCTATAAGAATTGCAGGGACAAAGACAGAGCAGAGGCTGAGGGATGGCCAACCAATGACTGGCCCAACTTGAGACCTTCTCATGGGCAAGAACCAATCTCTGACACTGTTAATGATATTCTGTCATGCTTGCAGACTGGGGCCTAGCGTAACTGCCTAGCAATCATTCTCGTTGTCTTAGTTCACCTTCATTTGTGACTCTGCCTATACTAACCTTCAATATCAATGATGGAAGTCTTTGGAACAAGTCCACGGAGCCTGCTGCCTGCTGCTCCTAATCAGCAAGGACCTAATCGCAAACGCTTGGCCTTGGCACAAGCTAAGCAGGTCCTGCCCACCACTGAGCTGAAACTCCAGCCCTTTGCAACATCTGCCTTGAACTTGCAATCCTCCTGCCTCAGCCTCCCTGGTAGCCAGGATTCTAGGCCTGAGTCATTAGGCTCATGTCTCTATACATTTATTTCTGATTACAACCCAGCTCAACACAAAAAGACAATGACTTCGGAACAGGGCATTTCGTTGACAGCAAAACTCTACCAAACATCTGTGGCTTGATTAGCTGATGGAGTTTAGATTTTTAGATCACAGTAAGATATTTCATATGGACAAAACACCACATTACATGGAGTCCAGACTCCCATAGCTGCAGCACCTCCTGATCTGCCTTTACATTACATCTGAGTGGAGATAATCATGGACCCTGAGTCTTTTAAGATGGAGAAAGGGAGATCTTCCATCCTTGCTCAATTGTTCTTTCTTTTCTTTTCTTTTTTGTTTGTTTGTTTGTTTTTTTCGAGACAGGGCTTCTCTGTGTAGCCCTGGCTGTCCTGGAACTCACTTTGTAGACCAGGCTGGCCTCGAACTCAGAAATCCGCCTGCCTCTGGCCTTCCGAGTGCTGGGATTAAAGGCATGTGCCCAGCTCGATTGTTCTTTCTTGAAGACTTGGAATCTGTAGCTCCAAAGACCAGGGAGAACTTGGTTCCGTAGCCTTGCCCCTGTGGCTAGGTGCGTTGGCGTGAGATCCTTGTTGTCCATCTTGGTGCTGCAAATCAAACACACCAGGGCCTCTGAGTGCTCCACACAGTTCTTCCCTTTATCTGCAAGTCAGAACTGGCACTGACTGTCAAATCAATTCCCCTCCTACCACCATCTCCTGCCTCTAAAACAGGTGCCAAATGAGGAGGAGCAGGCCGAGGGAGGGAGAGCTGGGCTCCAACTCTTTGCTCCAAATATCAGCTATAAACACAAATTCATTCTGCTTCCTGGAGCCAAAAATGCTTGGTTTTAAAAAGTAAAACAGCTGTGGGAAGGGTTTCGTGTTCATTGGCTTTCTGTTACTCTTACAAAACATCTGAGATAGACAACAATGGGAAGGTCAGTTTGCTCACTGTTTCTGAGCTTCCAGTCTGTGGTCACTCAGCCCCATTGTTCCAGGGCCTGTAGCAGCCCTGTACATCTTTGCGGAGGGTGGGAGTGCTGCAGAGAGGTCTGCTCATCCTGTGGCAGTCAGGAAGAGGCCGAGGTCCCAATGCTCCATTCAAAGTTACACCTTAATGGCCTAAGTTCCTTCTACAAGGCTCTACCTCCTACCTCTTTAAGGTTCTACCACCTCCAAAGAGTGCTACACTAGACCAACCAGTCAATACACGGGCATGTGGAGGACATTTAGATTCCCAATTTGATGATGTAGCAGATCTGATGTTAGTTTACATCTGTGGCCATATCCAATTATCTTTTTTCTTTCATTAGCTACTAATATTAGCCACACCCCTACAATAATATGAATTTTGTTTTTGATTTTTGGTTGGTTGGTTCTTCTTTAAAAAAAAAAAGATTTATTTATTATTATATCTAAGTACACTGTAGCTGTCTTCATATGCACCAGAAGAGGGCATCAGATCTCATTACAGATGGTTATGAGCCACCATGTGGTTGCTGGGATTTGAACTCAGGATCTTTGGAAGAGCAGTCAGTGTTCTTATCTGATGAGTCATCTCACCAGCCCCAGTTTCTTCTTCTTCTTCTTCTTCTTCTTCTTCTTCTTCTTCTTCTTCTTCTTCTTCTTCTTCTTCTTCTTCTTCTTCTTCTTCTTCTCCCTCTCCCTCTCCCTCTCCCTCTCCCTCTCCCTCTCCTTCTCCTCCTCCTCCTCACCTCCTCCTCCTCCTCCTCCTCCCTCTTCTTCTTCTTCTTCTTCTTCTTCTTCTTCTTCTTCTTCTTCTTCTTCTTCTTCTTCTTCTTCTTCTTCTCCTTCTCCCTCTCCTTCTCCTTCTTCTCCTCCTCCTCCTCACCTCCTCCTCCTCCTCTTCTCCTTCTCCTCCACCTCCTCCTCCTCCCTCTTCTTCTTCTTCTTCTTCTTCTTCTTCTTCTTCTTCTTCTTCTCCTTCTCCTTCTCCCTCTCCCTCTCCCTCTCCCTTCCCCTCTCCCTCTCCCTCTCCCTCTCCTTCTCCTTCTTCTCCTCCTCCTCCTCACCTCCTCCTCCTCCTCCTCCCTCTTCTTCTTCTTCTTCTCCCTCTCCCTCTCCTTCTCCTTCTTCTCCTCCTCCTCCTCACCTCCTCCTCCTCCTCTTCTCCTTCTCCTCCACCTCCTCCTCCTCCCTCTTCTTCTTCTTCTTCTTCTTCTTCTTTTTCTTCCTTCTTCTTGAATTAGTGATAGCTCATCTTGAGGAAAGTTACTGAAAGTTTCACATAGAAGGAGCTAAAAGAATCTATAATAAAGGAGCTGAGGAGATGGTTTAGCAGGTAAAACATTTGTCCCACAGGCCTGACAACCTGAGTTCTTTCTGATGCCTGGAACCCAGGTCAAAACGGAAATGGTAGCATGCACCTGTCCCGGGGCAAGATGGGAGTTGGAGACAGAGCAGTCCCGGGAAGTCCACAGGCCAACTCGCCTGGAGAACATAGAACGGTGGATAAAATAAGAGAGGCCCCGCTTCAAAACAAGGTAGAAGACAAGGACTGATACCCAAGGTTGTCCTGACCTTTATGTGTGCCTACACACACACACACACACACACACACACACACACACACACACACCACACAATATACACATGCAGAAGAAAAATAATTACACATCCACAATAGAGGACAGGATTAGTTAGACACATAGGGTCCGACAACTCCGCACCTAACATTTCAGCTTTTGCGAGCTGACATCTGGCCACCCCCGGCACCCATATATAAATTGTCGCAAGTGTGCCTGTGTGCTGGATGATTCATGCAAGCTCTTCTGGAAGTTGTCCCTCGGGTGACAGCAGAGTCTGTATCCACCCCTGTCCTCCCTCTGCATGGTGAAAATGCAGACTATCAGGCTCTGTGGCACAGTCACAGGCACACGGTGGCCTTCTTTATTTAGGTACAGCACTGTTAGGCAACTCCCTCCCACGCCAAGCTTTGTGGGCCTCTGCCATAGCTCCTTTGTTCTGAGCAGCCTGCAGTAACCAAAGTGCATACATGCCCAACAGGAGGGCTCCCCAGGGCACCCTCAGCCCACAGACCTGGCCCTTCCAACACAACCCCTGGTGGCTTTATTGGTCCACACTTACAAGGACGTCAGTGACTAAGACATTACTGGCAGTGTGCCAGGAAGAGTCCCGCTCTCCTTTCCTTCACCTGAGTGCGACAGATAACTAAGGCAAGAGAGGCCAAAGAGCTGGTGGGGCCGTCTGTCTGTCTGTTTCTTGCTTTATTTTAGCAAAGATTTAGTAAGTGAGCCATGTTCTAAGGATTAGACTAACCCCCAGCACCTCCTTTTAAAAAGAGGTGATTTCTTTTTTGGTTTTGCAGGTGTGAGAAAGACCTTCTCCACTCCTTACTTCATCCCTTCCATGGATTTGTTGAGTCTACAGCAAATTGGGTTTGGGGCAGGGGTTATACCATGGTGGATGCTTGAAGCTACCTAGCCCTGACAGGCATCCAGCTTTCTCCCCACCCCAGTCCCTCTTTTTTTCTGTAATCCCCAACCCCCTACTTCCTAATCTATGACCGTACTGGCTAGTTTTGTGTCAACTTGACACAGCTGGCGTTATCACAGAGAAAGGAGCTTCAGTTGAGGAAATGCTTTCATGAGATCCAACTGTAAGGCATTTTCTCAATTAGTGATCAAGGGGGAAAGGCCCCTTGTGGATGGGACCATCTCTGGGCTGATAAGAGAGCAAGGCTGAGCAAGCCAGGGGAAGCAAACCAGTAAGGAACATCCCTCCATGGCCTCTGCATCAGCTCCTGCTTTCTGACTTGCTTGAGTTCCAGTCCTGACTTCCTTGGTGATGAACAGCAGTATGGAAGTGTAAGCTGAATAAACCCTTTCCTCCCCAACTTGCGGGGCATGGTGGCGCATGTCTTTAATCCCAGCACTCAGGAGGCAGAGGCAGGTGGATTTCTGAGTTTGAGGCCAGCCTGGTCTACAAAATGAGTTCCAGGACAGCCAGAGCTATACAGAGAAACCCTGTCTCGGGGGAAAAAAAAAAAAAAAAACTCCCGAACTTGCTTCTGGGTCCTGATGTTTGTGCAGGAATAGAAACCCTGACTAAGACACTGACTAAAGCTCTTCAGGAGTATTTATGGCCAGGACAGTGTCTACTGTTGACCTTGTGACTGTGCTGACTGTTGGTCAGAGGCTGCTGCTGCTGCTGGTCTGGGTGGCTGGAGAATGAGTCTGTATTTATAGCACAGGCCCTTCTCTTTCTCTTTCTGTCATCTGCTCAGGCAGGAGTTACCATGATCTCAAGATCTCCTCCTGAGAACAGATGAGAGGCTCAGGTCTCTGAAAACAAATGTCTCAGTTCTTGGCCCCTTGGCCACAGTTGCATGGGACAGACCCAAGAGTCCCAAATTCTGAATGACTGACCACCACACACATATGAAATCCTCAGTGACCTCAGAGGGCAACCATGTATGTTCCTGCCTTCCTGGTGATGTGCAATTCAATGAAGGCAAGGCGTATCAGCCATGGGAGTCTCTCCTGGGTATCTTTGGCTTTATTTGGGTCTGACAGACATGACCATCCCTTGGAGGTTTCAGAAAGGCAGGCTGAGAAACTCTAACAGTTTAGGAGAGAGGGGAAATGGATGTGGGGTGGTCTTATACATCTTTTAGCCATGAGTTCCATTAAGAGATCAAGGAAAACTCAGGGCCCTGACTAAGGGAGAGCAAAGCTCTGGGGAGGCACAGAGTCTGTCTCTCTCTTTGTCTCATCTCTCTGTCTGTCTGTCTGCCTGTCTGTCTGTCTCTGTCTGTCTCTCTTTGTCTCATCTCTCTGTCTGTCTGTCTCTGTCTATCTGTCTCTCTCTTTGTCTCTCTCTGTCTCTCTCTCTCACACACACACACTGTTTCTGTCTCTGTCTCTGTCTCTTTCTCCTGCTATACCTGGTCCTGAAGGAAGAAAACTCTAGACTCTACAAGGTCCACTTACTCTGATCAAAATGTCTCCTCTGATTATGTAACACCGGGCAGGTGATGGTGATAGTTCTCTGTTTAAGTCTTGACTAGACAATAAGTCGTTTGTAGCCAAAAGCTTTGGCATACAACATGACTCCTCCAGGGAGCCCTGTGGATTCTCTATGTGAGTGTTGTTACTATCTGTTTGAGACTAGTACTGTGAGACAGGCAGCTCGGTCTACCCTGTAGCTTTATTCTCTTGCCTCAGTCTTCTCAATTAGTGGGATTATGATCCACTACCATTTTTGTTTTCAATGTACACACAGTAGTTGTATCCTTACAGATAACTACTGGTAATATTAAAAGCTGACTTTTGTAATGATGGTCATAATGGCTATGGAAGTGGCTTCCCCAACAGGCTACAAGCGACTTCTGTTGTTCACCCCCCTCTCCCTGCTCAGGGATGCAGAGTATAAGTTCCATCACTGAAATATTTGCTAGGTTTCATTTTATTTTTTTTAATAAAAATGATAATAGTTTCAAGTCTAGGTTGCTTGGTGACAACTTTGACTAGGCTTACCCCTCTCTCTCAAAAAGGTAAAACAAGGCAGGCTGGGTGGTACTCCTTGTAATCCCAGTGCTTGGGGGCTGAAACAGGCAAGGCAGGACCCCAGGGCCAGCCTGGGTTTCTTATAAGCACTTGACTCAGGGGCTGGAGAGCTGGCTCAGTGGTTAAGAGCACTGGCTGCTCATCCAGAGGTCCTGAGTTCAATTCCCAGCAACCACATGGAGGCTCACAACCATCTGTAATGGAATCCCATGCCCTCTTCTGGTGTGTCTGAAGAGAGTAACAGGGCACTCAGATACATAAAATAAATAAATATTAAAAAAAAAAAAAAGAACTTGACTCAGAACACCAAAAGGGGAAGCGGGAGGTAAGAAACCAAACAAAAGCCAAAAGCCACCCTCTGAGCCCAGTCACATTTATACTTTTCCCCTGGCATTAGGACACCGTGCCTGGGTGTTCTCTCATGGGCATAGTGCAGATCTTGAAGGAATGGGTTCAGAGTCCTCTGTTCAGGGTCCTTCACAGGAAACCTTGATCCCCAGACGTGTGGTCTTGAGTGGCCTGTCTGTGACTGTCCCCAGCAGCTTACAAGGGAGCAAGGCTTACCATCCCATGGAGGGCAGGGCAAAAGGACCTTGAAGACTTAATAACAGGAAACTCAGGAAACTCGGTGAGAAGCTGACCGAGTACTTGCACTTTGGGAAGTGTGTGTGAAATCTCACATGGTCCAAACCACATTCTTCAACTCGCTGTGTAGCTGAGGATGCCTGTGACTCCTGATGTTCCCATCTCTACCTTCTAAGGCGCATCACCTTGTCCAGCTGTTTTCCTAACACTCAGTGACAAAGGTGGCCCAGAATGGAGAAGAGGCTTCGGGGACAGACTTGAGATGGAGAGCAAGCTGCGGGAGGGAGGTAAGCGGCTCCTGAAATTACAGCACCTGTAAGAGATGCTCCTGACCAGTCCCTTGATCCCAGGGTCCAGGCCCACCGAGGCCCTTGATATCCTTGGCTGGGGCAGGGGAGGCAATGTCTTTCTGGGTCTCTTTGCGGTTGATATAGTCTTAGACAGGTGACATTGTTTTAAGGCTTGGAACTTGTATGGAGCCTGTGGAAGCTGGCTTTCCTGGACTGGGGCTTGGTATCTTTGTCTGTCTCTGTCTCTGTCTTTCCCTGTCTCCATCTCTGTTTCTCTCACTCTCTGTCTCTGTCTGTCTGTCTGTCTGTCTGTCTGTCTGTCTGTCTGTCACACACACACACACACACACACACACACACACACACACACAGAGTGCTGGGGTGAACACCCTGAAACATGCTAGTCAAATGTTCTATCATGGAGGTATACTCCTTAATGTCAATTGTCCTCTTCTTCCTCCTGCTCCTCCTCCTCCTCTCTTTCCTCCTCTCCAGACAAGAATCTTACCATGTAGTCCAGGCTAGCCTCAAACTCACCTTCCTTCTCCATTTCCAGAGTGCTGAGACTGTAGGCATAGGTCACCTCACCTGGCCCAATTCTAATTTTTTTAAAGCTATTTTTATGCTTGCAAGTTAACTTATGATTTGAGTTTATTATATATATATAATCTCCACCATACTTGGCCTCAGGAAGCTGGTCTGAGATGCCTAGCCTGCTGCTTGCATGGGCAATGCCTTCAGCTGCTCAGGCTGCAAACTTGACTATGGCTCAAATTCACACACCATGCTGGTTTTGGTTCCCAAGGTTGCCAGTCAAAAGCCTTGGGCATGCTTGGTGAGCTCTGTTGGTGACATCTCTCGTGTGGACTCAGTGTCCGGGAAAACAGAATAAACAAGGGCCAAGAGGGAGTCTCTCAAATTCCAAACATTTGACCTCAGGATTTGGCAGAATTTATCACTGACTCTGCTATGAACAGAACCGTTCCACCCGGCCCCTTGCCCTCAGCACCTGCTACCCCATTGGACACAGCCAACCTCTAGGCTCCCCTATTGCATGCTTGCAAAGATGCTTCCCCTGGGAGAAGGGCCTGGCTTCTTCCTGGAGCCAATTTAAACCCAAAGGGCCCTTTAAAAATACATTTAAGAGTTGGAGTGCATCCTGCCCCGTTAACTTGTGAGCTCATTCCTGCTGGGAACCCAGTGACATTTCCATTCTGGCGTGTCAGTCAGTTTTTTTCCTTTAGATTTGTTTTTATATAAACATCCCCCTGAAAAATTACCCTCACATTCTTAAGGAAACTCAGGGTTCCAGTCCCACCACTTCCTAGCCTGTTCCCTTTGCTAAAATCCCCACTTGACTCCTGCTCACTGCTTCCCCATGTCTCAGCAACTCAGGGCCAACTGAGGCCTCTGTTATTTATTACTGCATACCATGCTGTGGGCTGACCCCCAGGCCTTGTACATGCTAGCCCTGTGCTGTCCCAGTGAGCCTCCCAGGGTGCTATTAGTCATTTAAATATCTCCCCTAATTTCTGAAACCCCCTGTTCTCAAGGTCACCTTTCCTGTGCTAGCTCCAAAACCAGGCCTCCTAAGGTGGAGGGGCTCTGTCAGAAGAGGTACGCTCATTCTTCAAGTGGAAACTTGGAGTAGAACAAGGGCCTGGACCAAGGCTAATCACAGAGGTCAGAGGAGTTCTTGCATATGCGTGAAAGGAGCTTAGTGGTCGCCAAAGAGAAGGGAGAAAAATGAATACAACCAGACCTCCAAGAGCGATTTCAAACCTCTCCATCCCCATGATGTTTCTATTGAACATGATCTTCCCACATCACCCTCCAAATTGTTGTTACTAGAGTCACACATCCGTGCGCCTGGGAGACGTTGCTACGGAGACTTGGCGTGATTTCCTTCATGAAGACTGCTATTGAGTTATTCACATCTGTGCACCCAGGCTACCACAAACAGTCACCTCGGTGGGCGCAGCACAACTCCAAGGGAACCCTGCAGGAACTCAGTGTATCTGTCAAAATAATGATATGTTTTTCATTCTATTTTTTCCCCTTTGTGCTGGGAGTTGGGTCCCAGGCAAATGATCTATGTCTCAGCTATAGCTATAGCTACATCTTGCTTAAGTTGAAAGTTCCTAGAGACACCCTTAGGCTCCTTTGGCGCACTCAGACAGTGAAAGTAGATCTGTGGAAAGAGGGCTGGAGAAATTTTCCTTTTTCTGCCACAATTAATATGTGAGCTCAGACAGTGCCTGTATTATTCATGTCAGCTTGGAGATCTCTCAGGGTCGGGTCTCAGAGAGTCTAGTTTCTTGGGGTCTGTCATGCCAGAGCCAGACCTCTAAGGCTCTGTCCTCCTCTGCTTTCCCAAGGTCAGTCCTGCCAGGGTTGATCGGCTCAAGGTCTGGTCTCTCTCTCTCTCTCTCTCTCTCTCTCTCTCTCTCTCTCTCTCAAGGTCTCACTCCCCTGAATCTAGCCTACTGGGATCTGGTCACACAATATGGTCTCTCGTGCTCTGTCCTTGCAGGGTCTATACTCTCCGAGTCAGGTCTCCCAGGGTCTGCTCTCTCACCATCTTATCTGTCAGCTGCTAGCCTCCCATGGTCTCCTCTCAGGATCTGTTCCCTCAGACTCAGACTCTGGTCTCTTCAGATCTGTCTTCTCATGGTCTGCTCTCTTGGGGTCTGGTCTCTCATGGTCTCTGTGATCTGGCAGTAATATTTGGTGCTCAGGATAAAGATTCACTTCTTTTTCAATAAATTACACAATAGGGGGAGTTGGTTGCTTCTGCTTGGTATTTTAACATGAAGAACAAATATCTGAGGAGCAGCAGATATGTTTAACCCGATTTAAACATTGCACAATGTCTATGTGGCTCAGAACAATAAATTGCTCTGTTAATATATGCATTTTTTCTTTTTATTTATTTATGTGTGTGCAAGAGAGGGGAGGAAGGGAAGGGAAGGGAAGGGAAGGGAAGGGAAGGGAAGGGAAGGGAAGGGAAGGGAAGGGAAGGGAAGGGAAGGGAAGGGAAGGGAAGAGAGAGAGAGAGAGAATGATTGTGGTCATCAGGTTTTGCAACAAGAGTCTTGTACCATCTTGTTACCTCCCTTTCTCCTCCTCTTTTACTTTTTTTTATTTTTATTTTAAAAAAAATTTTAGAGCGTCTTGCTATATAACCTTGACTGGTCTTGAACTCTTGCTTATGCCTCCCCAAATACTGGGATTCTATGCATATGCTACCACATTGGGGGGTTTGTTTTTATAGTCTCATTTGAAATAATTTTATGGATGTGCAGCACATGCCTAGAATGGCAAAACTCAGTCACTGTTCTTGATCACCATCACCATCATCACCATCATCACGTGTGTGTGTGTGTGTGTGTGTGTGTGTGTGTGTGTGGACTCGTGCTGTGGCCTAAGAGTGGTAGTCAGAAGGTAACTGTGGAGTTGGTTCTCTCCTCCCACTTTCATGTGGATTCCCAGGATTCCACATGGCTTATGTGGCACATGCTTTCCTCATGGAACCGTATCTCTGGCCCTCAGGAGTTGCCTTTAGTATTAAAAGATAGGACTGAAAACGGAGGCAGAAGGATCGCGAGTTTGAGGCCAACCAGGGGATTACACAGTAAAACCTTGCTCAAAATGAACACATAAACACACATGTCTTAATCTGCATTCTGTTGCTGTCACAAAACTACTAACCGAAGCTAACTCGCCAATTCTGGGTGGGGGTGGGGTGGAGTTGATTTGGCTTAGACGTACGCTGTAGTTCACCAGTGAAGGAAGTCAGGGCGGGAACTGAAGCAGAGACTACAGGGAAGGCAACTTCCTGGCTTGCTCTCCAGGCTCTCATTTAGCCAACTTTCTTATGCCTTCCAGGACCACCTCCCTAGGGGGTGGCGCCACCCACAGTGGGCTAGGCTCTCTCACCTCACCCATTAACCAAGAAAATGCCTCAGGCTGATCTGGTGGAGGAGGCGTTTTCTCAGATGAAGTTCCTTTTTCCCAGACTGCCCTAACTGTTAACAAAAAATGCAACCAGCACAACATAAATAAATGTACTTAACCCAGTTTTTAAAATAAGAGTTTAAAAGCGTTTCAGAGGAGGTAAATGTTCTCCCATTCTCCTACAGCGTCCAGCTGGAACTGACGTATGACAGAGTAACAAAGGAAAAGCATGCAGACTTTATTTACACGTTCTTCAGTACCTTCACAAGAAAAATGAGGACCATAGAAAAGCAGTTCTCAACCTGTGGGTCAAGACCCCCTCGGGTCCTGATATTTATATTCATTACATTATCAGATATTTACATTCAATTCATAACAGTAGCACAACTGCAGCTATGAAGTAGCAACAAAATAATTTTACGGTTGGAGGATCGCCACAACATGAGGAACTGTATTAAAGGGTTGCAGCATTGGGATGGTTGAGAACCAGTGGAAAGGAGACACTTTTAGACATGAAGTCATAAGCTACATGGGATAAAAAAGCAGTAAGATGGGGAACAGGAACTTAGAAGATACAGGTCAGTTTAGGGAGGTGAGTGACTTTGCATAGACATCTTGTCTCTTCCCAGTAGAGGACGAAGGTCTTTTCCATGAGCTCCATCTCTTGAGTTTTAAGAAAAGAAGAGGAGGTCTGAATGGCCTTTGTGCACTCCATGGTCTTGAAGACCTTAGCCCCAGGTTGTCAACAAGTGCTCACATTCTCTCAGACACTAGGCCAGACTCAACGGCTGAGCCCCACCCCACCCCAACCCCACGTGACCGATTTTGAAGTCCAATGAATACAGATGACAACTCTCTTTCATTGTCAACCACTGAAACTATTCTAGTGTGACTGTGACTCTGAAATACAATATACCTCAGCCTGTAAAAGACCCATATTTGACAGTTTTAAAAAAGATTTATTTATTTTATGCATATGAGCGTACTGTCGCTATCTTCAGACACATCAGAAGAGGGCATCGGATCCCACTACAGATGGCTGTGAGCCATCATGTGGTTGGTGAGAATTGAACTCAGGGCCTTTGGAAGAGCAGTCAGTGCTCTTAACCACTGAGCCATCTCTCCAGCCCCCATATTTAAAATTTTTTACTTTAACATCTTTTTTACAAACTGAAGGCAAGCATTAGAGCTTCCTCAGCCTAGCTGTGTGATACTAGTAACTGAGTTCTGATCACTACAGCATACCCCACAGTTCCCATCAGGCGCTCTAAAAAATAATAAAAGATTAACTTCTGCTTCAGTGCAGTTTTCAGAATCTTCCAGATGTGAGACCTGGATAGCAGGCGGGTCACAGAGTTCTGCTTTGTCACAGGTTGATGTTTGTGATAGTGAAACCGCCACTGTCAACTTGTGGAAATTCAGTATCACCTAGGACACTGGTGAAACACACTGCCCACTCACTGTGAGTATGGGCGGTACAATCTAGTGGTCTGGGAAGGCAGAAAGGAACCAAAGTAAGGAGAGTGGCAGTCTATAGACACACCCCCTCCTTCTGGGTGCACCAAGGTGAGAGCCAAGCGGCTCCACCATGCCCTGCTTCTCTCAGAATGAATCCACTAACACCACATCAAAACAAACCCTTCTATTCCTATTTTAACTGAAGTCAGAAGACACTTGGTGGGAGTTGGTTCTCTCTCCACCCTGTGGACCAAACTCAGGTCCTCAGTCTTGGTGGGCGGTGCCTTCACTCATGGACCCATCTTGCCCATCCTTTTAAAGTTGTTTCTATTGGGGATCTTGTCATGGCATGGGCTAGTCACACTTTTCATATGGAGATTAAAAATAGTATTTGCAAGTTAGGGTTATGAAAACACAGTCTACTATAAACTGTGTAGCACGACCTGGACAATTGTCTGAGAAAAGGGGCAGGAGTTTAGGAGTGGGAGAGAGAGAGAGAGAGAGACAGAGAGAGAGAGACAGAGACAGAGAGACAGACAGAAAGACAGACAGACAGAGCTATATCCCTCTTGTGGCAAAAAGAAAAAGAGAAGAGAAAAGCAAGAAGCGGGAGAGGATGGAAGGAGGAGAGAGAAACAAAGGGAGGAGTTGAGGGGCAACTACAGGAAGGGGAAAGAAAGAAAAGGAGAGCGAAGAGAGAAAGGTGGCACCTCCAGGGCTGCTGGTCCCAGAGGCCAAGCATGGAGACAAAGCTGCTGGACCCCACACCAGCCCGGGGCACGAAGGGCTGGAAGCCAGGACTGATCAGATGCCTGCAGGACCCCAACAGCTTTTCTCTAAGTATAAAATGGTCCCACGGTTAAGGTGTTCAGAGAAGTTAGTGGCTATTTTAACAAATATTCCAACTGCCTCATTTTCTTACCAATCTCTCTTTTCTACCCACGTATGAGCCTGCTCTGTCCTGGGCTTGCTTCCCTGCCAGGACTCAACTTTCAATTTTTTCCCATTCTATATTTATCAGGCTAACACATGACTCTGTCATTTAGTCACTTAACTAACATATGCCTGAGCAGAGTGGCATTGATGGGTAGAGAAAATGACTCAGATCAAGTGAAGACTAAATAAAAGATGGCTTACTGCTTATAGAGATACTTAGAATTTGAACTGTGCGGAGAAAGTTGTTTTGAGAACCTGGAATCCAAGCGAATTGTTGCTTCCAAGAAATGTTTCATTTTTAACTTTGCAGCGCTGTGCATGGAATCCAGGCCTTACCCTTGCAAGTCACGCTATTCCCAGCTACACTTCAGCCCAGAATGTGGATTCCTTCAGCCACAAGGCAGGTTCCTTTTAGCTGTGGCCCTGATCAGAAACAGGGTTCTGAGCCTAAGCAGGCTGCCCTCTGCCGCCACGGGAGGGGAAGAGCTTGGTTTATGCTGGTGTAAGGGAGGAAAGATTTTTTTTTTCTTTCTTTCTCTTTTGTGGACCTTTAAAGTTCTAAGGATGATTTCAAACTTCCTAGGCCTCCCTTCCTCATGGAATTAAAGATGACAATCTTGAACTTGGAGAGTTGGCAGAGTGGTTAAAAGCACTTGCTGCTCTTGCAAAGGACCTGCTTGGATCCTGGGTTCCACATGGTGACTCACAACCATCAATAACTTCAGTTCCAGAGGATCCAATGTCCGCTTCTGCCCTCCCTGTGCACCAGGCATTCATATAATACACACACACACACACACACACACACACACAGAGGCACAAGAGCACACATACACAGAAGCACACAGAAGCACACAATTAAAAAAAAAAAAACAAACCTTAACTGCAGCAATACACAAATCCACGTGTGATTGATACAAGCTGTGGACAGCGCATATCCTCCAGATCTGCTTGCACACCAAATACTCACCGCAGCCCCTGTTAGCTTTTCATTCATAGCCTCCATAAGCCGAGTTTTGAGCTGCAGTTTGAAAAACAGTACGGAAGCCTTTGGGAGTGAAGCCCCCTAGTGGCCATTGTGCATGTCTGCACCGAAGCTGATGCCCCAAGGGAAACAGATACCTTTGGTTGAAAATTGGTTACTTTAAGGCTGGGCATGGTGGCACACACCTTCAATCCAAACACTCAGGGGGCAGGGGCTGGTGGGTCTTTTGAATTCAAGGCCAGCCTAGCCTACAGAGCAAGTTGTGGAATAGCCAGGACTGTTAACCAGAGAAACCCTGTCTTGAAAAACCAAATAATTTTTTTTTAATTAAAATAAAAATTCAGCTTCTGGGGGAATTCAAAATTGGTCATGCAAGACAAATGGAAAGGCCCTTCAGCAAAATAGAAGGCGTGTTCTGTATCAGCTATCACAGTGTGTGGGGGGGTTGTCTGGATATTAATTCTCTAGCAAAATACTATGCCTCTGTCTATGCTAATTGTACCTACAAGAACTGACTTCCTGCCATTTCTGACGTGTAGAACAAAAACGCCTAACTCTACACAAAGTCTTGCAGCTGAGGATGTGTGATGCATTTCTGCCTTAAGACCTCTCAGTGCTGCTGAGATGTGGGAAGTGTAACTGTTATACTCTGTTAGGCGTCTCTCAGGGAGACGGTCAGCATCTGCTGGGAGCCATAGGAAACTTGGTTGGAATGACACTGGCTTCTGGGTAGAGAACTCAGGAGAATATAACCCTAATTTCCTCTTCACTTGGGTATGTGTGGAGAGCTTTTGGGGCCGCTGGACAGGAATCTAACATTGGCCAAGGAGAAGGAAATGGGATTGAGGCAGGAATCTGACATTAGGCCATGACCAGGAAGTAAGCTGAGGTGAGAATCTAATTTTAGGCTAGAGCAGGGAAGTAGGCTTCAGGCAAGAGTCTGACTTTGGGCTAGGACAGAGAAGTAGGCCCAGATCTCTTAGTCATCCTGAGAAGCCCTTAGAAACAGTGATCACGGTAGAGATCAGGGGACTCTGTTTACTGCCTTGCTTGCTCCTTGACTACTTGTGTTTATCATATTGCTTGTTCCGTAACCTAGAACTGGCCTTATTACCTGCATGGAATTAAAAAGGTATAAAAGCAGTCTGGGGGAAAAATAAACCCGCCTCAGCCTCAGAACTGGTTGGGGTGGTGCTACAATGCTGTCTAATTGTCTTTTTGCTTTTTTAATCCTTACTCCTGCGCTGGAGAACCTGTTGACGGACTGAGTCGACTTGGTCAGGCAGGAAACTAAGGAAGATCTAAAGCACAGCAGGCTGGGGCTGGAGAGACTCTGTTCTGTGGTTAAGACCACGCTGGCTGCTCTTCTCTTCCAGAAGACCCGAGATGGACTCCTAGCTCCTACACAGTGGCTCACAAGCACCTGTAACCAACACGCTCTTCTGGCTTCCAGGGGGCACCTGGCACACAGATGAGACAGACAGACACAGACACAAAACAACCTGTCTTAGTCACGGTTCTATTGCTGAGACACCATGACCAAGACAACTCTTATAAGAGAAGCCATTTAGTTGAAGGCTTGTTCAGCATTTCAGAGGTTCAGTCCATTATCATGGAGGGAAGCATGGTGGTGACAGGCAGGCAGGCAGGCAGGCAGAGGTACTGCAGCACTGACTGAGAGCTTTATGCTCTGACCTGCAGGCACAAAGACCCTAGCTTGGCAGGGCCTTTTGAAACATCAAAGCCCACCCCCAGAGACACATTTCCTCAACAGGGCCACACCTCTTAACCCTTCTAATCCTTTCAAATAATTCCAGTCCCAGGTGACTTAAGCATTCAAATTTTTGAGCCTATGGTGGTCATTCTTCCCACCACCACCCCCCCCCCCCCATACCCCGAGACAGGGTTTCTCTGTGTAGTCCTGACTGTCCTGGAACTCTCTGTAGACCAGGCTGGCCTTGAACTCAGAAATCCACCTGCCTCAGCCTCCTAAGTGCTGGGACTAAAGGTGTGCGACACTGCTGACCAGCTATGGTGGTCATTCTTATTGAAACCACCACGCACTCACACACGTAAAATAAGCAAAAACTTAAGACAGTACGGAGCATGATAACTAGCCTAGACTTGGAACTGGGTCTGGGATCGAAAGCCAGACTCTTCTGTCACCGTAATATGGGCTAGCAACTTCATGCTTCTGGACCATGTAAGCCAAAGGGAACATGCGCTTCCGGTGTGTCTGCTTTTAGTACACACATCTCAGGTGGGGTTTGTGATTTTTAAGAGAAATTAGATAGAGCTTGTAATCCAACATGCAGGGGGCAGTATCATAGCTTCCAGGATGGTCGCAAGGAGTATCTTGTCTCATAGGCAATGGATGCTTCTAAAAGAAATTCTTGGGAACTCAAGAATCTCAGCTCCCTGCTAGTATTCTCTACCTAAACAAGGGGCCTATGTGCTCTCCCCAACCAAGGCTAAACTGTTGCCTCAACCTTCCATGCCAAAGACTTCTATCAGGCAAAGGGGCCTTCCTTTGAGACAGGGTTTCTCTATGTAGCCCTGAGTGTCCTTGAGCTTTGTATGTAGACCAGGCTGGGCTCAAACTCACAGAGATCCACCCGCTTCTAACTCCCAAGTGCTGGGATTGAAAGAGTGCACCACCACCACGCCTGGCTCCTACTTTTGACAAAACAAAACGAGATGGTTTACCTAAGAAGGCAAATTTTCATCTTATCTCCCCAGTAATGCTAAGAAAATGAGACCTGTTGTAGCTAGCATTTCCTCTACAGCCAGAACACACTGGTGAGAAGGACAAAGTGCCCTGCACCGCCCTCAAAACCAGAACCACCACAGGCTGGTGAGAAGCACGCAGAGCCTCACAATAAGCAGGGAAGGAAGTTCCTGATTCCTCTGCTATCCGCTCTTCTCTTCCAGTTTTAGCCTGGCCCACCCCTAGATGGAGAGCCCACCCAACTAGTGTATTTAAAGTCCTTACCGAGACTAACTTAGGAAACCCATGAAGCACCAGCTACTTTCTACCCAGCTCTAGCTCACCTGGGCCCTTCCGCAAGTTGGAGAGCTTGGAGCAGCTTTGCTTCTGCGGGTTTGAACAAAACGCCAGGGTGGACTGACTTTTGGTGAGACCACAGAGCACTCAGCAAAAATTGTGTTGGCACAGATGCCGTCACGGTGGTTTCTACAGCCGAGGTCCGAGGTCCGGAGTTTGTTTTGTTTTCAGTTACATGCCCAGTGAAATGCATGAAGCCCCCGAGAACGAGAGCAAGGAAATGCCACGCTTTCTGTATTCAGACAGAAATCCGGAGGCTTCAGTAAACAGTCATGGATAAGACAACTGACGGCCAGGGAAGACAGCACACCCGGGATGCAACAGTGGTAAACGGTTTTTATTCAGGCAATGAAACATGGAAAAAATATATTAGTAATTATCATAATAATTTCTTTTGTGTGAGTATAACTTTTACAAATATTTACCTGACATATAAAAAGGGAAATTACTATGTGTATAAAATCTATGAGGATGATTGCTCCACACAACACCGTCCTGACAGCAGGAGTCAAGGCAGTGTGTGCCTCCCTCCGCCTTTACCCCAGTCAGGGTCTCCTCACACACTCCAGGGCACGAGGAGGCAGGGGAGGGGCTGGGGTTGTTGGGACACAGTGGGAGCAAATGTGCAATAAACACTTGGCACGTTAGTACTGTGGGTATGTATTGGCAAACACAGACTCGCTAACAGCAGGACTGGAAAGCTGACGGATGCCTTGGAGACTTAACAGGGTGCCTTAATCCTGTCCCAAGGACTGCAAGGGACAAAGCCAAGGCTGCGGGTGTGACCGTCACACTGCCCTGTATCTGGTCTGGATGTGGTTTCAGAGTTCAGATTTCTATGTGTCCATTTGAAAGATTACAAATAGTAGAATCAGTTACTATTAACTGAGGGTGGGAAGCACTTTTGCTGTGCCTACTCAGAAACCATGAGAAGGCAGGGGCCTAAGAGTGGCATCCTGACAGTTGGTATTGAAGACGCCATACAGGGAAGGTTCAGGCCAGACCTCAGCCCCGCACTTGGCAGCCTCTGAGTGGTGAAAACATCACGCAGACTACCTGAGGCCAACATGGCAGCAGCATCTCCAAACTAGAACTATAACTGGGGTGTGTGTGTGTGTGTTTACATAAAGCTGGAACCACGGCGCAATTAAGAAAGTCATTCCTCAGGAATCTCATTTGTCCAAATCTAACTGCATGCTGAGAAGCACGGACAGGGGGCTGCATTCAGATGGAAACTATGACAAGTGCAGTCTTTATGCAGTGCCAAGCGCTTGCCTGTACTCTGTTCTAGAAGAAAGCCTATGGAGAGGCACTGGCTCAATACGTGGTTCCCTTTTCTCTCCATACAGGAAGGACTTAGTACATTTTTTTTTCTGTTTTTTTCCCCCAGCACTGGGGGGTGGGGGTGGAGGATGACATCCAGGGACTTGTGCATGCTGAGCAAGTGTGTCACCAACTGAGCTACAACCCCAGCCCTGTTAAATTGCTTAAAAAAAAAATAATCGTAATCTGGAGGCCAGTCAAACCTTTCCTGGACATTAGTCTCCTTTGAAATAAATTCATTATTAAAACTTTTTGAAAGGTGATTTCTTCAACCTTTGGCTTGGTGTTCTGGGACTCCCAGACCTTACCTGTTCATTAGTAAGTAAATAGTAATCTGTTACCTTTAAAATTCTTTATAATATATACATCTTTAAATTCCTTGCCTAAATCATTTACTCTTTCAACATCTATATTCTCTCTTCCCAAGAAGACTTAAAACAAAACAAAAAAAAAAACAAAACCTGAGAGCAAGCTTAGAGGGCCACAGGCCTACAGAGAGACAGCAGCAACAGCTGAGCGGAGAGATCATCTGAAATGGAGCCCCGGGGAATTGGGAAGGGGGGCTTCAGAAGGGCCATGCCACTTTCAATTCAGTGTGCCCTGTGAGCCGCAGGCCCTTCCTAGCCCGTGCCATCTTTGCTGAAAGGGAAGGCTTTGGCCTGCCATGCTCAGCCCAGGGCTGCCCAGTGAGCGAGCGAGCGATTGAGCAAGCTTTTGTACACAGGCATGTCTGCAGGGGGAACAGGGCCACTGGCTGGAAAGGAAGTTTAGCGTTAAGCTATAACCCTGAAATCAGGGATTTCATCCCATCCACTCCGGGCCTCCCAACCCTGTGCTTCGGGACTTCCTAATTTGGTCTGTTTCTCAAGATGCCTGAAGATGCATTAGAGCTTCAGAGAATATGAAGTGTAGGGGAATTCCTGGTCTCCACACAGAGCAAGCACTGCTTTCCATCCGAGCCACCGTAAACTGGGTCCGTCTGTAACACTGACGGGTTAAGAGCTGCCTGTACTTTGGCAACGCAGAACTGAAGAAACAGTTCTCAATGAGATCGTCTAATATCCCATAAGCCACTGTGAGCCTTTCTCTTGTGTTTTATATTTTGTTCGAGAGTGCTGGGGATTGGCAACAGTGCCTGGCACGTGGTCGGCAAACGCTACCACCAGACACAGCTTTCAAGTCTTTGAAAACAAGGGTCCCTCGGTATAGCCCAGTCGAGGCCTGAACTTTTAGTCCCTGCCTCTGCCTCCAGGGTGCTAGGGTTATAGGCAGGTGCCACCAGGCCTGGTCCCCCTTCTAATCACCTCACAAAGCAGCTTTCGGCCCCCAGCGTGTGTTGAAGACGACTTTATATTTTTTACTCTCCAGGGTGCTAAAAAGCTTTTTAGGGCTTATTTAATTAAAACAAAATAAATAAATAGACTTTACTCTGCCTAGTATATTTTCTTAATTTGCCAGTTGTGCAAGCTACATTCTTATTCTTGGTGGAGGATCTTCGAAAGCTGGACGTTGTGAACATTTTCCTAGTAATGGTGATGACTAAGAGGCCACTGGCAAGCACTGCTTAGAGGGCTAGTTCACGTCCCCTGTACGGCAGCTTCATTTAGCAGGGCCTGTGATTCAAGGCCCGTCTGCCAGTGTGGCAGGGAGGGACAGCCACTGTTCCTCTCCTATGCCTAACATACAGCACAGCACAGGACACTTTAAAAATATGCATGCTTAAAAAGATGACAGGGGAAGATACAGTTCCATGATAAAGCACTTGCTTAGCATGTTCAAGACCCTGGGTACAATCTCAGTACTATTAAAAGAAAAAAAAAAATCAGGGAACAAGAGATTTCCGACGGAGACCCTCTTAAGCTTTTCATACTGAAAATAAGTCAATATAAAATGAGCGCACACGGATGCTGCCGTAACACTGTAGCAAAAATTCCTGCGGTGTTTCTTAAAATGCAAAATTAACTTCCCTTGCAGGAAGATGGCTAAGCTGACATTGGTTATGACCCATGAAGACACTTGAACATGACACTATGTCCACTGCTATGGGCTTTGCATTAAGCCACTGTGACAAAATTCAGAGCCCAAATGATTGTCAAGCCATTTCTCCAACCACAGATAATTTCTGTCTGCTTGTGGGTTGTTGGTTTTTTTTTTTCTTTTTTGTACAAAATGTTAAAAGACAGTAGGCCTCAGAATAGAGCCTAACCTAAGCACCGGTTATAATAAATGCATATTGACAAAAATGTGATTTCTAGCTTGAAAAGACATTACTCACTTCCCTGGGGCTAAAAGTTACAGCACATGGCAACACACTGCTAAAGGAACACTGTTTTTAAGATCTATGGAGGTTCTCCATGAGGCACAATTCATTGCTGAAGTCGGCTCATGCAGTGGTTTTACAAGGAGGGATATGCCTGTGTGCTAAATAGTGCACATTTACCATGAAGACACAGGGTGTAAGATTAAGGCAAAAAAAAAAAAAAAAAAAAAAAGCATCAAAACTTGAGTAGACTTGACTTTGCCTGTCAGATAGATGGAAAGAAGTCACTAGCATCAAAGAGGGAAATGTCTATTTGGGGGTTAATGCCCTCAGGGTAAGTCCAGTCTGAGTTCACAGAATTTTGCTTTGTCTGTGTGGACCTCCCCCTTGCTCCCCTTCCCAGCATTCAAGCAGTCTTTGTTTAGACTATTCCCAGGGGCTGGTTTGGAGAACGAAAGGCCCATTCTGTTTAAAGCCCATCTCCAGGATGAAAGCTGTTGCTGTTATTTTCAAGTCTCTAAAAGGGTGCTGTGCCTTTAAACAGGGAAAACCTAGGCTGCCATCTTTTAACAAGATCAACTAAACCTTTCCCACATCCCATTGGTATGCGTTTCAAATAAATAACGGAAGTTGACTTTGCTTTAGAGACTCATCAGCCCCGGGGTGGATGCACGCATCCAAGGCCAGCTCTGAGGGAGGCCCACGCTGCTGGTCACGAGATGCTGCTTTTGGTATGAGCATAGGGGACCATGCTGAGGTCCTGGGGTATCCAAATACCAGGGGAGCAGACAGCACAGCAAATCTTCCTTAGACATGAAACCTATGTCCCCTGGCCCTCGTATCCTCAGCCTCTCCACCCTGACTAAAGGTTTGGTTTGGGTGTTTGGTTTCTAAGAAAAGGACTGTTTGCCTAGTGCACTGCTGTCCTTAAACTCTGGGCTCAAGTGATCTTCCTGTCCCACCTCCCACTAGCTGGGATACCCCATGCTTCCACTCACTCCTTGTTTGAAGCAAGGCCTCACATAGTCCAGCCTGGCCTCCAAGAAGCTATGTAGTTGAGGGTGACCTTGGAGTTATGGTAATTAATCCTGCCTCCACCTCTGGAGTGTTGAGATTACAGGCATGCACTATCCAGTGTTTGTAGTTCTGGGGGCCAAACCCAGGGCTCTGTGTACCGGAAGCACTCCCCAGTAGAGCTAGGTTCCCAGCCCCTACCAAGTCTGAAGCTGGCTTTTAGACCTAGGGCTCTGTTTCAAAATAAGAGCCTACATTTCTTTCTGTAACTACGCTCCTCCCTAAAGGGTCTTATCTGGATATGCCTCAGGGGAAAAGCGGCAGAATGTAGAGAACACATGCATGAGTCGGTCTGTAACTAAAAGGGAGTTTGGAGCCCCATCGACAAAGTGTTAGTGACGATGGCTCAGACGTCTTCAGT
The DNA here is from genome assembly GCF_978045245.1 of Mus caroli. Classification (NCBI taxonomy): domain Eukaryota; kingdom Metazoa; phylum Chordata; class Mammalia; order Rodentia; family Muridae; genus Mus; species Mus caroli. The sequence goes on along the minus strand of NW_028227265.1, from coordinate 104,962,897 downwards.
AAAACTGCTGATACTGAAAATTTCAAACATTAACTAGGTCATAAAAACATCAAACAGGAGCTGGGAAGATAAACCCACACAGTTGCCACAAAATTAGAAATGTCACAAACTTGGGAAAAGCAAAAACGACAAGGACGGCTAGATGAACTCAAGCTGTAGAAGCCCAAGCCAGACCCAGCAGCCTGCTCTAAGGGAAGCTGGCAGCCAGGTCGCAGGGCAGAGCCGTCTCGTGACTCCCTCTCCACCAGCCAGGCCGCAGCAGCGGCAGCAGCGCAACGGCGAAGCAGGGACAATGGCAGCAGCAGGCATGTGCTTTGAAACAGTTACTTTTCTCTGCAAAGAGGGGATCGGGGTGATTATTTCTGGATAAGGCAAGATAATGTGGTCACGACAGAAGCAGCCAGACTCAGATCTGCACAGCTCACGGGACAGCTCTCAGTCGGTCTTTCCCAGCTTTGCGATCAACTCGTCACAGATTTTTGTCAGCTCCTCAATCTCTTGATTCTGGAAGACAGAAGATGATGATTCTACTTGCGTTCTGAGAGGAGAAGCCAGAGGCCAGACCCTCTGTGGCATCCGACTGGCTCTCCACTTCTCTGTACCACAGTCTTTATAGAAAAGAAAGCCAATGCCACCCACCCATCAAAGAATGCCTGTGTTCACACAGTACTATGCTAAAACTTAGCTGAGGGTAGAAGAGCCACCAATTCTCTTGAACCTTGCCCGTAAACCTTAGGTCCCAGGTTCTCTGGTTGTGTGAGGGTCACTTGCTAAAACACAAGTTTCACTTAATCTGCCAGCAGCTTCAGGGATTGGGATTCCAGAGTCTGACTCAGGGCTACCAGACACAAGCTGTAACTCAGGGTATCACTGTATGAATGCACACAGGCAACACAGCAGGTCACACCCTGAAAACTGCTGATCAGAGGGAAACACAACTGGTGTCACAGAACCTCCGTGACAGCGTGGGGTCAGCGAGAGGACCTCGGAGCGGCTGCTCGTCCTTCACCCAGGGTGAGTGTTGTCACAAATATCCTGAGGAAGTAAGACTCAGAACTGAAAAGCATCTTGGGATGGGAGGTTAAGAGTGAATGCGCACCATTAAGCCCAGTACATGAGGGGCAGGTGTGAGAGGCAGGCGTCAGTCTGGGACACTTAGCACCTGCCTCCAGAAAGCTCTCCCAACACAGTCTGGGCCAGAGCCTTCTCATGCTGCCTTCCACATGAAATGCTCTTAGTTGCCTGGTTCGCTGGCATGTCTGATGTCGAGCAGCCAGGCTTGAGCCTGCTGACATTATCTCTGCTTATCAGCATCAATTATGTTGGGCTCTGATTTGATTTGGGCTGTCCCGTCCTCGATAGGATGGCCTGGCAGTGTTTCTGGCCTCTACCCACTTAGAGGCTCCTAGCATCTCCCAGTTACAACCGCCAAATTAGTCTCTAGGCATGGCCTCATGTCCCTGGAAGGCAGCTCTGCTCTGAAAGCTGAGGGACCACAGCAGTGAAAGGAAAGGTGCTTTGCTTGCTGCGCAAAAGCACACAGCGAGAATGAAAGGCAGCTGTGGGACCCAGACCACATGTCCAAGCCCCTGGACTCCTGGCTAAAACTCTGAGGTTGCCTTCTGAAACCTAGCAGTGGCTGAGGACTCCTGCTACTCTTGGTTAATAATGTGATGTGTGTCCCCAGAATCACTTCATAAGGGAGCCAGCTTGCAGCAACTGAGTAAAAAGATCAAAGCCACCTTCCTTGCTCCAGGTCTATGACAAGCTAGGTCTACCAAGGACTGACAGGAGCCAGAGCGGAGAAGGGCAGCCAGATGTCCCTATGTCAGCGACAGGAGCCCCTCCATGACAGACCCCTCCATACCTTCTGCTGAAGGGCCCTCTCCAAGGACTCCACCTTCATCTGCTCCTTCCGGAGTCCGGCATGGAGAGCGGCACTCTCAGCCTTCGCCTTGGAACGAACCTGAGCAATCTCCTCGTTGGCTCTGTGATGGTGTTTTGGGTTCGTTTGGGAGAAGAGATAAAAAAGGGCACAGATTAGCGACCAGGGACAGACAAAGAGGCAGGAAGACGGGATACCAACTGCTGACTTTCACAAAACATAGACTCGGGGCTGGAGAGATGACTCAGTGGTTAAGAAGAGCACTGGCTGCTCTTCCAGAGGTCCCGAGCAACCACATGGTGGCTCACAACCATCTATAATGGGAGCTGATGCTCTCTTCTGGCGTGCAGGCAGAGCATGCATATATTAAAATAAATAAATAAATAAATTTATTTCTACACAGACTCAAATGAACTGACTGCATGATCAGAGGAAAACCAGGAATCAGTGACCTACAAAATGCAATTTATATGAAACCACTAAGCACTTTTCCATGGGACATCCTGGCGGCAGAAATCAATATTCTTCAAGTTTTGTGTTTCATGCGGAAAATGAATTAGGTAATTTCATAACAATCCTAGTTTTTAAAGGAGTCGTCCAACAGACTTCCTTTCCATGTAAACGGTGCATTGAAGGCCACTCTACAGCAAAGCACCTGCCCGTGGCAGTCTGACCTTTGTATTAGAGTGACAGGCTCTTTGGGGCATAATCCCAGGTTTTCCCACTGTCAACTGTTGCCCTACCGATGTCTGTGAGTTACTGACCTCAGAAGTGTCTTTATCAGTGAGATCAGAGAGGAGGCAGGTCACTTAATAAACATCTGGCTAATCCACAGAACTGCCACAACCTCACCAGCAAGGAGACGTAAAAATTAATGTGCTAAGCAGTTTGGGTGGCGTGATATGTGTAGGGCGGGGAGGGGGGAGGGGAAGATGACTGAAGCCATGCTCTTGTGCCTGCTGAGTGGGTGGCCTATCGCTGAGCTGTGCGTGGTCAAAAGTACAGTATGGTCTTGTCCTAAGAACTCAAAGAACAACAGAACCACGACAAAACGGGGACAGAGGGGAAACACAGAGTGGGAATGAAGAAAACCCAAAATATACATATCTTAGGACACAGCAATTCCATCTTTAGCTAACTCTGCACAGAAATAACCTGCTAATGTGGCTGCTGTCAACATGGAGAGTCTGAGCCAGTCTAAATGCTCATCAGTAAAGAAACGCGGTCGCAGCCTGAGTTGGCTCAATGTTTAAGAGCACTGGCTGCTCTGACAAAGGACCCAGGCTCCACATGGGGGCTCACCCTCTTCTGGCCTCCATGGGCATCACGCATGCAGGTGATGCAGACATACATGCAGACAAAATACTCACACGCATGATATAAAAATAAATGAAATGTTTTCTAAAAAGATCCTACAGTCTAATAATGGAATTAGACCGAGCTGTGTGTTCTGACATGGAAAATGGTTCTAATATGCCATTACATGACAAGGAAAATGTGTAGGCTATTTTGATGTATATCTCAAAGCAACAACAATAAGAAGATACCATCTTTGTAGCTTGTAAAGCACAAACACAACAGAAGGACACACAACAACGAAATCCTTAATGAGGTCATAAGAGAGTGTAGAGGAGAGATATTTTTGAAGCTAGAATATGGACCACAGAATGCACCAACTGTACTACTTTGTAGTTAGAAACTAGGGTGGAAGCTGACGGTCATGGCACTTGTCCCTTGGTCCCAGCAGAGGCAGGGGGATCTCTGAGTTTGAGGGGAGTTCCAGGCAAGTCAGGAGTACACAGTGAGATTTCATCTTTTAAAAAGAGCTTGTTTTAATCCCAGCACATGGGAGGCAGTGACAGGTTGATTTCTGAAGCCAGCCTGGTCTACAGAATGAGTTCCAGGACAGCCAGGGCTACACAGAGAAACCCTGTCTCAAAAAACCATAAACACCATTCTCGGGTAAATTCCAAAATGTATTACTGGACTTCAGGCCTGAAAGTCCTAAGAGTGTTGGAGGGAAATGGGAAGAAAATTCCCTCTACCTGGAACACTGTCATAGGGAATCCAGAAACTGCAAACAAAGTGACTCTTGTCATCTTTGAATATATGGTGTCACATGCCATTAAGTTTAGCACTCAGGAGGCCGAGGCAAGTTCAAGGTCCACCTGAACTATAGGGGTAGACCCTGACTCAAAAACCCTGAAGTAAATCATCTTCCTGCACATCCCAGCACACTGCAAAGCTGAGGAGAGAGCACTAAGGCAGAGCTCTTTGTCCAGTATGTGCCAACTCTGGGTTCAATCCCACAACATTAAAAACAAAACCAAGATTTACTCTCTTCTTCATAAACAGGGTCAACAGACCAACACACACACACACACACACACACACACACACACACACACACACATTAAGTTGGAAAAATGAATTACAATTTGCAATGAAAGCCAGTGCCCCTCATATGTGACACTCTAATTTACAACAGGAAGGGCAAAGAAGAACCAACTATGATAGAGCAGGTGTTTAAATAGACGACCACTGAAACACATGCAATTTACTGCGATTACGTAAAGCAAGACTCCTCCCAACAGAGTAAATGCTTCGTTGCTAACCCCACAGAAAGCTCCACTTTCACCGAGTACATTGACAATCACCTACACGTTGAGCTGTTGGCAGAGCTTTAGGGAAAAAGCTCACTAGGGAGGGGTAAGCTGATGTACATCTAATGTCTAACTATTGTAACTCCACTGTTCACTGGTCCCCAGTTCCTCATCTACTCTCATGAAGACATAAAAGGGCAGTCTGCAGCTCTACTCCCTAAAGCACTTCTGCACCAGGACAAGTTTAGTAACCACAATTACTAAAGAGGCTGCCTTAATGGATTCCTTCCAACAAAGAAACTTCAGGGGGAAGGTCCTCACGAACATGGATTGATAAACGAAGGGCGTTAGCATGTGTATCTGAAGAAAGACACAGAATACCAACACGGGCGAGCAGAGGGTTAAGAGGTAAGGGAACATACACAGAACCATACTCTGTAATGGTTTATCCATGCACAGAAATAAAATCACACATCCACAAAACCCTCGAGGTTGTAAACCAAGGAGACAGAAGGCAAAAGGTCTAAGTATGCAACTTTGTAGATCAAAGTGTCTGCCCCCACCCGCAGCAGTGAGCAAGCGGAGCACACTGACCTGTCCAGCTTTTCCTCTGCGTGAACCTTCAGGGCCTGGTATCGCTGCTCTTCCTGCTTGACTCTGGCTAAGTAGTCCTGAGCACACTTTTTCAAGGCTTCTTCATTCTGTGCCAATGTGAAAGATCAAAACAGATGGCATGGCTCTTTGTTTCTCCTGCACAATGTATCCCAAGGTTGGGTTTTTTTCCCTATTTTTTTCTTCCTGTCTTTGTTTTGTTTTGTTTTGGTTTTTTTGTTTTGTTTTGTTTTGTTTTTTGGGTTTTTTTTTTTTTTTTTTGGAGAGAAAGTCTGCTCCATTGGGGTGTATTTAATTCATAATTCATGGCAATTTCAACAGCTTATGCAACCCCACTGAAGAAAGCCTGCATAGGTTCTCCATGCACTAATGTGCATCGACTGATGCAGCGGACTTCACCTTCCTAATGCAGCGTCTCTCTCAGTCCTGCATTCAATGATTGGCCAGGCCATCCATCCATCATCCATCCTGCCTGTCTGTCTGTCTGTCTATGTATCTATGTATGTATGTGTGTGTATATATATATATATGTATACATCTCTCTATGTATCTCTCTGTATGTATGTATGTATGTATCTATCTATCTATCTATGAATTTATCTATGTATCTATCTATCCATCCATCCACCCATCTTCTTTGGTTTTCTTGTTATGCAGCCCAGACTGGCCTTGGCTTTGCAATCCTTCTGCCTCAGCTTCCTGAATGTTAGAGCTACAAGCCCGAGCCATCAGTCATACAGCCTTTTTCACGAACAGGACCCTGACGGCCCTGTGTAACACCTGCCAGGAAAAGAATTCTGAAACACTTTTGACTGACGGTACACAAGTGAAAGACCCCACCTCATTTCTTCTGTAGTGCATGGCTTAGGCTTCTTTTCAGTGAACTAAGAAAAGGTCTCTTCTGCTTTCACTAACACCAAAAGGTGAACGATCAAAACAACAAGCCCAACAATGCAGAGGCACTCAGAGATGGCCACCACTGCTTGACTGGTGGCAAGAAGCTATACTGCTGCCTAGGGGACTTGGACGGAAAGGACGCCTACCTTCTTGAATCCTTCTAGCACGCCTTTCAGGTTTTCGTATCTCCTGAAGAGATCAGAAAGGGACCTCTCCACAGAGTTCAGGTCCGCCAGCGCCTGCTCCTTCTCCATGGTCAGCTGCTGGAAACTCTTCTGAGAACTCATGCTTGTCCTCTGCTCGTCCTCTGGAATCACAAGTCAGAGGGGACAGTGTCAACACCGACTCAAGTGTGCCTGGCATGGCCGAGGTGTCCCCACTCTTGAGAACACACATTCTAGTGAGAGGATATACACAGTGGCAAGGGATGGAGAAGCAAGCAGGGTGTGGGAGGTGGGGACAACAGCTGCAGTTCTCAGAGTGGCCTCCTATGGAGCAGATACCCAGAAAGAACAGGATGGGACCCTCACAGAGCAGACAGCCAAGGACAAAGCTGGGAAGGCATCTGAGGGGTGTGGACAGTGGAAAAGCTACTCAGTACTTAATTGCTAGGAGATCAGAATACATTCAGGGAAGTGCCAAACGAACGGCAATTAAACGAGGTTTTTACATTCAATACAGGCGAGCTGGTCACTGTTACTCTGCAAATAGTCACTGGGTCTGATGGGAGAAAATTAGAGCTCGCAGAAAGGTAACACACTATGGACTCACTAAGCGCCAGTACTTGGGATACTAAGCTAAGAACACTGCTGGCCGGGCTATAATGAGTTCTGGGCTACCCTGGAGCAGGTCTTTGAAGGGCATTATCTTGGCCCAGCCCCTCCCTGCTTCTCTCTGCTTTCTGTTTGACCACACACTCCCACTAACATAATGTGCTGTCTAAGCATATGGGACCTAGTGACTATAGATTAAACTCTCTAAAACCACAAGTCAAAATAAGTCCTTTCTCTGTTGTTTACAGTCATGGATTCTGGTCACAGTGGTGAGGAAATTAATATGGGAAACAAGTCATGAAAGCAGACGGAATCTGGACCTTACAAAGGAGACCCCAGCCCAGAGAAGGCTGTATTAAATAAACCAGGTACCAGAAGACAAACATTAAATGTCCTCAATGTGTGTGGAAGCTAAAGGAGCTGATTCAAAATATACAACATTTGAATGTTCCCAAAGAAGTGACAAATGCCTTTTTCTTTTCTTTTCTTTTCTTTTCTTTTTTTTCTAAAGACAGGTTTCTCTATGTAGCCTTAGCTAGCCTGGAACTTGTTATGTAGACCAGACTGGCTTTGTACTCACAGAGATCCCCCTGTCTCTGCCTCCAGAGAGTGGGGCTTGAAATGACAAATGTTTAAGGAAATGCAAAGGCTGGCTGTATGTAATAGCTTAACCACTGGCCACTGTCTTCATGTACAAATTACCACAGTAGGTACCCCACTGCTCCCCAGAATATGTACAAGTGTGACGTGCCGCTTTTAACAAGCCAGAGAGGGTCTGGAGAGATGGCTGAGAAGTGAAGAGCATGCATTGCTTTTGTGGAGTACCCAGGTGCAGCTCCTACTACACACATTAGGCAGTTAGTTCTCCACCATACAAGTCCTCATGTGGGTTCTATGGCACCTGGCTCAAAGAATCTCATGCAGGTACAGAGTTAAAAGTAAATCAAATATCTCTAAAAGCAAGTGAGGAAAGTAAGACTCTAGACAGCTAGCTCTCTCCTCCAGGAATGGTGCAGGAGGCACCTTGCAGGCACAGAATCTGCCAGGACACAGACTTCAAAATGGTAAGAAACAAGTGTTTGTCTATTGTTACAGCACTCTGAGCAGACTCATGGCTAATGCTCAAAAAATAACAACCACAAAAACAAACAAACAAACAAAACAAAATACCACCTCCTCCTTACCAATCATTTGGGCAATGGTCTTTTCATATTCTGCCACAATTTTCCTAAGTAAGAAAAAAAAAAGAAATTTATTATAGCTGTAATATAAAACTTGTTTTGTTATCAGCACCAGTCTAACCTCATCCCCAAGCCCCACCCCCGCACTAGTCTAACCTCATCTCCAGAACTTCTTCTCGGGTCTCTTCGTATTTCTTCTTCCATTCATTTGCTTCGATCTCTTTAGTGATTATCTAGATTACAATAAAGCTTTGTTTTACCTCTTCAATCTACTGGAAACTGATAAATAACACATGATCCAGTCTGGCACAGGATAGTCAACTGACATTTAGGAATACAGTGCCTCTCAGTGTTTGTACACAGTGTTCATATGCTTCGGGGAGAGCCCACTCTCAGTGACACAGGATGCTGTGATGAAGCCACCACCAGGTAAAGGGTGATCGATCGCACAGCTCCCTCCATTCAAGTGGTACTCAAAACTTCTTTCAATTTTTTCTGTCTTTATTCTGAGTGAGAATAAACCCAAAGCGTTAAACTTGTGATCCTCCTGCCTCAGCCACCCTAGTGCTGGGTTCACACTCACCACCACGTACAGACGGACAAAATCTTTTTCTATTGTGATTTCTCAGTGCTTGATAAGAACTGAATTATGATAAAGGGGCTCGGGGTGCACCCCACTGTGTGACTATCAGTACAGGCAAATCCTGCTACTCTGCTTCATATCTTCATACCAGAAATCTCCTCTCCATGTCTCGGTTCTGCTTGTCCTGCACAGGGATGGTAAGGATGCCCGGTGCTCTCCCCTCACCATCCTCCCTAAGTGCTCCCTTCTTCCTAACCAGTCCATCTTCTACATCTGTGTGTGTATAGTAAGGATCTCAAGAATAGAAAGATGAGCACATGCCTTTAATCCCAGCACTTGGGAGGCAGAGGCAGGAGGATTTCTGAGTTTGAGGCCAGCCTGGTCTACAAAGTGAGTTCCAGGACAGCCAGGGCTACACAGAGAAACCCTGTCTTGAACCACCCCCCCCCCAAGAAAAAAAGAATAGAGAGATAGTGCTGGAGGAATGGCTCAGAGGTTAAGACAACTGGCTGCTCTTGCAAAGGACCCACATGGCAGCTCACAACTGCCTTAACTCCAGCTCCGGGGATCGGTGCTCCCTCTGATTTCTGTGGGCACTAGACATATACAAAAATTAAAAACAAATCTTTAGAAAACAAAAAGAAAAAGAACCTAGAGGCTTCCCTGTATGCTTCAGCTGACTAGACACAGCTTTCCTTGGGATTATTATGCATCAACTCAGCTTAACTCTTGGGAGAAAGACACAGCTCTTCTCGCCAACAAGACTCTGTGCCTCCTGAACATAGCTCCCAAGTACTGACCACTGGGCTACCTGGCTTTCCCAGTCACTGGAGCAACATTATTTCAGAAAGCTTTGAAAACCCTGTAATCAAAATGTTTCTTGGCTTATACTGTACTGCTAGAAAAAAAATATTTCTTAAAACAATACGGGATCTTAAACTCCAAACACAAATGCCAAAGACAGCACAGAAGTATGGCAGACAAGGAAGGCACCATCCAATGATGGATCATCAGCACTTAGAACAGAGGTTCTTCAGGACCTCAGAACAGAAACTGGGACACTGACCTTCTTAGAGGGTATGTGGATTCCTGTTGCTAAACGCCCACAATTCTTAGGTATGGGCATATGTGGCAAAGCAGGGGGCAGAGAAATGCACCGGTCTTACAAATACCACAGCACGTCAGCTCGCTGAACACCAGCACCATTGCTGAAGTCTACGGGAGCCCTTTATGTGAGTCACACAGGCCACAGAGAATGGGAACGCCCAGGCCGAGGAGAGGCAAGTCAACAGAGACGGTACCTTCTGCAGACAGAGAAAGAACTACTTTACCTCTTCTCTGATCAACGTGAGCACGGCACTCTTGTCTGCTTCGCTGAGGCAGATCCCATCCAGGGGGCTCTCACCCCCACAGGCCACAGACACGGGGGCCTTTTCTGAAGAGGACTCCAGCAGTCCCTGCGGGACAGGGGTTGTATTTAACATGGTCACTCTCCAGCTACTTAACTCCAAACGGCCCTCACCGAAGGTGAGTAACATCCTCACCCAAAAAAGATCAAACCCTTCAAAAATGTACTTGTAGAAGAAACCGGAAAACTTTAAATAAGCAATCTAGTTACAGTATTTGCTAATGAAAACTATTCTACTGACTCCTGGGATGAGCCTCTGTTGGAGGAACAGACAGATCCCTTAGGGAGGCTTTCTTCTTATGGGAAGGAAGGAAGTACTTGTCAAGTGGTCTGTTACCAGAGAATCCCAGACGTGAAGGAAGCATGCTCCAACGCCTCACTTTTCTGGTGTCTTCTGGGGATGTGTCCCATGCAAATATTTTTTTCAAGAACACTGATCACCCTTCCATTCACATTAGATGCCTTGTGTGGATGTGTTCAACTATTTTGGCAATGATTCTAATATGCATTACCAACTTCCATGCCTAAATAAGCAGACAGGGCAAATCTATCTGATCTTTGGTGGGCAGTGGTGATCCACACTTTTAATCCCAGCACTCAGAAAGCAAAGGCAGGAGGATCTCTTGAGTTTACAGCCAGCCAGGTCTACAGAGCAAGGTCTAGGATAGCCAGGGCTACACAGATCAACTCTGTCTCAAAAAAGATAAAAAGATAAAAAGGAAAACTCTTCATAGCAATTTGGGCGTCAATAGGCATATGTATGTATACACATGCACACATATACACACACAAAAAGAAGACAAAAATAATAACTGGCCATTGCTCTTAAAAACTGTTTAAGGCCAGCCAGGCATGGTAGCCCATGCCTTTAACCCCAGGATTGGGAGGCAGAGACAGAAGGATCTCTGAGTTCAAGGCCATCTTGGTCTACACAGTGCCAGGGCTCACAGAGAAACCATGTCTCAAGTGAAAAACCAAACTGTTGAGGTCTCTGCAGACAGAGGCTGAGGAACCATCATGGAGGAAGGAAGAGTAAGGGCCTGAGCTGGAGCTGGTACCAGAAAAGGGAGATGGCTCTCTGGGAGGGTTCAGCCTTGTTGGAAGTAGTGTGTCACTAGGGGAGGGCTTGAGACTTCAAGAGTCTCCTGACATCCTCAATGAACTCTCTGTTTCCAGTTTGTGAGCTCCAGCTACCTGCTGCCTACTACCTGCGCTCTGCTCCACCCTCATGGACAGTATCTCACCACCTCTGTTCCACTATTCTGCACGCCCCAAACGAGCCCCTTTTCCCGCCCTGTTTGTGGTGTTCAATCACAGTGATGGAAAAGTAACTAAAATACTTGCTCTAGAATCTTGGACAGCCTTAAACTCGGGGCCATTCTTCCCACCTCAGCCTCCCAAGAACTGGACTGCAAGGTGTGAGCTACCATTACAGTTCTGATTTTTAACAGCAAGCTAACCCAACATATCCAAAATGTTATTTTATTAGGAGACAATATAAGAGGTTACTGGAACACTTAAGTAAATATTCCCTTTTTGTGCACCAAGTCCTCAAAGGCTGGACGTATTTCACATTGTACTAGGCATCTATCTCGATTAGGAGTAACAGTTCAGGTTGTTAGTAGTCACACGGGGCTAGCGGTTGCCGTAAAGGACATCAGGCACCGACAGTGAGTTCCATGGATGAAGAAACTGCATATAACATAGATGCACGTGTGAGTGGGCATGTGTACCACGGCGTGCACAGAGGTCAGAAGACAGCTGTGTGGAGCTCATCCTCTCCTTCCACCTTTATTTGGGTTTCGGGGACTGAACTCTGGAGGCCAGGCTTGGGCAGCTGGCACTTTGCCTGCAGTGTCATCTAGGCAGCCATATATGTCTTCCCCTCCTCATCGCCTAATATTAACTAGAATTTATTTATCAAATGACTGACTGTGGGCTCCCAAACACCAAAAGAAACCCAGGCTACCCCCACCCCACCCCCCTCCACGCTTGGGAACTTACATGCACCGCCAGTTCCTCTTTCTCCATCTTCTGGCATGTCTCCTTTTCTATGCCTGAAACACAGAAAGTCACTTTTATACTTAGTCCAAGGAGTGGGTTCCTTCATTCTTGGTGAAGGCTGGGCAACTCTACCATAGGCCCAGATGTCTCAACGCAGAACCTCAAGCTATCCTAGGAGGTGGCATGGCATTCTCGCTTTGAACTCTTGTTTGCTGTTAAAAGTCCACAGAGGCAAGCTTGCAAAGAGCTGGCTGGCCCTGGCTGGCCATGAGCTGTCCACCCGCAGGCAGGAGGAATGGCCAGTCTGCCCTCTTGTGTCCATTGGAAGTTTAGTATGTGAGCGTTACCAAACCTGGCCGATTTCAGAAAGTGGAAACTAATGCTGAATCCTTCTGCTAGGAGAACATTTTAATTCTGCCTCAGGAGGCCACCAAAACCAACTTCCTTATTGCCTTCACACCTTTCTAACTGGTTTCCTTGGGTGGGGGTGCGGGGGTGGTGGTGTTTGTGACATGGCTGGAAATGACACTATATTAATGAAGAAAAAAAATCTTTAAAAAGCACATAAAAAAATAAATAACTAAAGCTAAACACCTCCTTGTTGCAGTATTTAAGCACTACATCAGTCAATATTTACTGAGAACACTACCGAGTGTCACAAGGATTCGTTTACGTCTGTTTTACTTTAAACCACAGTCTGATGTAACCCCTTCCTCTGCACAGGCTGTCTGTCTCAGACATCAGATGCAGCACAGAAATGAACACAGTGGGAACTGAGGTGGGGCGCAGGGAAGAGGCTGCAGGGAGTGGCCCGCTCAGGGAGTGACTTTATACCTGCTTTCCTGGGTTAGCGGCAGGTCATGAGTTTTCACACATTAAACTGTTACTTACAGAGTCAAATCTTTTTTTTTTTGTTTTGTTTTTTGTTTTTTTTTTCGAGACAGGGTTTCTCTGTATAGCCCTGGCTATCCTGGAACTCACTCTGTAGACCAGGCTAGCCTCGAACTCAGAAATCTGCCTCCCAAGTGTTGGGGTTAAAGGTGTGTGCCACCACCACCCGGAGAGTCAAATCTTTAATACTGTTTTCTGTCTAGCTCAGAGTTCTAAACTTTCAGTGAGCAAAGATTAAGAGCACTCATGTGACATGGGACCTAAAGATGGTCTTTCTTCTGGAGTGATGTAAGTGCCCTACGGTAAGAGGCCCTGGGCCAGGTTAGTCTCCGTTCTTGGCTAGCATGTGAAGGATTTCACAGGTACTGGTCAGTCACTGACCGCAGCAGCCTGACACAGGAGCTGGTATGAGGGTGTGGGCTCCCACTGAGACAGGACTGGCCATGTTGAGGGTTTTGGAGAAATATGGAAGGCCATGGGACTTTGGCCTAGGAAAGTGGCTGAACATTTATATAAAGGGGGCTTAAAAGGCCACTCTAGTCAGAGCCTGAAAAACAAGTGTTGAGAGCAATGTAGACTCTACAGGGAGGTCCAGCTCACGAGGCTTCAGAGGGAACAAATACAGCAGCTGGTCTAGAGACCACGCTTGCAACAGTTTAAGCAAGGAACATGGCTGCTTTCACCCTTGTTATGAAAATCTTCCTGAGGCTAACTGACATGCTCTGGATTAGTTTCACTGGCAGAGATTTCAGGACAGCCTAATATTGATTATGCCATGTGGTCATTAGTGACCCCTCTTATGCAGATCTATGTTAATAAGAGAAAAGTGCAGCAAAAAGGGAGAAAAGGGACACCCAGGAAATTGAATGCTGGAGCCGTGATTTGTGCTAAATGAGATATGGAGAAACAGAACAAAGCCTCTTTTACCCTGAGACCCTCGCTGGCTAATCCTGCAGCTTGTGAAGAGAAAAAACCCTGAGGTTGTTATCTGTTTCTGAAAGGTATGCGTAGATCAAAGTTTATGCTGATGCAATTCTTTCAAGGAGGGGGCCAGGTGCCACTGCAAGCAAGCGGACAGAATTTGGCATCAAGGGCCACAGGGTTCTGGCTTTGGCGTCATGGAGAATACAGGATAAAGGGGCTGTGTAATCGTCCTCAGGGGTTAATAAGGAAAGCCACTGAGGCCAGCAGAGGGATCCCTGTGTGGAGCCCTGAGGGGCCACCACAAGGAACTGTGAAAGTGAAGCCTGGGTTGACCTGCAGAGGCCTTGGCTGGGTGTGTCCTATCTGCAGGGGAGAGCTACAGACAAGGAGGGGAACCACCCAAGAAGTGTGTTGCAAGGGAAGAGCTATCAGAACCCTCTGGCAATGGGGCACAGGGCTACAGACTAGAGTTTGCTATTTCCCCCTCACGCTATCTTCCTCCCTTGTGGAATGGTAATGTATATTCTGTGCACTGTATTTTCCAAGTATTTGATTTCACAGTGAGTTACAATGAAGAGATTGCCTTGAGTCTCAGAAGACACTTGGGACCTGAAACAGTCTTGAGACTGAAAGGCTACGGGGCTTCTGAAGTTGAAGTAGATGTATTTCTGCCTTGTGGCATGGCTACAAGCCTTTGGGGGCCAGAGAGAAAGGGGAAGGTCAGTGAGAATGGCGCCTGTGGCTGGTATATTTACATACCTGGTTCCCAGCTGGTGGGATGGTTTGGGAAGGGTTAGGAGGCGTGTCCTTGCTGGAGGAGGCGTGTCCCTGGGTTTTGACTTTCCCTGAAGTTTCAAAAATCCAGCCATTCCTAATTAGTTCCCTCTCTCTCAGCCTGTGTGTGGTAGCTGTTGACAAACAAACTCTCAGCTACTTTTCCAGGGCTGTGCCTGCTGCCATCCTCCCCACCACGGCATGACGGCCATGGGGAACCAATGACCTGCCCCCTCAAATATAAAAGGAAAATGCTTCTTTTTAATAAGTTGTCTTGGGTGTGGTATTATTGTCATGGCAGCAGTGGCTAAGACACTGGGCATGATGGTATAAGCTCAAAGCACCAAGACCAAGACCGAACCCAAAGACCCAAGACCAAGCCATATTCTTTTCTATTTGGCCATTGCTTTAGAAGGTTCTTGTGCTTTATAAAATTTAATTGGATGAGGTCATGAGACTTCACTGACAGAGGTAGGAGGATGCTGAACTTCAGGCTACACTGGGCTATACAGCAAGTCAGACTCAACAAAACCAAGGGAGGGTTGGGGATATGACTAGGTGGCAGAGTGCTTGCCTGACATACACAACAGTCCCTGGGTTCAAATTCCAGCAGTTCAGAGACGCAAACACTCAACAAAAAGAACTTCAGGTAAGACAAATTTGTGAGTCTCACTTTTTTGCTACGCATAAATCTCACCTATGAACCTTGCAAAACCTGGACAAAGATACCAGTTTCTCACCAGGGGGCTGCATCAACCTATTCAGCAACATAGCTTCTCTGAAGGACAATGAAAAGCAGGCTGCCAGAGAGCAAGCAACAGTCAGAGCATTGAGAGTTAGGCCAACACAGGCAAACACTACAACCTCCATGTTATAATGGCTGGGAGCTAAACAATGAGGCATAGCAATCCCAGAAGGCCACATGAAGGACATATTTACAGGCCACACTACTTTAAGGTTGGCCGGACTGATGCAAATACGATAGATAAATTCAATCTGCATCCCCCGGACACCTTCCACACGTCTCCCTGTGTCTGTGCCTAGGACTGCAGTAAGCACTTCTGTATCTCTTACAATGAAGAAAGTACCCAGATCCGCTCACTAACTGTCCCTCAGGAGACCTGGCCTTCCAGCACGCCTGTGCTTCTGTACCTGCTCCTGAGGATGAAAACTCACAGATTTACGGTAGAGACGGAACATCGGTTGTTCGTTCACAGTACTCCGGGTCCTCCCCTGGCTCACCTTGGACCCCAGCCCCTGCTGACTTCTGAGCACACGACGTGGAGGCCAGTTTCTCCTCATCAGTCGCGTGGCCGTCCCTGTTAGGAATCTCTGAGATCTTCGAGATCACGGCTCCTTCATCCTGGGAAACAGGAGAGAGAAGACAGTGTCCTTCAGAGGGGGCAGTCATGGTAGCCAGTGATACTTTTGGAATGGAACTCGTAGCTGTGACGGCATGAGGGTATTTCAGGGTTTGCCACAGGTCAACTACAAAACTAGGAGAGAGCTTCAGCCGTTCAAACCAGAAATGCTGTTGTTTCTAGAACTTCATTTCTGTGGTTTGGACTTGAAATTTTAAAAGTTGAGCTTTTTTTTTGTTTTGTTTTTTTTCAAGACAGGGTTTCTCTGTGTAGCCCTGGCTGTCCTGGAACTCACTTTGTAGACTAGGCTGGCCTTGAACTCAGAAATCCGCCTGCCTCTGCCTCCCGAGTGCTGGGATTAAAGGTGTGCGCCACCACCACCAGCTCTTAAAAGTTGAGCTTTTCTGACCTAACTTTGAAAACAAGCACTTTGAGAGGGAGGTCTGAGATGGAAAGTTCCCAAGTCTCCTCCTTAGTTCAAGTATACTCGGCTCATAATGGTCTTAGTCACGTCTAAAAACGTATGTAATTATTTTCGTTAATGACCAATTATGTTTCAGGGACCATATTGGAATCATCATAAAAACTCTCATTAAAACCTGGCAAGTGATATGACAACCTAGGACCCATTTCAGAACTATACAAACATGTCCTTCCATCGTCATGGCTTTATAGTATTTCCTTCCTCTGAATCTGTATTTCCCATGGGGTGGGGAGTGGATAGCATCAAAATACAGTGTACCTGTAGAAATTGTCAAGAACAGATAAAGTGTTGTTTAAAAGGAAGTTATCAGCAGGCTCTCTGCCATCCAGCTAGGCTGGCTGACCTGGCCCCGGATGGACAATAGTTATCACTGCTGTTCCTGGCTGACCTGCCTCCTCTCCCTGGCCTGGACGGACAGTAGTTATCACTGCTGCTCCTGGTGGTTCTCGTGGGTGCTGGGGACTGGACTCAAGCCCTCGGGCCTACAGAGCAAGCGACTTACCCACAGAGCCCTAGCCCCAAAAGTCTTCTTTCCTTAAGGTCTCTGATCTTCTCTGCCTCAAACACTTTCCGTATACGTCTCTGAAGGTTACTGTTTTATTCTGTCAGGTTACCGCCATAACTTACTAATGTGTAAATTATCCTTAAACTATGGCGTGAGTTATGAGAATCATCCAAGATGGGGGGTGGCGAGGTGACTCAGCAGGTGAGGACAATGCTCAGCTCCCAGAACTCACGTGGTGGAATGAGAGAGTCTACTTCTTCCACACGGCCCTGACTTCTACACACATGCACATACACACAATGTAAGTAAGTGAAATTAGCAGGCTTTTGAATATTACCATGCACAAAGGCAGATCTTGTTGAACTAATTAATCTCTAAAGCTTTATCATATAATGATAAGGCTTTTGGTTTTTGTTTGGAGATGGGGTCTACTACATAGACCAGGTTGGCCTGGAACTCACAATGTAAGACCAGGCTAGCCTCAAACTCATCCCTGCCCCTGCCTCCGAGGTGCTGGGATTAAAGACATGTGCCCCAAACCTGTTTTTGTTGTTGTTTTTCTTTTCTTTTAGAAAACAGAAAATAAATGTCTCAGTTTGTGCTACCTGCTTTGTATACTTGTAACAGCCACAAAAAAGAATTCCAATTGCAAATTCTCGCTGCTCCTTTTAAAGCATCAAGCTATTGGCACAAGATACAGTAAACTTAACGGTACTGTGTGTTTCTAGAATTGTGGTTACACTGAAATAAAGTCTAAAAACATAAAAAAACTGCATCACAGTCAGACCTGTATGCTCTGGTTTTAGTTCATAATTACGCCATAAAGTCATGTATGTGTATCATAAATCACTGGGGTGAAATAGGATTTAATTATCCTTAAGGTATCAGTTTAGTGCCTGGATTCCATCTTTCTAGTTGTAACCAGCAGGAAGCAATGGAAGTCATAATAAGAGCGATCGCTGATTATAAACAAGGAGAGGCAGCAGGCAGTCTCATACTGAGCATGTCTCTCTACTCTCTGAACCCTTTCCAGGGTCCATGCTCAGCCTCTCTTAGGGTGTATTTTCAAGTACTCCACTTTGTTGAAGGCAACAAATCGGAAAACCACATGAACTTTAAAATAAAAATAAAACAAAGCTATCCAGTTCTCAAGAGTCAACTACCTTCACTGAACCCATACTAACTAACACCTCACACCATCTCTGGTGACCTGGAGAACTGCACCCTGTTGATACATTAGAATAAGGCTATTTTCCTCCAATTGAAGAACAGATCTGTGTGTGTGTGTAAGAGAAAGAGAGACAGAGAATATGAATATATGAATGAATATATATGTATTTGTACTATTTTAATGATTTATTTTTATTTTATGTACACTGGAGTTCTGCTTGCATGTATGTCGTGTGAGGGTGTTGATCCCTGGAACTAGAGTTACAGACAGTTGTGAGCTGCCACGTGGGTACTGGGGATTGAACTTGTGTCCTTCAGAAGAGACGCCTGGACTCTTGGGGAGCAAGCCATCTCTCCAGCCTCCAGGTTTTCTTTTCTTTCAGGGTCTTCTTGGGCACATTTAGGACACTAAGAATCTAATAACTGGGTTCCTTAAGGCCAAGTACCCAGACGTCCCCAGGGGACAAAACCCACTCCGGCCAGCGTCATCGACTTACCTGAGAACACGCATCCAAATCGAGAGGCTGAGTTTCGTATTTCTTCACTTTGCAGCCGCTCCTAGAAACGAGAGGAACAGACAAGATGGTTTGGAATCCTGTTGACAACTCTCTGGGGATGAGGCAGAACACAGCACAGGGTGTGGGAGAAGCCAAAGCGCACAGCACCACATCATCCTACGCTTGCACGGGAGAGCCGTGGAGATAAAGCGTACCCTAGAGACCCACAGCCCGGCTCATTCTCTGGCAAGACCACCCCGTTCGGTTCTGTGGACTGCCAGATACCAGAACTCTGAACCTCACGCGTTTATTTACACAGTTTTAAAAAAAAAGTCTCAGAGCCTCTAAACACCTCTATGAACTGCCTCAGCGGCTGGCAACGTTTGGCTATGATCTCTGTTTGCTTGGTGTTGACGATCACCAGAAAAATTACCACGCTGGACCAGATTCTTTGAAAATTCTTTATTGCACTAGAAACCACAGAAATCTCCAAAGACAGCTGCGGTCTAGACCTGTGTGCTTACAGAAAGGAACTATGGCCGAAAGAAAGTATCAGAGAAAAAAGTAGACACACTGTTACCATTCTTCAGTAGTAAGTGAAAAAAGGGAAGTCCCATGTATACAATGCCCAGAACTGAAGAAAACTTGGCTGTCTCTGATTTTTTTTTTAAGACTAGTACATAACTTGTGATCACAAAATTATTACAGATTCTCTTATGTTTGAATGAATTTAAAATATTCTGAGGGGGTAAAAACCCACACCATTCTGACCAACAAAAGGAAAAAAAAAACTATTTCCAATCTGTTTTTCTTTCATGGAAAAAGAAAAACAAGAATATAAATTAGCAGAGTGTACAAGGTCACCAACTCATGGTCTTCCTTCCTTAATGTTCTAGGTGTAACCTAACTTCAGTTTACTTGGTAAAATGTATTACCTGTTCTAAGACAGCAGCCTCATCCTACCAAATAAAATAAAATAAAATAAAACAAAATAAAATGTTTAATTATTCCCAACATTAAGTAGCAAAGCGGTCCATCATTTCACTGCCGCATGATTGGGGCCAAGCCAGCTTTGGGTTCAAAGTGCCACATGATACATGCTAAGTAAGCGGGGAGCCGCACGCTTTTTGCACCCCAAGGTGGAAAAAGCAATCTCCACTCCTTTAAGTTACAGACGATTGCAAGGCTAAGCTGACTAAAATGTGGCAAATAAAATGCAAGAAAATTATCAGAAGGTCAAACAGAAGCCAACATGCAGCGGGGACAAGTTGGGGGAAGAGGCGGGAGACCGCCAACAGTCCCCGGGACGGACAGAACTTTCCACACAAGTACTTACAACAGAAAACAGAGAAATTTCACTTGCTCAGTGGTCCTGACGCATCAACAAGATTAGAGACAGGAAAGAGATAGACAGATGGGAAAGAGTCATGTGAAAACTACAACATTTATCTTTTGTCTAGAAGATGTTAAAGAGTTGCATAGTTCTTGATATCATGTGAGATACAAATTAAAAATATCAACCTTCAGACCAGACATCATGGTGGTTTCGCACCTTTTAAGTTCGGCACTTTGCAGGCAGAACTCTGGGTGGGGGGACCTACAAAGCCAGTTCTGGGCCAGCCAGGGCTACAAGGGAGATCTTGTTTCAAAACAGACAGACAAAAATGCAAAAAAAGAGAGAATACCAAAAAAAATTAAAAATGATAATTCACAAACGTTAGCCCTGGCCAATGAATGGTAACAAGAGCTCAAAGGAGAGATTGATACAAACACTGAGAAATGTTTATGTCCAGATTTATAGATTGAAAAGTAACCGCCCATGCGTGTAACGGTATAGCACATACGAACAGCGTTCCACTATTGAGCACACTTCAGCCAACGGTCTGAGACCAGGTCAAAGGCAACGGCTGCGCAAAGACACAGCTGGAAAGATACCTGGTGGACTCCGCCACAGGCGACACTGGGGAACTCGCTGGGAGTCAAGCACGGGGTAACGTGGGGGTTAGCTAAGACAAGGGGGCCAAAAGCTAAAGGACACTCTGAATTTACATAGTGAGACTCCGCTTCAAAACAAGTTCAAGATGATTTCACATCATTTACATCATTCAGTCTGCAGAATCCTAACCATATTGTATTGTCTCAATCTCAATTCATCTTTTTTATCAGTCCAAAAAACTATCTATCCCTGGAGGCTGTTAGTCCCGCTATGCTTCAGTCGTTTCAAAAGTGAAGGGGGCTCTACGCTCCAAATCCCACCAATGCACAAGTGCTCTGTGGTGCTCTTTATGTTCAAGAATATAATTTTGATCAGGTAACCTCCCCCCACACCTCCCAAAAGTAATTAAATTTGTGTGATCTATTAGATCAAGAAATTATTCCATAAATGTGGAACGGTAGAAAATGCCACCCGATGAGGATGGTGGGGCTCAAAAGTGGGCATTTTTTGGGTTCTAGATGTAAAATGCAGTGCGCTTCTCCTTCCTGAGCCCAGATCTAGTCTGACAGAAAAGCAGCAGCTTCAGCCCCCACTCTGGCGGGCATCTAAGAGATGAAGAACCAGGGCAGCCACATGACCAGGATGTCCCAAGCACTGTCCTGATCTAACTATGGGACCACAGAAGTCAGGTGAAGACTGTATAGAACGATCAGTAGTAGTTTCCAGAGCCTGTTTGGCTGCGCATATGCACTCGGAGAGCAGACTGCTCCTGTCACCACGTGTGACATACCGGTGGCACTCTGGAGGACTGATTCCTGTATGGCTTGACTTTACTGGTCATGAAACTAGTATCTCAGCTCTTTAACCCCCTGGGGAGTTCCTCTCCAGTCTAATTCACCATCTCTTGTTTTCTAGACAAGGTATTTCCTGGGGCTGGGGAGGTGGCTCAGCAGTTCAGTGCACTGGCTGTTTCTCCAGAGGAACTAGGTTCGGTTCCGAGTGGAGCTTTGTGATGCTCTGTGACTCCAGTTCCCAGGGGATCTGATGCCTCCCTTTTCTGCCCTCTGCGGGTACCAGGCATGAAAGTGGTACACAGGCATGCGTGCAGGCAAGACATCCACATTTCCCTTGCCAATCTAACGACAGCCACCCATACACTTCCTTTCAGCATCTTAAACTCTATGGCGCTGTCCCCTGTGTATCCGATTTTTCACAAGACATCACCAGGTATAAACAGGAATATTATCTTTTATATTCATCGTGAGATCCCTTATCTTGGATCAGAGTTTAAAACCTGACCATGGGATATGGCCGGAGGGATTACTCTGGGAACTCCTAAACTAAGAGTTCATTCAGGTTTTTCAGGAAAAGCTGACAGTTGAAGGGACACACAACCAATTTACCCAGGTTTAACTAACCACTTAGAAACTCTTGATTCTCATCACAGAAATTTGTCAATGAACTAGAAACGCACAAAGAAGCAAGAATTCGCATCACCACCACCACCAATCACAACTTTCTGTCTTCAGGAGTGTTTCCAACACCACTAACCCCACACAGATAGTTCCGGATGGTTACGATGGTATCCAGCACTAAAACCTGAATTCATTCTGTATACAATGTGATTCATAATAAGGATTTCTGAGAACCTCAAATCTTTACTTGATTTATTCTAAACACTTTTTTTAAAAAAGCATCTAAGATAGGGGGAGATGACCTAAATAAGTCAAGGTTTCAGAAATAAGGCAGAAATCAACTGATCTGTGATGTTTCCAAATGGACAGAAGAATTGAGCAGAGGAGGGAAGGCTACCGTGTAAAATGCCCCACTGTATCTCAAACATTTATGGTTGCAATTCACAGAGACCAAAAGTAGCTGCCAAACTCCCAGAGGACAATCCAGAGCACACACCCAGCGCCCGATGTCACTCACGTACGTTATTAAACGCGACTTTGCCTTCTTGGGTGAGTCTAAGATTTCATTAACATGATTACCAGTGACGGGACAAAAGACGCCGCTTGTCAAAGCTGGGGTTGGCTTGCAGGGATCCACGGAGTCATCAATGTTAATGTTATTTGGGTCAAAGTGGTGGGAGCCTTTGGAGGAGAGGGGTGGGGAGTTCTGCAGAATGGGGCCGCTCCCGAAGGAATTAAAGTTAGGATGACCCCGTTTACTTGGATCTAGTTTAGGAGACATCTGGGCGAGAGAGGCATCTTGAACTGTTGGGTCTGCAGGTTGCTCAACACCTACTGGCTTACTGACGCCATCTTTTCGTATACTGGGTGCCAGCTTGTTACTGGGTTTCCTGCCAGATTGCTTCGGAAGGGTGCTCCTGGTCTTGACATTCTCCCCATCTTCTGTAAAATCATCCTCAAGTGTGAGAGGTGAGTCCCTGGACCCATCTTGCAGCTCGACCCCAGAGTCACTGGTGTCATTACTGAGAACACCAGCTGTTTCTTTAAGGTTAAGGGGAGATCTCTGGGCCCCCGGGCCTCTCAGCACACTAGGATTCGCGTTCTGATCCAAGCCATCAGGAAGCCATGGGGAGGAAGCCTTAGGGAGGGGTGAACCCTCCATCAACATTTCCGGTTCAGAGGCCATCTTCTTCCTCAGGGAGACAGGTTTGGGCTTTCTTAGCTTGCTTCTGCTGGCCACGGGCTCTGGACAGGGGCCTCCAGTCTTCAGACTGGCTTCTGTAAAAGCCTCCAATGTAACCCCCATGCCTCTGTCCATCACTGGCTCATCCTGAGTGGCTTCCGGTGTGGTGGAAGGCAAGGCCATGCCTGGGAGCACAGGGACACAGCCATGGGTTGCTGCTGTCTCAAGAGCCACAGGGTCATCTGTGCAATTCCTGGTTTCTATTGAAAACGGCCTCACTACTGAGATCTTGCTAACATCGTGTTCTGCCTTCCCTCTGACATCCTTGACTGGGTGAGAATCGACAGTCGCCCGTGGCATTTCATTTTCTGAAGATCGAGAACATGTATCGGGTGAACATTTTTCAATTACTTCTGCTACCAACTGTTCATCGGCTTCTCGAGATTCTAAAAAAAGAAGAAGAAGAAGAAGAAAACTCTATTAAAGAATTCTTTCCCCCTTTGGAAGAGAGTCTGTACTGTGTGACTTCAGCTCAACAAGCAGCCATATCTTTCTCCTCCTCTTAGCTCAGCCATGAAGGCCTAAAGACTCCACACACTAACGTGATTTGTCCTTGCTAGTCTAGTAACTCGGTACTGAGCAAATGTAAAGAAAATGAATGCCCTGCTGCGGCGTGGCCCGTGTGATGCTCACACCCTGTGAAATCCCCACACTGAGGCTCAGATGAAAGGCTGCTCACAAACACCAAACTGGTTTCCAGGCCAGATGCAGAATGTTTTAATTAGCAGACCTGAATTAAGGTCACAGCTTCTGACTGCTCTTGGGACCCAGCCCCGATATGAGAGATTTGTGCCTTGCCTAATGGCAACTTGTTACCACTTCCATGTACGTGTGTGGGAGGGTGTCGGATCCCCTGGAACTGGAGTTACAGGCAGTTGTGAGCTGCCACATGGGTGCTAGGAATTGAACCCAGGTCCTCTAAAAGAGCAGTTAGTGCTCTTAACCACCGAACTGTCTCCCCAGCCTCTGGTAATCGTTGTTTTACAAGTGTTGGGTGTTAGGGCTGCAGTTCATCCACAGAACGCTTATTTATAATTCACAAGGCTCTGGGTTCAATCCCCAGTGTGAGGAATCGAAGAAAAGGAGACGGAGATAGGAAATGAAATGGGTTTTTTGTTGATGTTTTCAGTCATGAAGTTTTCAGTCATGAAGTTGTAAATCTGTCTGCTGTTCCCAGACCCTTGCTCTGACCCATTCCCTGGATGCCTGGCCCTAACACCCCAGTCCTCCGAGTTCCTTCATAACCCTGGCAAAAGCTGTGGTTTAGGCTGTCAGGAAAGGACCCAGGAGCTGAGTGGCCCTTTCCCCTTCAGTCTGTGACTTCCGGAGTTCTTCTCCTTCTTTACCCAGTCACCTTCACTCTCAACCCCTCTCAGCAGTCACCTGACTGCAGCTGTCACCTCACCCCCAACCCACCCTGTTCTCTCTCCTGCTGGCCTTGTTCATCCTGCACTTAAGGGTGAGGAGCTACATGGAAATGGGCCAGAGAGCTTGGTGTGGGATAGCTGACCCCTAAACGATGCCTTCTACCGTTGTTAGAAACTGAAAAGGTCAAGCAGCGCTTGGATGTCTCACAGAGGCTGTATCCTAAAATCTGCAGTACTACCACGGGGAAAGGAAAAGAGCAACACAGAGCATCCTCACCCAGCTTCCGCTTCCGGGCAAGGAACATCCTCTCTGGTCATTTCTTGGCCCACTCAGGGCAGGTGCCAAGTCAATAAATTTGCCCGTTCCTTTATCAAGGCACTGTGGACCTCACTTCAGTATCACATCTCAGCACCAGCAAAAGGTCCTAACTAGGTATTCATTTTCAAGTATGACTTATTTAAAGATTTATTTATTTACTTTATGAATGTTAGTACACCATTGCTCTCTTCAGACACACCAGAAGAGGGCATCAGATCCCATTACAGAAGGTTGTAAGCCATCATGTGGTTGCTGGGACTTGAACTCAGGACCTCCGGAAGAGCAGTCGGTGCTCTTAACTGCTGAGCCATCTCTCCAGCCCTCAAGTATGATTTATAAAAAAACAAACAAATATTAAAAAAAATTACCAGCCAGGCATGGTGGTGCACACCTTTAAGGACGGCCTGGTCTACAAAGTGAGTTCCAAGACAACCAGGGCTACACAGAGAAACCCTATCTCAGGAAAAAAAGAGAAAAACTAATTACTCTTTCAGCTTGAAAAGGAGTATTGAGTGAAGTTTTATTCCCACTTATACCACCAGTTGGCACGTGTCCCAACAGCAGCTGCCCAGCACACCTTCCTACCTCTGCCCTAGACAGAAACTTCAAGCTGAGTGAGCATCACATACATCCCCCTGTCGTGGATGCAGGGGACATCCAGGACTCTATCTGAGACCAGAGTTCGCCAGGAATTCAGCCTTATTTTTCCTCTGAAGACACAGCTAACTGACCTCACCTGCCTTTCCTCTCATTCAGATACTCTGCCTTCCTTGCCCAGTGCAGAAGGCTCCTTGCCCACAGGCATTGTGAACCAGGAGCGGAGTCTGGATGAGCAGGCTCTGCCAGTGGCTTGGGGAGCTCGGATCAGAAAAATAAATTCAAAGCAAGCACAGAGGAAATCGAAAACCAAGCACAGCCAATCCTGTCACAGCTGCTGCTAATGAGACTCCCTCAAGCTAGGACTGCGGATCCCCTTTGCAGCATTCGATGCTTTTGACACTTGCTCAACATAAAGGCTATTATGGAAGTCCTGCTCTTCTTGCTTAAAGAATTAGTAAGTCGGACCGGGAGCATGGAATGCTGAAATATTAAGGACTGAGATAACTAGAGTCTAGATCTTATGCTAAGCATATTCTCAGTTAAAGTACAAGTTTATTTATACAAAGCGTTTTGAAACCTTAGAAAAAAAGCAGATGCCATCACAAATTTGTTTTCAACTAAAAAAAGTATGTATGTATGTATGTAAAAATTGTGCTCTGTGGTTGTGTATGTATGCGTGGGCATGATGTGTAGGCATGTGTGCTACACACCTCATGTGGAAATCTGAGGACAACTTTGTGGGATAAACTTTCTCCTTCCGTTTTTTAATGGGTTCCAGGGACCGGACACCAGTTACCAGGCTTACAAGGCAAGCTCCTTTACCCACTGAACTTGCTTTTGTTTTTTATTACAGTGTGTGTGTGTGTGTGTGTGTGTGTGTGTGTGTGTACTACAGCCTGTATGTATAGTCAGAACACAATCCAAGAGAGTCAGGGTTCTCCTTCCATCGCCCTAGGGACTGAACTCAAGTTGTCAGGGTTGGCAGGGAAAAAAAACCTCAACTACCGAGCTATCTCTCCCGATTGTTTTTGGAGCAAGGTTTCCCTCTGTAGCCCAGGATGGCCTCCAACTAGGGGCAGTTCTCCTGCAACCACCTCACAATACTGGAATTACAGGTGTGAGTCACACCATATTGTCTTCACAAAATATTTTTGTAACTCGGAGGCATGCTCAAAATGAAACACAGAGAACGGACTTTGTAAGTTGCTCTCAAATTCATAACCTCATCTAAGGAAAGATAACAGGGCTGGGGAGGTGGCTCAGCAGGTCACGTGCTTGTCACACAAGCACAAGGACCTGAGTTCAGAACACCACACCCAGACAAAACCCAGGGGTGGGGATAAACTTCTGCAGCCCCAACACTGGATGGGAAGGGGAGGGACCTGGCGGTTCCCTGAGTTCACTGGCTGGACACCCCGGCTAGACCAATGATCTTCAGGTTCGGTCGGAGACCTTGTCTCAAAAGATAAGGTGAACCAGAAAAGATCCCTGTCAACCACCAGCCTCCACACACAAATGCACACACGTACACTAACAAGCACACATTTCCCAAATAAACAAACCCACATACAAATGAAGAAAGGTGAGCAGTCGCAACATGGTACACATGTGCACCAGCGTTCCAGGTCTGCCATTATCACAAACGTATTTGAGCGCACATCTGAGCTCTGCGGAGAAATGTTGCCTGCGGGCTCCTTTCCGATCTGCACATCTGAGCACACTGCTGCTTCCTCTCCTTCGGCTACAGATAAATGACCCCTTTCTTTGGTTTCTAAATCTGTAATATTACCCTGAGAAAGCAAGCCTGCTGTCCCTCAGGCATACATGCTGGCTCTGACTGACCTTAACATTGACAAGCAATATCTCACGCTTGGTGGCTACAGGATGGGGACTGGCTACCATTAGAAGTCAGGAACATAGAACATTCCTTGCTCCTTGCGATGGTTTGATGTGCTTGGCCCAGGGTGGCCTTGTTGGAGTAGGTGTAGTCTTCTTGGAAGAAGTGTATCACTGTGGGCATGGGCTTTAAGACCCTCTTCCTAGCTGCCTGGAAGTCAGTCTTCTGTTTGTCTTCCAAACAAGATATAGAACTCTCAGCTCCTCCTACACCATGCCTGCCTGGATGCTGCCATGTTCCAGTCTTGATGATAATGGACTGAACCTCTGAACCTCTGGAAGCAAGCCCCAATTAAATGTTGTCCTTAGAAGAGTTACCTTGGTCATAGTGTCTGTTCACAGCATTAACACCCTAAGACATTCCCTTACCTACTATTTCCCTCATAGCATCTGCTAGGGTAGACAAAAGGATTGGGGAGTCTCAGAGACAATGTGCAGAAATTATCACACTTGAAAGGGTTACAGGACCCTAAAATTTGTAGCCAAGAGATCAGCATCTTGTGAGCAGGCAACTAAAGACGGCCCTGTGACTAACCCTGTCGACTAACTGAGGGCACCTGCTGTAAGATGAGGGCTGTTCAGCTAGTTGATGCTGGCAAATCAGAGCACTGCTGTAGAGAGGACCCGGAAGCTATTGCTTATACTCGGGTATGTGGAGAAAAGCAAGCTGTCTATTAACAGGAAGAAAGGTACCATTTCCACATGACGGACGCTCCATCTGGACGCACACACACACACACACACACAATGGTTGAAATAATTATTGGCATGGCAAAATGTCCTCTACTTGCTGGAGAAGAAACCAATTTCTACAGAACAGAGGCCACCACTTTGGGTTTTCTCCTAAAATGAGCTACTCTCAAGTCTTTTATTGTAAAATAACTTCTATGTATTAAACTGTAGGTAAGAATTACATCATTCCCCAACATTATATGGCTGCTGATGTGGTCTGGATGTGATAGGTCCCCCACAGGCCTGAGTGTGGGCACATCCCAGTTGGTGGCACTGCGAAGGACTGTGGTAAAATCCTGAGGAGGGGAAGCCTTGCGGGAGAAGTGGGTAGGTGGAGAAAGCTGAGGCTCTACACTCAGCCCCACTTCCCTCCCCACCCCCTTGCTTCCTAAGGTGCAATGAGACCAGCCACAGGCTTCCAGCCATCACACTATGTCCCCTTCGAACCAGGCACCAAAATAAGCCCTTCCTCCCGTAAGCTGCTTCTGTCAAAGCGTCTCACCACAGCCGTGATAAAGAACTGAAGAACCTGCCTTCCCCCTGTCCTCAAAAGGTTCGTTCCAAAGCTCCAACTGACTCCTGACATCACTGCACGTACTTAGCCCTATATGGATGACATCTTCTCTACATAGATAGCTATGGTAAAGTAGAAACATTATAAGGTCTGATTATAAGGTCAAGGACACTAAGAAAACATCGATAAGCTGTCCATAAATATTCATGGACTCCGTAACTGTGAATCTGATAAACTACAGAACAAAGATACTCAGGAAAATATTACAACTGTATTAAACATACCCAGAGCTCCTGTCTCGACGTGATCGAGGGTATCATGAGTAATCGAGAGGAGATTCTCAGGCACGTGGGAAGAAGTGAGTGGGCAGGCAGCCCACACCATTTTATATAAAGGAATGTGGGCCTACGGTATTGGAAGTGGGGGACAATCCTTCTTAATAAAAGTTAAACGATCTCTCTAGCCATCTCAACTAACAAGCTATTTTGTGCTGTCATGGTTCTTGTATTACAGAACCATGAGGTAGAGCATAAGCAGCCTTTACTTCTCTCTACAGTCACCCCAAGCCCAAAGGGAGTGTCGTGGTTTGAATATGAGTGTTCCCCCAACCCCAGGCCCATACTTTTGAATGCTTGGTCCCCAGTTAGTGGAACTGTTTGACAAGGATTAGAAGGTGTGGCCTTATTGGAGGAACCGTGTCACTGGGGGTCGGGGTGGGCTTTGACCCAGTTAGCTCTCCTGCATCGTAGATACGCAGCTCTAAAGCCATCCTCACACATTTAATTCTCCTCAATCGTGGGATGAGTCTCAATACCCAAACAGGATCATAAGACAAAGAAGGGGGTTCCTTCCACAGCAGAGGCTCAGAGCTAAGGACATTCCCATCTGTTAGAGCTGCTGACAGCAGGCTCCAAGGCTCAGAATAGAAGCTGAGTGTGGTGGTGCACACCTTTAAGCCTGGCACTCAGGGCAGAAGCAGGTAGATCTCTATGAGTTCAAGTCCAGCCTGATCTACAAAAAGGGCTCCTGGTAGCCAGGGCTACACAAATGAACGAACAAACAAACAAAAGACAACACAGAATCGCAGTTGCCTTCCGAGGGCTGAGATCAAAGCTTATTGGCAGGCTAAACTGACCATAGAGGAATCCTTCTCTCTTCAACCCTCATCCCTGAAGCGCACACCACTATGCACTGTGTGTTCGGGGGCTCGAACTCAGTCAGATCTTCACACTTGCAATGCAAGTGCTTCGCTGACAGCGCCGTACCGTACAAGAACAAAATGGCTCCTGTCCTGCAGGAACCGATGAGGACTGTATGCAGGTTCACCGTTCAGAAAGCGTTCTAAGTGATTTCTCTCGTGTTGCTTGCAGGGACCCACACTTGAGATGGCGGATTGCACCCACCACTTTTGGATCGTGAATCCTTCTGGAGGAAGCCCACATGTGCTAGATAGGTTCTATTTACAGAGAAGTGAAAAACATGACATCATCATTTCCTTCTCTGACAGGAATAACCAGGCATGCGAAGCAGCCTAGGAACGCTGTTGAGCCCCTGAGGCGCTTTTTTCCTTCTTCTTCTTGTTTTTGTTTTGGGGGCTTTGGGCTTTATTTGCTTTCTGGGGAACAGGGTCTCAAGTATACAGCCTACACTGGCATCAAACTCATAATCCTCCTGCCTCTACTTTGGCCTAACTTTGGGTATGGTTTTCAATTCTATTTTTTAAAGTTGAGTTCAATAAAGCTATGTCAGTAAACATTTAGACACAAGGGTTAAGAGAGGCGGGGGGTGCAGAATTAAGATGTACTCTGCAGGGCATGGGTGTGGGCTTTTATTAAAAGGTGAACAGACTGTAAACACAAGGCTAAGAGTAGAGATGTCGGGCTGGACAGATGGCTCAGTGGTTAAGAAAACTGGCTGCTCTTCAAGAGGTCCTGAGTTCAATTCCCAGCAACCACACGGTGGCTCACAACCATCTGTAATGGGATCCAATGCCTTCTTCTGGTGTGTCTGAAGACAGCTACAGTGTATTCATATATATATATAATAAATAAATCTTACAAAAGAAAAAAAGAGCTGGGTGTGGTGGCACATGCCTTTAATCCCAGCACTCGGGAGGCAGAGGCAGGCGGATTTCTGAGTTCGAGGCCAGCCTGGTCTACAGAGTGAGTTCCAGGACAGCCAGGGCTACACAGAGAAATCCTGTCTTGAAAAACAAAACAAAACAAAACAAAAAAAAAAAAAAAAAAAAAAGAGTAGAGATGCTGGAGTCATGCTCACTATGAATTCTGCCTTCACCTCCTCATGTCCTCACTCATGCATCCCCTGCCTTTGGTACCAAAACTTCTGGAGAATAGGCCAAGCAATGTGGTTCACGTGAATAAGCCAACACAGAGAGGCCGAGCAAGGAGGGAGGACTGCATGGTCTGAAGCCAGCCTAGGTTACAGCGCTGGACAGATGGCTCAGTGGTTAAGGGCACTGGCTGCTTTTCTGGAGGACCTGGGATTCAATTCCCAGCAAGCACGTGGCAGCTTGCAATTGTCTGTAACTCCGAGATCCAACACTCTCACCCAGACATACATGTGGGAAGACCACCGATGCACATAAAATAAAGATAAATAAGTTAAAACAAAACAAACACAAACTCTGAGAAGCTGCGTTTGTTTGCTTGCTGTTGCTGTGATAAAACATCACGGCCAATAGCAACCGGGGCAGAAAGGGATTATTGAAAGTTTACAGGTCATTGTTCACTGTGGGAGGAACTCACGGCAGAACGCTGGGCAGGAGCTGAAGCACCAGGAGCTTGGAGGAGGCACAGCTTTACCTGTGTGCTCTCCATGGATGCTCAGCCTGCCTTCCTTATACAACACAGAACCACCTGCCCAGGGGCGGCACCACCCATAGCGAGCTGGGTCCTTCCACACCAATCGTTAATCAGGAAAATGCCCCACAGGCTGCTCTGCCCGGGCATTCTCTCAGCTGACAGCCCCTCTTCCTAGATAGCTGGATTGTGTCAAGCTGAGGAAAACCTAACCAGCAGCAAAGCCAAGGCCAAGGGGTCTGGGAAATGAACCAACTAATTTCTCCAGAGACCATGATCCACAGGGGACTCCTCACTCCCTGATCTCCCGGAGCCCCCGTGCTCCAACACAGCTGATGGTCAGGGCCACTGCATGGCTGGGTATCTTCTTCATACGGAGAAAAAAGGCATATTTGTACAGCAAGCAGTGAGGCCACTCAGCTCCACAGACAGCTATATCAGGGCTAACATTCTATCTTTGTCTGAGGTCCTTTCCTCCTGGAGGCCCCACAGGGCCCCGTTCTGCACTGGCCTCGCATCCTGCCCTTGTCTCCCATGCACAAGTCCAGGGGGTCAGAAGGAAAGCTGGCTCTAGCAGGAAGCACCCCTTGCCGCTCAAGTGGTCTGACTTGAGGGGGAATGGCAATCAGGGACACATTAGCATTTCTGACAAGTGTCCAAACCTTGGGAGGGTTTTTGCTTTTTAGCCTCTAACCTCCAACTACATGTCTGATTTCCCTGAAGTTGCAAGCCATCTCTTCCAAGATAACTGTGGCGCTGTGTCAAAAAAAAAAAGCAACAAACAAAAATCAGCACAAAAGCCAAGGCCACTGCCCTTAAATGGAGACTGAGAAGTAATTCCAGGGACAGAATGACTAAACTGTATGTGAACACCTGCCATGTCCGGGGAGTGCATAGCAGCGCTCACACTCCCTAAACAGCCCTGCGGCCCCAGGCCACTCAGAAGCATGGAGACACATTAAGTCAAGGCAGAAGGTCTCCTTAGGGCCACTATACTATTAGGATGGCTTGCCACCCAGGGCAGAGCACCGACACTAACTTGCCCACCCACCAGAGAACGCAGGGAACAAGCCCCCACTGTTCTTTCTTCTCACCTCCAAAATGTAAAACAAAATCCTTAGCCAGGAGCAAAGGGAGGGCAAGTGTGGCTATTCTGTGTTTTGTTTTGAATGGAGCCAGGGCGCCAGCTCCCCTGCCATTCTTCTGAGATGGTGTTTTAAGTTCTGACAGAGGCCCACTCTCGAGTAAGACCTGGTGGCACCTGTCTATGATCCCAGCACTTAAGGCAGGATGATCACAAGTTTGAGGACAGCCTGGGCAACAGAGAGAGACCTGTTTCAAAACACACACCAGTGTGTGCATACACAACCTAAAGCTTTGGGTTTTTTGTTTTTTTTTTAAAAAGGTAAGGCCACTTGATAAACAGACAAAAGTGGTCACACGGTTAAAGTCTCCAAAACAGCATTCTATGCTATTTCACTGAAAAAGAGAGCCAAGAGAAGAGCGGTGGGGTGGGGGCAGATTCTGTGGAAGACCACGCGGTGTGCACTGAGTCCCTAGGTTCTAGCCCAAGCACAATCCGTCACGCCACTCGGGAGATCCTAATTCTCCTCTGAAGCCCACACTGTAAGGAAAAGAAGAGGGCTGGCGACCAGCAGCCTAGACCTTCTCCAGAGAATCAAGACCAACAATGACTCTGCTTGCCCTCTCAGGAACAAGGTGCCCATTGGCACTGGAGCCATGTGGATCTAACCGAGAGCACACTCCAAGCAGAGCAGAGACCCTCTACCCCAGACAGAGATCAGAGAGCCCTCAGCACCGACCTACGGGCTATGCTACCCCAGCAGGAAGAGCAAAGGCAGGAAGACGGGCGCTAACAGATGGGGCTGCGACGCAGAGACCTGAAATTGTGGAACTTCCAATCCATTGCTGCCAAACAGCCACAGCGTGCAATCTCCTCAGAAACAATTACTGGAGGATTCAACATACCAACTGCTTCCTCCATAAAGCAGCAACCACCCACACAGCTGGGAGGCTGAGGCTGGTGATAAATAGAGAAGAGAATGCTTAGCCAGAGGAGGCCCCCAGACCTTAGGCGCATGAGACACCTCCCCAGAAGGGCG
This sequence comes from Mus caroli, assembly GCF_978045245.1. Classification (NCBI taxonomy): domain Eukaryota; kingdom Metazoa; phylum Chordata; class Mammalia; order Rodentia; family Muridae; genus Mus; species Mus caroli. The sequence goes on along the minus strand of NW_028227265.1, from coordinate 104,929,381 downwards.
GCCATTCTGGACCTAGGAAAGCGGCACAGAAGAGACCTAAGGAAAGAAAGCTGGGAGGGGTTTGTGGGTGCGGAAATTACACCCTCTGGCATACTAAGAGATTTGTGGTGTCCAGCTCTAGCATAGAGTTCCCAGTGAGTCTTCACCTCCCTGTATTCACAGCACTGGCTAACCTGTGCCACCAAGAGGGTGCTGTGGAAGGCACAGTGTGACTGCTGAGGTGGCCCAGTCAGTCTGAGGGAGGAGGTGACACCACACCGTGAGGACGCTGAATCAACCCTGCAGGCCCCACATGCTCGCCTGAGCGCCATTCCTTAGCCAGCAGTGACTGGTGAGAGGATGACCGTGCCCTTGTGGGCTGGGGACACAGCTAGGAGAAAAATCACGCGTCTACCTTGGGAGAGACCTTGGTGCCATCCCAAGCACTGCTAACAAAAATGAAAACAAAAGTCCAACAAGCCTTCTCTCTCTACCTAAAAACAGGTGCTGAGCCTGGAGGCTCCATACATCTCCATACAGCCCACTCTCTTCACCAAACAAGGTCCACGCAGACAAGAGACTGACCCCTTCCTACTTCCTTCTCAACTGAAGAGCTGACACTAATTTGGGGACGGTGGGGAAGGGGGAGACAGGTTCTCTCTAATGTAGCCCTAGCTGACCTGGAACTCCCAATGTAGAATGTAGATCAGGCCGGCCTTGAACTCAGACCCTCCTGCCTCTGTCCCAGGGGGTGCTGGGACAAAGGGCGGGTGCCACCACACCTTTAATAATAAAGGAAATGGTCCAGTGCAAATGGGCCAGCTACCTAAGGATGACTTCTGCTTCTGTTGGCTTGTATCTAAATTGTACGGTGAACTTCTGCTATTCAGAACCCCAAATACAGCAGATGCCAAGTTCATGTGTGTGGAAGACGTATGGCCTACTGACTCAGCTGTCACTTAGGGGGGATGCTTTCCCCAGCACACACCCTGTTCTGGCAACATTTTAAGGCCTCTCACTTCCTCTTGGACTTCTCCAACAGTGAACTGGGGCGGGGGGGGGGGGGAGGGGTGTCACAAACTCCCTGGAGAGGAAAGCCTGTGAAACACATTTCAGGGAGCTCTGGATTTTCAACCCTTCCTCCTCACCCTGTAGCACTGGAAACTGAACTCTGTCTGTTGCTGGCTCTGGTGCTATGTAGCTTGGGTAGGTCTCAAATTTGTGATCCTCCTGCCTCACTCAGCCTCCTCCTAAGCATCAGACTACTGATGGATCTTATATCTTTCCAAAAATACTTGACACTGATTTAGAGTGTGTGTGTGTGTGTGTGTGTGTGGTGGGCGGGGCCAGGTCCTGTGAAGGCTCTATGCCCCAGTGTAGGGGAATGCCAGGGCCAGGAAGCAGGAGTGGGTGGGTTGGTGAGCAAGGGGAGGGGGCAAAGGGTTTTCGGAGGGGAAACCAGGAAAGGGGATAACATTTGAAATGTAAATAAAGAAAATATCTAATTTAAAAAAAGAAAAAGAAAAAAAAATAGCAACCTCGGTCATCAAAGCTCCGTGAGGATGGCTGTTTGGGGGACAAACTGTGGACTCCCAACACTATTTATTCTGGATTTTGCAAAGCATGAGAAACAGTTACACCCAAGGTTGCCCAGAGACAGGATTGCTGCTACAGTGAGATTACAGGAGCTTTTGGGAGGAGGGGACAGTGTTTTGTTATCTTTTAAGACAAGGTTTCTCTGTGTAGCCCTGACTGTCCTAGAACTCACTATGTAGACCTTAATCTCAGTCTTCCTGCCTCTCTGCCTCCTGGTTGCTAAAATTAAAAATGTGGGCCACCACTCCAGGTTAGTTTTGGGTTTGCTTTGAGAAAGGGTTTCATGTAAGTCAGGCTGGTCTTGAACTTTTGGTATAGCCAAAGTTGACCTTGAACTCCTGACCCTCCTGCCTCTACCTGGACAGCACTAGAATTGTTGGTTTACCACTGTGCCTGATTTAAACTCTGCCCGTCACTCCCAGTCTTTTGGCATCCCCAGACCCACTCTCACTGAAAGTGGCTTTAGACCATACCCATTGTTCCAGTGGGGCATTCAGGACTAGCCCCGCCCCCAAGCACCATGCCTCTGCCACCAGAAATTAACAGAGCAAATTAGTAGTTTTAGTAAGATGCCCAGGTAGAGGAGATGAGCAACTCAGGAGTGAGTTTAACCCTTACGATACTTCTTGAGAAGGCCTTGCCTTTGCGACATCTAAAAAGTGACTTGAAAGTTACTGAAATCTTCACTTTGCATTGGCATAGATAGTTCCTCAGTCCTGGTGTTTGTTTTTTTTTTGTTGTTGTTGTTTTTTGATTTGTTTTTTAAAGATTTATTTATTATATGCAAGTACACTGTAGCAGTCTTCAGACAGCCCCAGAAGAGGGCATCAGATCGCATTTACAGATGGTTGTGAGCCACTCAGGACCTACAGTAGAGCAGTCAGTGCTCTTACCTGCTGAGCCATTTCTCCAGCCCATTCCTGTTGTTCTCTATCAAAGAGCGGAAGTATTTCCTCCCATAGCTCATTACACTGAGACAACCATACTGACTCCATTGAGGGGGGGGAGGAGGAAATGTGGCAACACTGCCTGGTTTTTAGCTTTAAACCTCTCATGCTGGAATTACATAAAAAACAAAAAAAAAAAAAAAACTAAATTAAGCTGTAAAAGAGCCAATCATACCAAAAGAATAAAAGCATTAACCTGGGGCACAGTACAAGGGGCCACCCATGTTAAACTGCTAAACTAGGTAACATTTAGTATCCTTATTAGTCTCCTTGTTTCTAGGAAATTCAAATAAAGCAATCCCCTGTTGTGAACAAAGAAACATTCTAGCAAATCCTGAGGAAAACATATTTGTAGATTTGAATGGACCACTTCAGTATGGGTGAATGAAAAATATTTGTGTATTTGCTTATCAACAGGCTCAAAGCTTTAAAATAAAAAGTCTGGGGCTCAAGATTTCAGCAAGATCTGTGTTCTAAGTCTTAAACTTATAATATATATATAATTCCAATCAATACACCTTGTCCATATGCTCAAATTCAGCCCCCAACATCCTAGCAGAAATACTGAATAAGAACGAGTTAGAAGTCTATGCTGGTGATGGCAGAAATGGCTTGGTAGTTAAGAATTGTACAGTTTGTGCAGAGAACCCTTGTTTGGCTCACAACCACAGATAACGGCAGCCCCAGGCTCTGGCATCCCTGTTCATGCTCAAACCCACATAGACTCAAAAACTAAACTAAGATCTGTTTTTAAATGGCTGTGTTTGTCCTTGTATTAGATGGTTCCATTTCTTGATACTTTCTTATTTCTCTCTCTCTCTCTCTCTCTCTCTCTCTCTCTCTTTCTTTCTTTTGTAACTCTCTGAATCTTTTAGTAGAAGTCATTTAAAATTCAAGTGCACTGTCTGCAAAGGAGACAAGCAGTCAGACCCAACCTTTCTCCCTTAAGGAAGCCTTTCCTGACCACAAGGGCCCGTACGTATGGGAGGAAGCTGGTATACAGCGCTCCTTTGTTAGCTGGGAGTCCCTAGTTACTCTCTGAAAAGTGGTGTAAGTGCACAGAGAGTTAACAAGCCTCTCCACTCCCAAGTACTTAACCTGCTGCCAAGATACAAAAGCAGCCACATGGGAGACCGCAACACACTAGCATGGCTATTTTCCCCAACACCATTATTTATGGGCCCTAAGGTGTGAATTTCACATCATTTTTTTTTTGGTTTGATTTTTCGAGACAGGGTTTCTCTGTGTAGCCCTGGCTGTCCTGGCACTCACTTTGTAGACCAGGCTGGCTTCGAACTCAGAAATCTGCCTGCCTCTGCCTCCCGAGTGCTGGGATTAAAGGCGTGCGCCACCACACCCAGCATCATTTTTTTTTTAAAAGACTACAATTTTTTTTTTTTTTTTTTGATCACTACACTTTGGGGAGAAATTTCCTTCTGTTTTTCACTGCCTGGACCTGGATTTGTAGACCAGCTGGCTTTGGAACTCAGAGATCTGCCTGCCTCTGTCTCCCAAGTGCCAGGATTAAAGGCCTGAGCCATCACTCTGGTTTGGTATTTCTGAATCTAAATACCAAAATCATGTCAATGAGTAATTCTGCATTTCTCACATGAACACCAGCAATAAGTATTAGTAGGTAAACTCCATTGCTATTCCAGACTGCAATGGTTAAGTCTCTGAAATACCTAGGTATTGTAACATAAAAAATGAATAGCAGATTTAACTCGTTATTCACGGATCATGTGGAGACTTCTACAGTTATCAACATTCTCCTTTTCAAAGCAAGGTAACTAACTGTAAATATGGGTAGGACCACAAAGGGACAGGGCCCACACAGTAAGCCTCTGTGGGTTTTCTGTTTGTTTTTCTTGTTGTTGTTGTTGTTGCTGTTGTTTTGACAAGGCCTCACTATATAGTTTGGGCTAGCCTGAAACTCTTTATAGACCAGGCTGGCCTAGAACTCACAAAGGTCCCCCTGCCTCTGCCTCCCCAGTCCTGGTGCACAGGGGTGTGCTACCACTCTAGGCCAGCTCTGATGTCTTTACAGGCTGAAACAGCTGAACAAACCTGCCGCCACTAACCCTGTGAACACAGGGGAGCAGGGGGATGGAGATGAGGAGGCCTCTTCTAAGCTCTTTCCCGAGGGAGTTCCTTCCCCAACACACATCCCAGCAAAGACCAACGAAAACCAAGCAGCCAGTGAGATGGCTCACCATGCAAAGGTACTTGCCACAAGTCAGGGACCCAAAGTTTCATCCCTAGAGCCCACAAAACATTGGATGGAAGCTAAATCCACGGAAGTTTGCTACGCACATAGACACACACATATACACACACACATAATGGCATGTGTCCCTCTTCCCCACAGTAATGATAATAGTGACTTTGGGGGTGGGGATTTTGAGACAGGGTTTTTCCGTGTAGCCTTGGGTGTCCTGGAACTCACTCTGTAGACCAGGCTGGCCAATAGTGATTTTTTTTTTAAAAAGCACTTTAAATGGCTGGGTGTGGTGGCACACCCAGGCAGAGGCAGAAGGATCTCTGTGAGTTTGAGGCCAAGCATGGCTACATATCAGTTCAGACTAACACAGTGAGACCCTGTCTCAAACTAGGTGAATTCAGCTTAAGCACCCTTTGTTGGGAAGAACAGACAGCATTCACAGAGACACTGGCTCAAACTCTACAGCCACTGGCTTGGTATTCTCCAGAAATATCTCCAGCTTAGTTTGAATTTATTATATATTCAGAAGCCAACTTCCTTCTGTGGCTTCTAAAAAAAAAAAATCACAACCTTCTATTTAATTCCTGGCGTATAACTAACTATCTTAAGGGGACCCATTACAAAATTTCTGAGTTCTTAAAACAGTTCCGATAAAAAGCAAAACTATAGTTTCCTCTAAGTTTAAACAATCAGGAAGCAGGGGACAGAACAGGAGTGTGGCACTAACCCACACGTGCGGGTGAGGGTGACCAGGCACGAGGAAGCCAAGATCGTTACAAGTCCCATGACGACGGCCCTGCCCCATTTGTATGCGCTGCCTAACCATGCCATGGAACCACAGAAAGTCAAAAACAAAATGAACTATTTCGGGGAAACGTGAAACATCCATTTTGAGAAATTAAAACCTCACCAGGAACTGACTTCGGAATTTTTGCCCAGTGGAGCCATCTTCAGCCAGACCTGAACTTTAGTTGTAGTCTTGAGACAACTTTGTGTCTGTTGACAAGGCATCCACACCTTGGACTAACTCCACAAGGGCCTTAAAAGACCAGACACTAGCCAGACTTAGGAGTCATCCCCCTGTCTAAAGACCTTGCACTGCAGGATTTTATAATATGTAGGCCTGTTCCCCAGACTATACACCACCAGTCTCCTCCCCACGGTTACATTCTACAGCATGACCCACCCCGGAGAACTTTCCTGATCCAAGACTCTCTAAAAGGAAAACATTTACACTGAATGAGAGACTGTGAGAGAGAGCCACGGAAACAAGAAGGACCAAACAATTGGGTGTCTGTGGCTGTGTCTGGGGCTGGGGCTGTGTCTGGGGCTGGGGCTGGGAGGCCTAGGCTAATCCGGGCCTCTGTTCATTTATTGAGGAATCTGGCAGATGAATTAGCCTAGCCATCTGACACACTGAGGAAAGAAAGCTGAGGGCGATTCAAAGGGGCTTTCAACCAGCTACTTAACATACGTCTGACGGGCTGTATTTGAATTTGGTGAGAAGGCCCACAGACTAGTTCTTTCAGGATTCCAGACCTCCCTCCCAATCTGCCAATCTGGAGAGAAGAAAGGCAAGCTATGGGGCCCAGCAGCATCTTCACTACAGGAAGAACTACTGCACAGCTTTGCCACACACCCGTCTGCAATGGGCGGGCCGGCCCTTAACCCGGTAGCAGAGGCAGCCCAGCGCAGGGAAGGTATTGCTCCATTCTCCATACACACGGCACAGAGATCTCAATTTCTAGTAAAAAAACAAACTGCAAAAACAAAAACCAAACTGATGAATTCCCAGTAAATCTAGCCCCTCTGTGACTCAACTTACCCAGGCAACCTGCAAAGAACTAAGCTAGAGGAGCAAATGGATCTATAAGTTCAAAGCTTGGTCTACATTGCAAGTTCCAGGATAGCCATGGCTACAGAGTAAAAGCCCTGTCTATAATAATAATAATAATAATAATAATAATAAAGTAAGTCAAATCCTTGTCAGAATGAGTTGAATTGTGTCCTCCCCCAAGAAGATATGTCAAAAATCATAGTTTACCAGAAATGGGGCACTAACTGGGAACAGTGTCTTTGGAGGTTATAATGCAGTTAAAATGAGGTCATACTAGATTGTGAGTATTAACCTGAATGACTGGTATCCTCATAGCATGGCCGTATGAAGACGGACCTTCAGGGAAAACCAACCATATACTAAGGTCCCCCCGGGTGTGTGTGTGTGTTAGGCTGCCCCTGTTCTGAGCCACTCGGTTATGGTGTTGTGTTCAGATAGATACCCTGCAGCTGCTCTCTAGCTCTCTCAGAAAATCACATCTTCATTGGGTATCACGTGGCTCTTCCTCCCCCCCTTGCTGACCTCAGCTCCTATTACCACCAGCAGCAGCCTGGTCATTCCATTTGGGCACACTGGCCTCTGCCGGGTTACCCCCCCCCACCCCCCCACCCCACCCCCCAGACCCTCACACTCCCACCTCCCAACCCCTGCCCCTCCAGAACAGGTGAGACTCCACAGCCCAGGGCCTCACCACACACAGGATGCTTCTTTGCAAACACTGTTCCCTTTGCTGAAAGGAATTCTCTTCCCATTAATACACAAGGTTTTTTTCCCTCACTTCTCAACCCTTTTAGGAATCTCTTCAAGTAAGCTCCGCCCCCCTTAACTAACTTCCAGCATTTACTAGCCAGGCCCACAGGCCACTGCCCCACCCCCACCCCATGGTTCACCACAGTACTAACAGAACCCAACAGACATCTTCCTTTTAACCCTTAAAAGGTTCACTCCAGTGGTGGTTTGTATATGTCTGGCCCAGGGAATGGCACGATTAGGAGGTGTGGCCTTGTTGGAGTGGGTGTGGCCTTGTTGGAGGAGGTGTGGCCTTGTTGGAGGAAGTGTGTCCCTGTTGGGAAGGACTTTGAGACCCTCCTACTATCTATGTGGGAGCCAATTTTATTCTAGCAGCCTTCAGATGAAGATGCAGAACTCTCAGCTCCTCCTGCCCCATGCCTGCCTGGATGCTGCCATGCTCCCATCTTGACGATAATGGACTGAACCTCTGAACCTGTAAGCCAGCCCCGGTTAAATGTTGTCCTTTATAAGAGTTGCCTTGGGGCTGGAGAGATGGCTCAGTGGTTAAGAGCACTGACTGCTCTTCCGAAGGTCCTGAGTTCAAATCCCAGCAACCACGTGGTGGCTCACAACCATCCGTAATGAGATCTTATAATTCTCTTCTGGTGCATCTGAAGACAGCTACAGTGTACTTAGATATAATAATAAATAAATCTTTAAAAAAAAAAAAAAACATAAGAGTTGCCTTGGTCATGGTGTCTCTTCCCAGCAAGGGAAACAGTGACTAAGACAACTTCCCTCCAAAATGTTCCTGGAGAGAAAGGGGCTTCACTGCCTCTATTCATTTACCAAAGGAACAAATTCCTTCCTACCAGGACAAGTGAAATTTTATTCAAAGCTAGGTGACAATAAACTGAGCATGGTGGTAGAGGCCTGTTATTCTTGGAGTCTGAGGAGGCAGGATCAGTTCAAGGCCAGCCTGGGCTATCTGAGCTGTCTTGTTTTTTTTTTAAGTGTGACAAAAAAAGATTTCCATTAATTTAGTGGGCCAGAGGCATTGAGAATTAAAGGGCGGGTACTAGGTTGGGATGGGGGATGGGGTTGGGGGTGGGGGTAGAGAGGACAGTATGTGAACCGGATTTTCTTGGTTAGACTGAAGGGTTCCCCGCTGGTCCACTGTGGGAGAGAAAAGCAAGCAATTTTGAAACTGCCTAAGACTGCTAACTCAAAAATCAACTCTTACCTATAATTTGGTGTCTAGCCACACCCTTGTAGAAAACAACTAGTCTCTGAAATCTTTGAGGCCAAATCTAAAACATAACCAGACCAGTCATTGCTACATTTTTTTACTTATTCGGGGTTTAGAAGGAAGTCTAACAGGAGTGGCTGGGGAAAAAAATGACCTCATACAGTCTCTAGTCAGAGAATAAAGCAAGCTTTAGCTCATCAGATGATCAAAACGTTTATGTTACAAAAACAAATCCAAATCAGCAAGGAGCCAGTTCATCCTGTCTGAAGTGGTCCTCGAGGCACGCACACACCCTTTTTTAAGTTTCCTTTTTCTTTTTCTTTTTCTTTTTCAAGTTAAAACCAAAAAGGTAGAAAACTCAAGTTTTGTTACCTTGGGATTTGGCCTCGGGTTCTGCCAATCCCGATGATGAATCACAAGACTCCTTGAGAGGCGATCTGATTGGAGTTTCAGCTTCAGGAGTCTCAAAATTACCTTCAGAATCCGAGCTGCCGAGGGGGAAAAACGAGGCATTACCACAGTCAACGGTATTTCCAACTGCCTTTAAAATGTACTCAGCCACCGAAGTGCAAGTACAGCGCCTCTAACTTTACAACCAACCAATCCTCAACCCAGCCTGAGAAAGGCTGCAGCATTTTCAGAGATGCCCAGCATCCTAGCTCCCTGAAATCTCTTTCGTCCTCTGTCACCAGGACCTTTTTTTTTTTTTTTTTTTTTTGTCATCGCTGCCTTTCACACGCACAGACACACACACAAAAAGACTTCCCAATCAACCCTTTCCAGGGGCATAAAAATTAATATCGCCCCACCCCCAAACTAAACCAATTCTAGCTATACTGTTCTTCTCCGTAGGCCTCTACCTGTCTGAAAGTCACTGGAAGCTGAAAATGCCGTCACCTGCCTTCCACAATCACACGTGTGACAGCTCAGCAGAGACCACCATTTCTCATCAGCTGCCAGGGACCTGTCATCACGCGATCCTCTTTTACCAAGGCTGCATTTTAGGATACTGCGGGGCCAAGAAGGGCGGTGGAGCGACTTCTTGCCCACAAGGGGAAACGCTACAAATCGCACCTGGCCTTATCAACTGCCACTACCCGGTGCCGCTGCGTCGGAGCCGGGGTGTCGACGCTTCGAGAAAGCGACCCAGGCAAACCGGGATGCGCAGACTGCGGATTCGGGGCTGGGTTCAGAAAGCTTACAGCGAAGACAGAGGACGAAAAGCACACGGGCAGACAGAACATCCCGAACTTTCGGGTACACAGCGGGGACCTGGCTGCGGGCAGCAGAGCCGGGAACACGGTTGCGCGCACACAGCATTGACCGCGGTGGGAGGATGGCGCCCGCCTGCATCTCGGCTGGGATGCGGTGTACTTGCCTGAAACTCAGGGATTTGGTCTCGGCTTGCGAGTCCTCTTCCTCCTCGGGGTCGCCCTCGGGACCTCCGGCTTCGTCCTCCCCGGCGCCCGAACCGCGCACCGCGGACCACGTCCACTTGGCCCACTGCACGGGCGACAGGATCTGCCAGGGACTGAACGCCATGAGCGCGGCTGCCGCCCCTGCGGTGGGAGAACGGCGGCCTCTTCCTTCAAAATGGAGGGGCCTTGACAGGCGCCGGCAACGTCGCCGGCGACCCGCGGATGTGGCTCAACGAGCGCCGTCGGGCCGGGCGCAGCGCTTCCTCCCACGGCCCCGCAGCGCCGCTCGCCCCCGCTCCTCCGGGCCGCCGCGCCGAAGCTCGCCCCCGCGCGTGCCCGCTCGCCCGCCCGCCTCTTCCCCCGCCAGCCCTGCTCCGCGTCGTTGGGCTCTGGGGTCCGCTCCCGCCTGGAGCAGCCTCCGCCGCCGCGGAGCCGCGCCCCTGGAGCCGCCCCCTCGGACCGAACTACTGGTGCGGCGCGCGGGGGCGGCCGCTTGGAAGCGCGCTCCCCCCGCCGCGCTGGTCGCGCCCGGCCTTGGGCAGGGGCTGCTCGACCGCGCTCGCCTTCCCCGCGGGATCCGCGCCTGCCGCGCGCCGCGCGCCGCCGCCGTCCATTTCCGAGCGTGTGCGCGCCGCGGCGCCGTTCCTCTTCCCCTTTTATCTGTGTTTCCTGCCGCTAGGACTTAATGGCGTGGCTGAAGCTGCGCTGTACAGAAGTTAAGCCCCTTATTTAAAAACAAAACAACTCAGAACCTCTGTAGAGTGTTGTACCCGCTCCTTGACACTGGTCAGCTCCATCCTTGTTACGCCCAGGATTTGGAAAGCTCCCAGGTTACACAAGAATTGAAGCTGTCTTGCCCTTACCAAGCCACACTCATGAGGGCTCCGGAGTGTCCTGACCTGGGATAGATGCAAAATTGCCCCCTGACAAGACGGCCTGAGCCGTTTCCTGTTGTTCTTTCTCTTCATAACTTTAGGCTTTTTTCAGATAATTCCTGGGTCCTTGGTTTCTGATGTCCTTTGCTTCTTCAGTATAGAGCCAGCAAGATCTGGTGACAGTCTTCATAATAAGGCTTTTACCTCTGAAGGTGAAGAGAAGAATTTTCCCCCCTTTATCTTTGAAGGGTTCCACTAAGAGACTGCCCCAGGCCCTCTCTCCCAGTGAATTCATTTCCTCCAAAGCCAAGTTTGAGACCATTAGCTCATCAGTGTGTTTCCCGTTATACTGACATTTCTCAGTCTCAGAGAATCTGTGAGGTGGCTACAATTCCCACAGAGAGTGTGCCTCCAAAATTCAGAACAAGGTCAGGCGAAGATTTTCAGGATGCTCATGAGCTTACCCTGAAAGGAGCTGGCACCACGTCGTGTACTGCAGATGAATCACAAATGTCTTATACACTTCATAACAAAGACAAGCAAACATGTAAGATAAGGCTTGGCAGGTAGCCTACCATAAAAAAAAAAAAAAAAAAAAAAAGGCAGGAGAATACTTTAGAGCCCATTCCTGCTTCTTGCCTGAGATAAACACGACTGTCAAGAGTGTCGAAAGACTTTTTTTAAAAAATGTGAGCGGAAGTCATTTTGTTTTAGGTCTACAAGAACTATGCCAAGACTATCCAACTGTCATTGTCTTGGGTTTATGATCAAGCAAATCTTCAGATTAGAAACCCCTGTAGCTTGAAAATAGAATCCATGTAAGTCCTTACCTGGGCTTGATCATTCTTCCTCCTCGAGACTGCTACCCTCTTTTTCCCTCCTCCCGATCCTCGTGTGCCTTACATAGCTCCTGCACTCCAGAACTGCTTAGAATTACAGTTTGTCCCTCAGGGCTTTCTCTGCCTGGTTAATCCTCCTTCCCAAACCATCAGCAGCAGAGACCCAGATATAACCTTGATATGCCCAAGAACACCTAAGAGATGGTACAAACACAAGTCCACACTGGGGATGTACCATAGAGAGAGCAGCATCTCCAGCAGGCCTCCCAGCCCTGAACTCCATTCCTAGCCCCGAAGCAAGTGGAAGAGGAGAAAAGGGACAGGGGTGTCTAGACAGTCTAATGACAGCCTCGGGGCATTGTCAAAGGGCAGACTTGGCAAACAATACTTAACTTAAGTCGACCACGGTTCTTAATTCCAGAACTCCCTCTCTTGTTGCCTGCAGGGTTTTCTGCGTTCCTGAAATACACCTCTTTTCCCATCTGAACTCCAAGTTTCCCCGAAAGACCCCTGGCCTTGGCTGGCCAAACTTCTCTCGTCACTCAACTCAGTGACTACTTCGGGGAAACCAACTGGTCTCTCTACACTTTCTACCCCCTTTATACATGAATATTCATACAGACCATACTGTCTCACTTAGTTCTAAAACGTGAAAAGGTACATTGTTAGTAATGACACCAGAATCACAGACATAAGCCAAGACTGTCTCCCGATACAAGGTCACCCTACACTTAGCAGAACATGGGCAACATGTCTACTTTTGGACCATAAAATTCCAAAGGCCAGAGACCATGTCACGTTTATTTTATTTTTTTTTTTTTTTTTTTTTTGCTTCTGCAGACACCTGGGGCAAGAGCACACACTCAATAGACATTCAGTAAATTATAAAAACGAACATACCAGTTTCCATTTGTCTTTCCAAGTTTGGCTAAGCTTCTGAGGCAGCCTTGTCTTGAAGGAGCAAAAGGCAGAACCAGCTCCAGGGATGGCCTGGAGTGATAAAGCCTGACTCCCAGCAGCAGCAGCTTGAGACAAGAGAAACAGATGCCCAAGTGTCTAAACCCCCTATCTTGTACAAGTCAGGGCTTAGAGTAAACAGCAACAAAGTATCTCATTCCGAGGCCTTCTGTGTGTGTTACAGGAGTCCAGTAAGTCTCATGAGCCCATTGCCTTTCGCTTCTAGAGATGGCAGACCATGACATTGCTGCTATCCTTGGCTTCCCTGAACAGAATGCAAATACCTAGCTAAGTAGCCAACCGAAACCTGGTTGTTTTGGAAATGATCTTAAGCTGAGAAACCAGCCTTTTTTTTTTCTTTTCCACTGCTTCTTGCCCTTCCCAGAGGTTACAGATTAATATAACATGAAAATCTAAAATATAACTCCCTGTAGATGTAGCCCTGTGTGTATAACAGGTACTTAAGCATGAGTGGGGCTCTTCGTTCAATTCCCACTAACATAACTAAAAATCTCTTACTGAAGCATTTCCACAAATGGTGGCCAGGTCAGATGTGTATTTTGCAGTGAATCAAAGCTACAGAAGTGTCTGTAAAATGGGTCTCTTTGATAAAGGTTAAATAAAATCGAGTAAGGGCTGCAGAGAGATGGCTCAGCAGTTGAAAGCACTAACTGATGTTGCATGGGACCCAGTTTGAGTTCCGGCCACCTATAAGGCAACTTACAACCCTTCTCAACTCTAGCTTTGAGCTTCTACTGGCCTACAAGGGCACCAAGCATCTGCTCTCGGTATACATACATACATACATACATACATACATACATACATACGGGCAGGCAAAGCAGACATACACTGAAATAAATAAATAAAAATAAACTGAGCAAATAAATGCTGACTGCCTGAGACTCTGCTGGTCCTAATTCTTTTAGGCTCCACTAAGCCTCAGCATGCCTCAACCTGGCGCTTGAATCTTTGTTCTGCAATCCAGACTTAGGGGGAATCCTGCAGGTTCAGTTTAGATAAAATCTCCACCCTCATTCTCTCGCACTGGCCTGCCTTCAGCAAGAATCTTGTCCAGTAGGTTTAGCCGGAATCGTCCTGTGCCCCCAGAACTTCCTCTTAGCAATTTTTCATTCGTCCACAAGCACAATCTCCTACACACACACACACACACACACACACACACACACACACACACACACATCCCTGCCTATAAATACTTAACTTGTCTTTGTATTTGGAGTTAAACCAGATCTCTCTCCAATTTTACAAAATCCTAACAGAGTTGTGCCCTTCCCTCTCTTGTCCCCGCCCCAGACACGGTTTCTTTGTATAATAATACCTCTGGCTCTCCTGGAACCCACTTTGTAGACCAGGCTGGCCTTGAACCCAAAGAGATCCTCCTGCCTCTGTTGGCATGAAGTATCATGCCTGGCTCGGAGTCAGCCCTTCTTAAATAAAGTCTTCCTTATTTAATAAGAGTACTGGCAGATCTTCTTTTAACAAGCAAACTATTATTTTGTAGCAGAGCGGCTGTGAGACTTTCTATGAGGACAAGGTCAGAGAAGAGAGGCAGATAAGGTGGAGCCTCTCTGTCAATTTTTCTACATACATAGACTTGCATAGAACTTGCTCCTCCAAGGGGAGCAAACATTAAGTGTCTACCCTTCATCAAAGGGCAAAGCTGGGAGCTCTAGAAGGCCCTGTTGCCCATCTTCTGTGCAACACCCAAATCTTGAATTTTATAAGAAATCTTTCAATATCAGTGACTGTTCTCCCTCATGTGAACAGATGAAATCCGATGCAACTGACGGGCCAATCATCCTGAATAGGCAAAGAGGAAGACTCACACTTTGAAGCAAGGAAGTCGTGACTCCATTTAGAAAGACCATAGATCATTCTGGCATCAACTTGGAGGCTTGCATTAAAGGGAGTCAAGACTGGGAGACCCAAGAAATTGTATATTCTCTCCCCAAAGCTGCCTAGGGAAGATAATAGCTTCTCTCACAGAAGCAAGATTCAGATCAGTGGTCACTTTGTTCTTTCACCCGACTCGTTTGGGAAGTTATCAGAGTGTAAATCACCCCAGCACTCCCTCCGTGAACACGATTGCAGAGGAAGGAACAGAAAGTCCAGGCTGCTTTTAAAACAACAGCAGAAAGCAAAAACACATTTTGCCCACTCCTGGTCACAAAAAGGCATTTGCTTGAGATGATTTGAATGGGCAAGAGGCAAGGAAGGAGGGTGGAACAGGTGGATCCCCAGAGCTCCTTGAGCAGCCAGCCCAGCTTAGCTAAGTCAATGAGATGCAGATGCAGTTACAGACCCTGCCTCACCAAGGAAAGCATGATGGAGAGAGAGATTTGATCTGAGCCTCTGGCTATCACACAGATGTGCAAGTGTGTGCAGTTGTATCTATACACATCTGCACACACCCACATGAACATATACTGGAGAGGAGAAAGGATTATGAAACATGTATCAGTTAGGGTCACTATTGCTGTGACAAAACACCATGACCAAAACACCTGGGGAGGAAGGGGTTTATTCACCTTACACTTCCACATCACTGTTCATCATCAAAAGAATTCAGGACAGGAACCCAAGCAGGGCAGGAGCCTGGAGGCTGGAGGGATGCTGTTTACTGGCTTGTTCCTGAGGGTTTGCTCAGCCCCCTTTCTTATAGAACCCAGGACCACCGGCCCAGGGATGGCTCTATCCACAATACACCAGGCCCTCCCCTATCAATTACTAATTAAGAAAATGCCCTACAGGCTGGTCTGCAGTCAGATCTTCTGGAAGCTTGTTCTAAATTGAAGTGCCCTCCTCTCTGATGATTCTAGCTTGTGTCAAGTGGACAGAAAACTAGCCAGTACAAGAGATTTATGCCAAAATAGGCAGATCTTTATTCCTTGCATCAGTAGAAAGCTCTGGAAAGGAGCCTACAAGATGAAAGCATTATTATACGATCAAGACATTACAACGTAGAAAAGGATGGTTGCTTAGCAGAAGCACGGAGAATGCCAATTAGCAATGGAAAAGATCAGCTTAAACTCTTACCTCGGAGTACGTATCGAAAGAAATTCCAGATGGATTCGATGGCTAAATAATAAAAAACCAAGCCATGGAGAGAGAGCAGTCTAGAAGCAACAGAATCTGTCAGCACTCCGTAGGAAGGATGCCAGCCCAAGTTGGAAGTAATTAATGAAAACCACAGACAAAAATCAAAGCCCAGATTGATTGGGCTACATATGCAAAGTGTGGCTTGTAAATGTGTGTCTTCACATCAAAAGGCAAACAACAGACTGGGCAACACCAAGGCTACTTGTGAAAATCTTCGAGTTCATGAAAATCTCAACAGGGAACCTAACGGTTCCAACAGACAGAACATCTGAGGGTCACACAACTGCCAAGCACTTGAGCGTGGACTATCAGATTGGATCCTACCCTCTCAACCCACAGTCTAAGGGGGCAAGCCTTATCACAGATCATGTTGGTTGGCTGGTCGTGTAGTGCTAGAGAGTGAATCAGCCACAGGACCTTACGATTGGAGAACTTTCATATTCTGTATTGAAGACACACTGGTACTCCATATTGGCAAAAGGAATAAGAATGTATATGTATAAAAGTATCTTTTATTCTCCCATTTTATTTGTTATCTCTGAGGCTTATTGCCTCAGTCAGCTAACCTAAACCTAGTCCTGGAAGCTTCTAGCCTCCGTACAATCTTACCTAGGCCTAGAATGTTTTCAGCCTCTGAGACTTGCTGCTGCATAAGCTCACCCTTTTTAGCTCCTTCTGATTTTTTTTTAATTTATGTAATTATTTTATGTATGTGAGTACACTGTAGCTGTAAGATGGTTGTGAACCTTCATGTAGTTGTTGGGAATTGAATTTTTTAGGACCTCTGCTCCCTCAGGTCAACCCTGCTCACTCTAGTCAGCCCGCTCCGCCCTGCTTGCTCCGGTCAACTCCTCTTGCTTAGGCCTAAAGATTTATTTATTATTATAATTAAGTACACTGTATCTGACTTCAGACACACTAGAAGAGGGCGTCAGATCTCATTACCGGTGGTTGAGCCACCATGTGGTTGCTGGGAATTGAACTCAGGACCTTCAGAAGAGCAGTATTACCCCCTGAGCCATCTCGCCAGCCCCCTCTTTCTGAATTCTTGTTGGCTGGTCAACTCAACTGTTCTGGCTCAAAACTCCTCTCCATGCTGACTGATTCAGTCTGGCTTCTCACTCGGCCTCTGGCTTTTTGTTCTGCTTGGTCTCAAACTAACTCTGGCAATCTGTTCTAATTGTCTGGCTCCTTCCTATCCTCTGTCTTCACCTGTGTTTAGCTGTTCTCTCTCCACAACATGTCTATGTAAAACTCTCCCAGTAAAATGTTCTCTCTCTCGTTCCTTCCCTTTCTCTTCTCCTGAGAGTTGGATATACACTATTCAAATCTTTCTCTGATTCATCACTTTGTCTGTCGCTCAATTAGACTTCACTTTCAAACATGGCTGCTTCCTTCAACAAACTAACTTTCCCTTCATTGCTTGGGATTAAAGATATGAACTAAGTGTGTGTCTGTATTCCAGCCAGAAGTGTGTGCCAAGGCTGAGCCACACCACAACTGGAAACAGGTTTTCTCAGTAAATAACACAATCTTGGGGTTTACAGTGTGATTGAATATCCTGCAACATATATGTTATTGATCACTGTGTACACACTGTTCTGAGTTGAACCCCCAGCCCATATGCCTCTGCAAGAATACAAAGTTGCTACCAGCACAAAATGACTTGACCAAGCAAACAGCCACAGAAGGAGAGAAGGAGCAAAGACATCAATGGAACAAAAGTCCTTGAGAACTGGACTGGATGAGCAAGCCTGAGCTCCTGAGTGATTGACTGTCTTTGTCCCACCCACTTCTCCCTGGATAATATGCTACCTGAAGACTAGAGGAAGACACACTTGTAGGATGTCAGTCCACTGTCCTCTAAGATGTGGGTTCACCGAATAAAGAACTGTTTTAAAAAAAAAGTTCTGGGGCTGGAGAGATGGCTCAGTGGTTAAGAGAACTGACTGCTCTTCCAGAGGTCCTGAGTTCAATTCTCAGCAACCACATGGTGGCTCACAACCATCTATAATCAGACACACTCTTCAGGTGTGTCTGAAGACAGCTACAGTGTACTCACATACATAAAATAAATATTTTTTTAAGTTTTTTCGAGACAGGGTTTCTCTGTATAGCCCTGGTTGTCCCGGAACTCACTCTGTAGACCAGGCTGGCCTTGAACTCAGAAATTCACCTGCCTCTGCCTCTCAAGTAAAATAAATGAATCTTAAAAAAAAAAAAGTTTCTAAAAAAAAAAAAAACTAAAAAACAAAAAAACAATTCTGGGGCTGTAGAGGCTCAATGGTTAAGAGAACTTGTTGTTCTTACAAAGGTTCTGTGTGGGTCCCATCACCCACATGCAGCTTAAAACTGTTGGCAACTCTAGTTTCTAGGGGATCTGGCACATTCTTCTGGCCTTCACAGGCATCAGGTTTTGAGTGTGCATGCGAGCGCGCGCACACACACACACACACACTATGCACATACATTCATGCAAGCAAATCATTCATACACATCAAATAAAACAAATCTTTGAAAAGTTGATTCCCATCTCTGCAAGTGAAAGGGAACAATATGGTCCAGTATTCCAGTATTCCTTAAGCATTGTTATGGCTTTTGTAAGAGAGAGAGAGGGAGAGAGAGAGAGAGGGAGGGAGAGAGAGAGAGAGAGAGAGAGAGAGAGAGAGAGAGAGAGAGAGAGAGAGAGAGAGAGAAGCTAAAGAATAGAGATAAAAGTTAAATTGGCTACCCTTTCAACCTCCAGAGCAGGGACTTCAAAAGAACCCAAAGTTAAATATATATTTACGTCAGTTTCTCTCTTCCTCATCTCCACATGCAGCCAAGCTCAACCCAGGAACAGTGTGTTAGACTGATCAAACTTCAAATTTCAGCCAAGCCTGGTAGATCCCTATCTGTAATCCCAGCACTTGGAAAGCTGAGGCAGGAGGATTCCCATGAGTATGTGGTCATTCACAGTGAATTCCAAGACAGCCTGGGCTACAGTAGAAAACCTGATAAAGAAATAAACATTAAAAAGCTGTATTTTCAGACTGGAGAGATGACTCAGTGGTTAAGAACACCATTTGTTCTTCCAGAGGTCCCAAAGTTCAATTCCCAGCAACCACAGGGTGACTCACAACTGTCTGTAATGGGATCTGACGCTCTCTTCTGGCATGCAAGTATATATACAGATAGGACAGTCATATACTTAAAATAAATAAATAAAATAAAATAAAGAGTTTTATTTTCCAATTTGGAAGAAGGTGTATCTTGCCTTAGAATACATGCCTAGCACAGCTGAGGGTTAGCACTGCAAGAAAAAAAAAAGGAAAGAAAGAAAAAAAAGGAATCTTGGGTAGCACGCTGAGGCTGGGGAGGTAAGAGTGGGCAGTAAGAGCTCACCCCCCCCACACACACACACAGAGTACTCCATTGGTGCTCTGTGGAGCCAATGGAGAAGTTGGTCTATGATGGTCTGATGCAATCAACTGCCTGGAGACCAAAGTGTGAACCCTCATTCCAAGGAGGTGTTTGCCTCATGACCCAAGATGCCACACAAAAGACCCCACCCCCACCCACCCCAGGTACTCCTATGGATGCAAAGGGTAGTCCTCAAAGACAAAACTTCAGGCCAGGGTATAAGACATGCACTTCATGCAAGAGATGCAAAAGGGCCCATCCTCCCATGCTCTCAGTGGGCACGTTCTCTCTCAGGATGCCTCTCTATGGCTAGCTTCTTCTGAGAAAGCAAAGAGGGAGCTGATACTGTAGGCCTGTAACCAAAATACCAGGAGGAGGGGTAGGTGGGATCTTAGAGGCCAGCAAGGGCTTCGTAGCAAGGCTGTCTAAATGCACAGAGATAAAGGAAAACCAGTGAGCACCCATGAGCCCTGGGTCAGGATTGTTGCGGGAAATATTAAAAAATGGAGCCTGCCAGCTCTCTGCGGGGCCTTACCACGCTCCTGCCGCTACCATCAACTCTCTCCAGCTAGCCCCCGAAGCATCTGTGGCTTGCTTGCCCCGGGAGCAGCTAGTACTTCCTCTGCCATAAAACCATGTAGTTGGCAATCCCACCTTCCAGTAACTAAATGGAACTGCCAACCTCAGGGTTGCATATCACACTACCCAGTAACCCGGTAAAATCAAGACTCTCAAAGCTTAATTAACCAATTAGATTTATGTGTCAATAAGATCACAATTTACCAGATGCC
Organism: Mus caroli; assembly: GCF_978045245.1. NCBI lineage: Eukaryota > Metazoa > Chordata > Mammalia > Rodentia > Muridae > Mus > Mus caroli. The sequence continues at coordinate 104,909,415 of NW_028227265.1, read as the reverse complement.
AATACAATAATTTTAGAGCCAATTGATAATGATAAAAACTTCATCCTAATCTTTCTTTCTTTTTTTTTTTAAAGATTTATTTTATTTATGAGTACACTGTAGCTGTCTTCAAACACACCAGAAGAGAGCATCAGATCCCATTATAGATGGTTGTGAGCCACCATGCGGTTGCTGGGAATTGAACTCAGGACCTCTGGAAGAGCAGTCAGTGCTTTTAACCACTGAGCCATCTCTCCAGTATTTCTAACCTTGTGAAATCATAGCTACTTGTGGTCAGTAAACAGCCATGCGGGTTCACATCCGCAGCCATCTTCCTTCCCCTCCTACCCCCAGACACTCCCTGTCTCTGCAACTCTTAGCTCCGCCTCCCGTTTTCCTGTCCAATCACAAACCTCCTCTGCACTAATGTAATTGGACAGGGAAAATCCTGCGACACAGGACCACACCAAGGATTTAGAAACGGGCCCACGACAGTGAGGTGGCCTGAAGTTGGAGATGCTTTAGCTTCACAGTAAATTCAACGTGTAAAAAAAAAAAAAAAGGAGATACTTGTGGCTCCTGAGTGGGCCAGCTGGCTTCAAGTCAGTAAGCAAAATATAGATTTATTGAGGGAGGGAGGATCGTGCTGACCTCCTCTGTCTTCTCAAAGGAAATGAGAAATGTTAGCTGCTGGAAACTCGATAAAACTGTCAAAGATATCTCCCCCACAGACCATGAAACACAAACCTCCGACTCCCCCTTCTTCTCCGACCAACCCTAAACACTCACATACAAGTTTAATTGTAATGACGACAGGGAAGACTTCAGTGTACGTGTCTGGTGCATACTTATACATTTACAGAAAACCACCATGCCTGGGCTCAAACATTGATAACAACCCTTGTACGGCCAGACAAAGTTTTCCACAGCAGCTGAAGGGGGCCAGTGACTCAGCTCTGACTAGTAGGGCCATGCCTCTCTGCTGGTTAGGTTTTTGCCAACTAGATGCAATAGAGAGTCATCTAGAAAGAAGTCAAGTGAGAATTGCCACCATCAGATTGGCCTGTAGACCACGCGTTGGGCATCTTCTTGATTGACAACTAATGTGGGAGGGCCCAGCCCACTGTGGCAGGTGGGCCTGGGTTGTATATGAAAGAAAACGGAGCAAGCCAGAAAGCAGCATTCCTCTATGGCTTCTGCTTCAGTTCTGACTCCAGGTTCAAGTTTTAACTTCCTGCCCTGACTTCCCTCAGTGATGGCCTGGAGCCAGTCAACCATATAAACCTTTTTCTCTCCAGTTGTTTTTTTTTTTTTTTTTTTGGTGAGATTTTTATTGTAGAGAGAGAGACCCAATGCAAACAGCCTTTAAGAGGAAAACCTCTCTTCAGGGCATGGTGGCACCCTTGCCTTTAATCCCAGCCCTCAGGAGGCAGAGACAGGTGGATCTCAGAGTTTGAAGCCAGCCTGGTCTACAGAATGAGTTCCAGGATAGCCAAGGCTACACAGAGAGACCCTGTCTTGAAGAGGGAGAAGGAGGGGGAGAGAGAGAATATCTCTGACTGTCTTCTGCAGATGGTGAGCAGACCTCTGTTGTGTGGGTGAAGACTGCACTTAGGAGAAAGAGAAAAGGTCACTTAATCAGACAGGTTGGAGAGCACAGCCAGGCCAATCCCCTGAGGCAGGATAGCCCACAGCCCTTGGGGACTGTTCTCTGGATCCCAGCAGCACAGCCCCCTCGGAGGCACACCCTTGTCTAAACTCCCATATCAAGTCCTCAGTCATGAGACAAATCTACCACCCTGACAAGGCTGAGAGGATGCTCTGCCGAAGGGATTCCAGAAAGGAAGCTTGCTTGACTGGTTGAAAGGAGGTTGTGTCTACAGAGACTGGTGGGTTGATCAGAATTTCAGTACCATGAAGAGACTGGAATGTTGCAGGTCCAGGGGCTAATTTGACATATCTTGGGTTAAATTCCTTGCCCTCCTCTCTCATCAGAACTAACATTTTGAAACAGATAAAAAAAGCCTCTTTGGAGTCAATCTGTTAACTTAGCAGACCAGCAGCTCCCACGGACCCAAAAGCTAAGAATGTCATCAGATAGCATCCGCCCCATCTCCATGTACCCTCTTTTTGTGATATATCCACCGGTGTGTTTGAAACTTGCTTAGGCTTATTGCTTTCTTTGTTCTGTAAAACTGTAAAATTTCACGAGACCATTTCCACACAGGAACACAGAATTTGGGGTAACAGAGGTCTGTGTCCCCTGACCAAGGTCACTCATAAATGCTCCAGAATAAACCATGCGTCGTACTCCTCAGAGGTGAGAGCTGTTTGTCAGCTGAAACTTACTGCAGAGAGGACCACTTTGGGTGCCAGGTATGGATCTGAAGGGCGAGGAGTCAATATTTAGGCTCCACTTAAGGCCAAGACTTACAGATAGAATGGATTTGGATCCTGATGAATCAATATTAATGTCTTTGGGGAGACACCCTTGAAACAGCATGACTTTGTAAGCTTGGAAAATACTAAATAATAAATATGAGCAGCTGTTTGATTCCACAGATAAAAGAATAACCAACATTCTGGAGATTAATGGCCGTTGTTGTTTGTTTTTGACACTGGCTAACGGTTCTTGAGGATCCCCAGGCTTCCGTGTAGAAAACATTTTGTTCTTTTTTTGTGGTGCCAAGGACTGAACAGTAGAGTGCTCTGGGAAGCAAGCGCTCTAACCTCTGATCCAAGTCTCTGCATTGAAAGTTGTTTTTTTTTTTTTTTAAAGAGAACAAGACTTTATTTAAGTTTGGAGGCTGGGAAGATGAGACGGCTCAGTGGCTAAGAGTACTGATTGCTCTCCCATAGCTCCTTGGTTCAATAGCACCCACGTGGCGGCTCACGCTGTCCAGTTCCAGGGGAATCTTCATCTGGATTTAGAAAGCACTGACACATGCTACCCACACATGAAGGGATGTAATGTCTATTACAGTGACTGATAGGGATCTGAGAACGGTGCCCACAGGAGCAAAGTATTTTTTAAAAACAGTTCTCTTTGCTGTTGTTTTGTTTTGCTTCTTTTTTTTTTTTTTTTTTAGATTTATTTAGGGGCTGGCAAGATGGCTCAGTAAGAGCACTCACCAACTGCTCTTCGGAAGGTCCTGAGTTCAAAAGGTCCCAGCAACCACATAGTGGCTCACAACCAACTGTAATGAGATCTGACGCCCTCTTCTGGTGTGTCTGAAGACAGCTACAGTGTAGTTATGTATAATGATAAATAAATCTTTGGGCCAGAGTGAGCAGGGACTGAGCGACCGGAGTTGACCAGAGCGAGCTGGGCCGACTGGAGTGAGTGAGTTTGACCCGAGTGAGCAGAGGTGCTAAATTCAATTCCCAACAACCACATGAAGACTCATAACAGCTACAGTGTACTCATATTCATAAAATAAATAAACAAATCTTTAAAGATTTATTTATTTATTATATGTAAGTACACTGTAGCTGACTTCAGGCACTTCAGAAGGAGTCAGATCTCATGATGGATGGTTGTGAGCCACCACGTGGTTGCTGGGATTTGAACTCAGGACCTCTGGAAGAGCAGTCAGTGCTCTTAACTGCTGAGCCACCTCTCTAGTCCCCATTGCTTTGCTTTTCAAGACAGGGTTTCTCTGTGTAGCCCTGGCTGTCCTGGAACTCACTCTGTAGACCAGGCTGGCCTCAAACTCAGAAATCTGCCTGTCTCTGCTTCCCAAGTACTGGGAGTAAACACATGCGCCACCACTGCCCGGCACTAGTTGACTTTTTGCTGTATTATCTTATGAAATGCCACAAATACCCTTATTCCTACCAGCTTCTCACGTGTCTCATCACTTATAGTTTAATAACATCATGAACATTTTTTATGTCCTTTGACAGCCACCAAGTGGAATGTTTGTGTGTTTGCGTTTTGTTCTAGAGACTGAACTGAGCATTTCTCGCTCTGCCACCGAGTACATCCCTGGCCAGATAATACTTGTTTTTAATTAGATCCTGAACAAATGCTATCTATTCTATCTGCTGAGTGTTCACGTATCCCAGGAGGCAGATTTTGGTACTTAGGAAACTCATCAGGGGATGGGTGTCCTCTAAGAGAGACCTTGAAGCCCTCCCAGACTCCACCATGTGAGCATACAGGAAAGAGATGGCTCTCTGAACCAGAAGTGGGGCTGGTCCACCCTCAGTCTGTTAGCACAGTGACCTCGGACTACACCCTGGGAAGGATGTTTTCTGTTGTTTATGAGAGGGCTGAGGCAGCTCAAACAGGTTATGAACATAATCCCTGACTGCTAAACTAAGCATGTACCCCAGATCTCACAGGGCCGCCCAGGTTTTTACCTGAAAGGAACATTTGTTAAAGTTCACTGCGCTCAGTGGCCTCAAATTCACCCAGAGACATTCAAGAAATACAGAGAGTTACGAAAGCTTGCACAGCTAAGAGTCACACCTGTCGGGTGCTGGAGAGATGGCTCAGTGGTTAAGAGCACCAGCCGCTCTTCCAGAGGTCCTGAGTTCAATTCCCCAGCAACCTCACGGTGGCTTACAGCTCTCTGTAACGAGATCTGCTGCTGCCCTCTTGTGGCCTGCAGGTGTACAAGCAGACAGAGCACCATACCATAATAAATTCATCTTTAAAAGTCACACCTGTCAGGAAGCTGTGAATGGATGCTGGCAGAACTTTCCCCACCCCACTCCTCACTCCCCTTAGAGGATGCTTAGCATGCGTAACAGAAGAGCAACCCCCATCCCCATCTACCTCATCCTAAAAGGCAAGCTGAATCATTTTACAAGGCAAAGAATCCTTTTCTTCAGTGTTTCTCTCTGTTGTACTGGCTGTCCGGGAATTCCATCTGTAGACCAGGCTGGCCTGGAACTGCCTCTGCCTCCTGAGTGCTGGAATCAAAGGCATGTGGCACCACAGCCACCTCCAGCCAGCAAGGATTCTTTCCTATACAATGTTCTTTGTTTGAAAAGTTACCGCCCTCCTCCTTGCTCCCCCCCCCCCCCCCCCCGTGCTGAAGAGCAAACACAGGACCTTGTGCGTACTAGGCAAGCACTCTGAGCTATATTCCCAGACCTTTCTTTTTTGAGACTATGTAGCTCAGGCTAGCCTCAAACTCACCATCTTCCTGTCACCCTTTCCTGAGTGCTGGGATTGTTGGTACACATCACTGCATAGAACTTAAAAGGATGTTTTACTAACTGTGATGGTTTGTATATGCTCTGTTCAGGGAGTGGCACTATTAGAAGGTGTGGCCTTGTTGTTGGAGTAGGTGTGTCACTGTGGGTGTGGGCTTAAGATCCTCATCCTAGCTGCCTAGAAGTCAGTATTCCGCTAGCAGCCTGCAGATGAAGATGTAGAACTCTCTCTCAGCTCCTCCTGCACCATGCCTGCCTGGACACTGCCTTGTTCCCGCCTTGATGATAATGGACTAAACCTCTGAACCTGTAAGCCAGCCCCAATTAAATGTTGCCCTTTGAAGAGTTACCTGTGTCATGGTGACTGTTCACAGCAGCAAAACCCTAAGTAAGACAATAACTATATATATATGTATATGTATATATATATATGTATATATATACACATATAGTGTGTGCCTTCATTCCTTTATTCTAAATTTTACAAATGACAGAATTCTGCCAGCCTATGCTATATTCTGCTGATTGAAACAGATCCCAATTCTATAAACAAATAGAGATGTAACTTATAAGCTGTCCTGTGTGAAATACATTAATGTAACAGCATTTCCCACACAGAACAATGTGCCCCAAAAAGCTGATCAGGAAAGGGGAAATCCCGGTGCTCATCCAGGCACAGCCAAGGCAAACCCAGGAGCAGGAGGACTGGAGTGCTTAATGTGGTCAAAGGGAGAAGATGCCATCACTGCCCAATGAAGCATCAATATCCATCAAAGGCCCACGCATTGAAGGCTTGGTCACCAGCTGACAGCACTCCTAAGAGGTGACAGGACCTTTAAGAGATGAGTCTTAAAGAAAGAAATCAGGATATTGGGGGGATGCCTTGGAGGAGACAGTGGGAGGACCTTGGTCCTCTGTTGCTTCTCTTGCCAGTTGCCCTGAGGTGAATGGGCCACCTCTATCAGGAATTCTGCCAGGTGCCACAATGCCACGATGGGGCTGGCGTGGACCACAGCTTCTGAAACAACAAGCCAAATAACCAACTTTCTCCCTTAAAGTCTTCTCTCTCTCCCCTCTTTCTTTAAGACAGGGTTTCTCTGTGTAGCCCTGGCTGTCCTGGAGCTCACTCTGTAGACCAGGCTGACCTCAAACTCAGAAATCTGCCTGCCTCTGCCTTCCAAGTGCTGGGATTAAAGCCACCATTGCCCGGCTCCCTTAAAGTCTTAATCTAACCAGCTGAGAATGAGACCACTACCACAATTTAAAGCTGATTTCAAAGCAAGCTTTAATTACATACTGGCCAGGTGGATGGATGGACTCTGGCCAGGTCCTTCCCTGGGTTTACAGAAAATGGCTACAAGTCGCATTTTTCAGGGGCTTAAAAAAAGGCAAACCCCACAATTCACCTAATTTCCCATGAGGTCCAATCAGGGACCAGCAAACATCCTGATGTATTTCCTGCCCACGTACCTCTCCCTCCCACACAATCAAGCACATTTGGTACAAACTGGTCAAACCAACAGGGCAAACAGAAACTTAATTTTAACTCCAAACAGAACTCTTAATCTACAAGGTATATTTTTCCTGCTTTGGTCTCACATAACGGTTGTTTATCTGACTGAGGCAGGAGGATTGTCACAAATTCAAGAGCAGCCTGGGCTATGTAGTGAGTTCCAGGATGGCCTGGGCTACAAACCATGAGATCCTGTCTTTTAAAAAACAAAAAACAGGGGCTGGTGAGATGGCTCAGTGGGTAAGAGCACCTGACTGCTCTTCCGAAGGTCCAGAGTTCAAATCCCAGCAACCACATGGTGGCTCACAACCATCTGTAACAAGGTCTGGCGCCCTCTTCTGGAGTGTCTGAAGACAGCTACAGTGCACTTACATATAATAAATAAATAAATCTTTAAAAAAAATGTTTTTCTGAGGCATTTTGTCATGGCAACAAGAAGCTGACTAGCACATGTATTAAGGCTCATTGTCTTAGCAAAAGTAAAATTACCAATGCTAGGGAAACCCACAGTAAGAGAGTAAGGGAGCCTCTTGTTATTGATAAACGGTGGCTCTACAGTGACAGTGAACCAACAGGCCCTGCTCTTATCTTTTCCAAAATACTTTTTAACATCTGGAATCAATTCATCTGCAGTTTCTTCCAAAACTTGTAATCTGTACTCAGAAGTCAGCTCTAGCCACAGAGTCTAACTGGTTGGGTCCCATCTGCCTGACAATATTGTCACTGGAATGCATAAACTAAAAAGCATACACACCGTTCCCTTACATATAAGCATGTGTTTATATGGAAGGAGAGATCATTCATACATACATATACATACATACATACACTTAAACATACATACATACATATATACATACATATATATATATATACACAAGCATACAAACTTATACAGAAATAGGATTTAAATGTACACGTTGTCTCCAACAAGACCGTAACAATTGTCTACACCTCTTGTTTTCATAGTGTTTTGTTCTGCAGATGAGGGAGAGGGACCAGAATGCATGTGTCTCCTTGCAGAGCCAAGTGCTTTTCCTTCTGCTGAGTAACACCCCTTGTGTGCCCAACTTGATGCTCATGGGAATCGGGATGTATTAATGGATTCTCTGTTATAAATGAAACCCTGATGAACAAACTTATGCAAATACATCTTTTTTGCATGTGCATATTTTTACATATGCATCTTTTTTACATATATACGATTTCTTAGCACAAGCTGCAAAGTAAGACTGGAGTATCAAGACACATATATTTTACATTTGATACAAGTAGTCAGCTGCCCTTGAGAAAGGTTATATTGTAACAACGATTAAGAGGCAAGTTTTATTAAAAGGCACCGTCTTGGGCTGCTGAGATGACTCAGAGGTCAAGAACACTGGCTGCTCTTCCAGAGGTCCTGAGTTCAGTTTCCCTGGCAACGCCCATCTATAAGGGGATCTGATGCCCTCTTGTGGTACGTGGGTGTACATGCAGACAGAGCACTCTGACATGTAAATAATGAATATGTAAACAAATACATTTTTTAAAAAAGGTTTTAAAAAGTACTGACTCTTCATCTGGGCCTACAGATGAGCGCTGGGCATTTAACGTCAGGACAAAGGTTGGCTTTGCCACTTCACTTTGTATCTGTCTTCTTTACTACCTTGGACTTTGGGTCAGATCCCTGCTCAAGGCTACATGTGGGTATGCTAACCACTTAAGGAGTATCTGTCTAAAAACTGGTAAAACAAGGCTGAGTAACCCTCAGCTCACCTGACCTCTCTCACATCCCTTCAAAGACTGAAGAACCACTAACATTATTTCTGAGAGACTGCCAAAGCGCCGGCTCATATAATGTCTTGTTCCAGACCTGTGAAGCGGTGTCTACATGTCACCAGTCAATGCTGTGACCTTCCAGGAACAGAAAAGCCTTGAAGGCAGGTCACCCCCGTGACTAAGCTACCCCCAACACCAACAGGGAGCAATCATTTCAGGTTGGAAACTGAAGTTGCCCACCAAAGTGGAAACACTTTGTTTGATGTTTGCTATCATCTCACCATAGGAAACAGGTTGCCCCCTTCTCTAGACCCAACTAACAGAACCAGAACAAGAGACCACTCAGCCAAATCCCTGTTTGACCAAGACTGTGTAAGTGATTAAACTCTCACCCTTGCCCCAGCCCCTCCTCTTGCACACGAGGCTTATACTCCACCCCAAGACAGGGCTAAGATGCAGTCTTGCTCACACCACCTGGTAGTTAGAATGAGAATGGCTCCACAGGCTCATATAGTTGGGCATGTAGTCCCCAGTGGGTGGAACCATTTGGGAAGGATTTAGGAGGTGTGGCCTCGTTGAAGAACATGTTGTCACTGAGGGCGGGGCTTTGAGGTTTCAAAGCACTCAAGACAGTCCCAATGGTCCCTCTTTGCTCCCCACTTACAGATCAAGATGAGCATGCTCAGCTATGGCTCTAGTCCCGTGCCTGCCTGTCTCTTGCCATGCTCCCTGCCATGATGGTCAAGGACTCACCCTCTGAAACTATAAGCCCCTGTGGTGGTTTGAATAAAGATGGATCCCATAGGCTGCTGTGTTTGAATGCTTAGTCATCACAGAATGGTGCTGCTTATGGAGGGTTAGGAGATGTGGCCTTGTTGGAGCATATGTGGCTTTGTTGGAGGAAGTGTGTCACTGGGAGTGGACTTCAAAAGCTCAAGACAGTCCCAAGGTCCCCCTCCTCCCTTCCTGCTGCCTGCAGATCCAGATGTAGAGCCCTCAGCTACTTCTCCAGCATCATGTTTCCTGCCACGATGATAACGGACTAAACATCTGAAACTATAAACCAGCCCCAGTTAAATGCTTTCTTTGATAAGAATTGCCATGGTCACAGAGTCTCTTTCCAGCGACAAGCCATTAACTACGTGTCTTATTGCAGCAATAGACAAGCAACCAAGGCACAGCCACAGAGATTACATTCCCCTCCTGTCTTTTGGCCTTACTTTCCCCATTTCTGCACAAATGGCTGCATCCAAGTGTTGGGGCTCTCTGAAGTGAGGTGGTATGTGGCCAAGGACTCCAGAATCAATACTAATCTACATTTTTAAATGACAGTATAGGAGACAGCCTGTTCCTCAGACTTCAGCTGATACCGAGTTCCATTTAACCTTTGCTAATGTTTAGAGGTGATTTGTCCCTAACAATGCCCTCGTATGAACAATTATTTATAAGGCTGAGTGTTTTCATGCATGTACTGAACCAACCTGTCCTCCTTTCTCCCTCCCTCCCTCCCCCCTTCCTCCCTCCCTCCCTCCCCCCTCTCTCCCTCCCCCCTCCCTCCCTCCCTCCCTCCCTCCCTGTTTTCCCGGTCACTCATCTCTCGCTTGTCTATGCCCTCTTGTTGGAAATGGAAGATTTAGCTCCTTGGCTTGAAATCTGCAGTAGTAAGCTACAATCCCTGCATCACCAGCCCCCAGGACATTAGAAATCACATGTTGCTATAGAGTGGGAAGCCTGGGATGGCCCTACCATCCACAATATGACAAGCCCTGAAGAGTGATGTCCAGGGGGTGACTGGGAGGGGGAAAGTGAGTGGGATATAAAATGAATAAGTAAAAAATTAAATAAAGAGTGATGTCCATTCAGAAACAGCTTAGTCTCGCTTTTCTCAATAATATCACTCTCTCTCTCTGTCTCTCTCAAACACACACACACACACACACATACACACCTCCATATATCCCTATCTTTCGGCTCTTTTGGGGTATAGTTTGGATCTACTGGTTAAAACAAATGCTTCCATTTGAAAATGAGTTCTCCATATTTTCTCTAGCTTACTGCAAAGTGATACTCTTTTCTATTTTAACTATTTTTCACATCTCCCTTTTGTTGTACAAAGAAATGGCTTTCACCGTGTCCTTTTCTCTTCCCCCCTTTTAAGATTTATTATGTACAGTGTTCTGCCTGTATATCTGCCTGCAGGCCAGAAGAGGGCGCCAGATCTCCTTATAGATGGTTGTGAGCCACCATGTGGTTCCTGGGAATTGAACTCAGGTCCTCTGGAAGATCAGTGAGAGCTCTTAACCACTGAGCCATCTCTCCGGCCCTCACCATGCCATTTTCATACATTATATTCCACTCTTGTCTACACCCCAGCACTCCTCCTCTTCCTGATCCCCTTTCCGCACTGAACAATGTTCCCTTCTGCTCCATGACACCTGCCTCCCACCAGCTTCGTTTCTCCCCACTCCTCTCTGAGCATGACTTCCTCTCTACTTCCCACTCCTTCTTGTTTTGAGACAGTATCTCATTAGGGAAACCTGGCTGGCTTAGAGCTTGCAGCAATCCTGCCTCTGTCTCTTGAGTGCTAGGAACCACTATGCCTAGCTTTTGTTTTCATATATGAATATATATACACAAATATACATATCTAGATCAAGATTCCATATGTCAGAGAAGGTAATACTTGTCTTCAGTTTGCGGCTAGCTCATTTCACTTAACATAATAATACCCACTTTTCCACGGATATCGTCTTACAGATATCACTCTTAGAGCTGGAGAAACTTCCGCTGTGCACAGATACCTACTGAAGCCTCACCATTCCGTGGATGGACAGGCTGTGAATAATACATCAACAAATAAGCACGCAAGCATCTCTGTGGTGTGCTGACTTATTCTCCTTCGAGGGTGTGCCCAGGAGCCGTAGATTTTAAAGGGACATTTCCTCTTCTTGAGGATCGACTGATTTCCATGGTGGCTGCACAAGCCATCTCACCAGCAATGACGACACTTGTTTTTCTTGACGACGACGATAGCCATTCTGATTTTATTTACTTATTTAATTTTTTAATTTAACTTTATTTTATATGTATTGGCATGGGGGACTCAGATCCCCTGGAACTGGAGTTACAGACAGTTGTGAGCTGCACATGCGGTTGCTGGGAATTAAACCTGGATCTTCTAAAAGAGCAGCCAGCGAGTGCTCTTAACCGCTGAGCCATCTCTCCAGCTTCCATTCGGATTTTTTTTTTTTTTTTTTTTTTTGGTTTTTCGAGACAGGGTTTCTCTGTGTAGCCTTGGCTGTCCTGGAACTCACTTTGTAGACCAGGCTGGCCTCGAACTCAGAAATCCGCCTGCCTCTGCCTCCCGAGTGCTGGGATTAAAGGCGTGCGCCACCACGCCCGGCTCCATTCGGATTTTAATGAGACGGAATCTCAATGTAGTTTAGCTTGCGGCTCCCTGAAAGCTAAGGATGTTGAACAGTTTTTCAAATATTTATTAGTCATTTTTATTTCTTCCTTTGAGAACTGCCTTCATCCCATTGGCTATTTACTGGCTATTTATTGGATGATTTGGGGGTTGTATTTAATTGGGGGGTTCTTTATAGATTTTATATATTAATCTCCTATCTGACCTATAACTAGCAAAGATACGCTCCCCACCCCCCCCAATCTTTAATCTGTTCTATGGTTCCTTTTTTATTTATTTTATTTTTTGTCTACAAGTGTGATCATTTGTATAGGCTCGGCCTAGGGAGTGGCACTATTAGAGGGCGTGGCCCTGTTGGAGTAGGTGTAGCCTTGTTGGATTAGGTGTGTCACTGTGACTTTAAGACCCTCATCCTAGCTGCCTGGAAGCCAGTATTCTGCTAGCCTTCAGATGAAGATGTAGAACTCTCAGCTCCTCCTGCACCATGCCTGCCTGGATGCTTCCATGTTCCCGCCTTGATGTTAATAGACTGACCCTCGGAACCTGTAAGCCAGCCCTAATTAAATGTTGTCCTTAGAAGAGTTGCCTTGATCACAGTGTCTGTTCATAGCAGTAAAACCCTAACTTAGACAACTTAGAGTCTAAGGACCGTTTCCTGTGGGACTGGGGTCTTCTTTTCGGAAAGTCCTTGCGTAGGCCTTGATCCTGAAGAGTTTGAAGACTATGTCTTCCTCAGGTCGTTTAGCCTTGGAGGCTCGTGGCACATCTTGAGTTTATCTTTGTTTGGGATGAGAGCTGTAGATGTGCTTTCTTTCCTTTGCACGTGGTTGTCACTGTCCCAGCGCCATGTGTACAGCTGAGCTCTCTCAGCAGGGCATTTGTCTTCAGCTTGCACACTAGAGACAGAAGCTCTCACCACGCCAAGTGCGTTACTTTGTGCCCCGCCTGTCTACGGACTGCACACCACTGGCTGCTTCCCTCTCAGTAAAACTCTCAAGCCCAGAGCATCGCACACCCCAGAGGCTCAGCAGACTGATCGTGGCTATGAGAGGCTTCTCTGATTTTTGTCTTCTTGAGCACCATTTTCTCCACCCACAATCCACATTCGATTTGGAACTTATGCTTTCCTGTCCTGGGTCCAGCTCCAGCTTTCCAGGGTGTGGAAGTGACTCACAGCTGACTCAAAATTCTCTCCCACCCCATCCCTCTTTTCTCCTGCTCCAAAACCATATTTGACCCATCGAGCATGTGGGACCCACATCTAACCCAACTGCTGTGCCTTGACAGCCTTTTAACATTTCAACTGTGTTTACCAGAACCTGTTTAGTAGATCAAACCCAGGGCAGGATTCCAGGTAAGTCAGCAACCCCAGGATTGCCCACCCACACCCTCGCAGGAGAAAAAGCCTCTCTGAGAGGGAAGCAGGGTACCCAGCAGGAATCCCAGGCAAGTAGCTAAGTGTGGGGGCTTTATACGCAGAAACCTGACTCTGCAGTGAGTTAGCGATAAATAAGTTGGGCATTTTCATTAGCTCCTGGTCTCTAAATGTATTTCATCCCTCTATTTGAGATGCTGGGTTAAACGTCTATGATAAGCCCTGGTAGGGACATTTCCCAGCTTGGTGGCGCCAGAAATATGTACACAGATGGTGTGAACCATTCCTCAGCCTCATTCCACAGCTCCTGGTACATCTGTGTGGCCAAATGCTGCTGCCTCTGTGGTCCCAGAATTCACTCCTGCCTACCCATACGAGGACCAAATTGAAAATTTTTTCCCTAAGTCTTTCTTCTTTGCTGGAGTTTTTCCTCTGCTCCCATTAAAATACCGATTTTTGTGCCCCTACCCCCACCCTCCAAGCAAGATACTCAGGATCATTTTATCACCTGCGCTCACACTTTAGAGTCAGCCATACAATATCTCCCATCAAGTGGCTTTCAGGGTGGACGGGGCACCCCAAGGGAGCTGCTTTATTCCTTCTGAAGCTGACAGCGGAGTGCAAAGGACTGATTCATTTTATGTAACACAGGGCTCTGAAGGTGGAAGAAACTCAGCTGTGACCAAAAAAGGAAGTAGCGTGATTCAGCTTCCATGGGTGGGGGTGGCATGTGGAGCTGCCAATGGGTGAGGGGGCGCCAAGAGGGAGGAAGGAAGGCGGGCATATCCGCTAGTGGCAACAGGGCAGGCGGTGAGGGAGAAAGGAGAGCTGAAATCTTACCCAGCTGCTACCTTCAGAAACCTGTGAAGCTATCGCCCTTGGGGAGGAACTTCGAAAAGATTCCTCCCTGATTGTGAAGTCCTTGAGAAGTCGTGGCTTGGAAACTGTTAGAGTATTTTTACAGAAACAAGATAACCACAATAGGGCTCTACGGCTTGATGGGGGGAGGGGGAGGAGGCACGGTTTTCTGATCTCTCAAGGTGTCAAATTGTTACTGCTTTTTGGAAGGTTTATGGGAAAGTCCGGCTGGAAATACAGGACATGTACACACAGACACACACACACAGAATTGTTACTGCTTTTTGGAAGGTTTATGGGAAAGTCCGGCTGGAAGTACAGGACATGTACACACAGACACACACACACACACAGAGACACACAGACACACACACACACTCCCCCTCACATAATACTATAGAATCACAGACTAAACTCACTACACACAATCCACATAAAGTCTCATGTATACATACCACAATTACATATAGTCACACATACACACACCTCTCCTATACAGATATATAGATATACACACACATACACACACACACACACACACACACACACATATATATACACACACATATATATATACACACACATTTATATATGCCATAGAGCTATACATACTCCAATCTCCCACACAAATAAATGTCCCCACAAAGTCACACACAAGCCACTCCCACAAACCCCAAGTACCACCCACACACACTTCCCCACACACTCACCCACACACTCACCCACACATCACCCACCCACCCACACACTCACCCACACACTCACCCACACACTCACCCACACACTCCTCAAGCATCAAGCACACTAGTTCTGGTGTAGGAGTTTGGACTCAAAGGAAAGAGTTTACCAAGGGTAAGAAAACAACATTTACTTTAAAACAAAATAAACCATAAACTAGGTCAAAAGAAAAACATAAGGAGAAACTAAAAATATATTTAAAAACTGTTGGATAAGCCAATCAAGTGGATGTTATAGTGTTATAGACCTGAAGGTCAAAAAGTCAATCTCCTTTCTTCCCCCCACCCCACCCCCCTTTCTTTTAAACGGGGTCTTAGTATTGTGCTCATGCTGGCTTTGAATTCCTAGGCTCCTTGTTAAACAGGGTACCTGGGACTCTGGGGACCCACTCATCCCTCTTGGTGGAGAATGGCTATCCTCCGAAGGGGGGCATAGCAGTCTCCCTGCTTCTGCAAATAAGACCTTCATAAGCTGTACAGAAACCACAGAAGGCACCCACAAGTTCTGCCACACAATCAATACAAGTTTTAAGGGACTGTCTTTAAACCTGCATTTCTATAAACACACACAGCCGCTACGAATCCCTTCTGCCTCTAACAGGCATTTACACTGCACTTCAGGCAGTGGATGGATACCAATGAACAAGTCATGAGGACACACAGAAAGATTCCAACTCCCAGAAATGAAAAGAAAAGGGGGCGGGGGGGGGGGGTGCGTGGAGCGGCGGGGATGGTGGTTGGCTCCCCCTGGTGGCAGGACTGAAGAACAACGCCTTCTCTGGCAAGAGGTAAGGATATGATAGGGACCGAATGAGGGACCCACCCCGTTAGCTCACGATTGGTCTCACGGACCACAGACATGCTCACTCTGACGCTCTTCCCTATTACTGCTATATGTTCCCAAATTCTGGGGACCTCTCCTAGTTCTAATCTTGTCCTCGCGAGAACACACCAGCTTCCATTCGGGTATCAATTTGTAAATGTGGCCCGTGATAATTTAGGACTTGACTTAGGTTCCCCTGAGTTATTGCTCCAGGGCACTGGGCAGTTACTGGGTTCTAGTACTAAGTTTGGATGCTGAATATCTTCTAAAAGGTCAGTGGGCTACAGGCTCGACCAACAAGAAGACACCCCTGGAAAGTGCCGGAAGCTTTCCTGCGTAGGTTGGTGTGTGTGTGTGTGTGTGTGTGTGTGTGTGTGTGTTTGTGTGTGTGTAAAACGCTACTTCAGGAGATTTGTAAATCCCAGTTTTTTCCTCTCCGCCACACGCTGGTACCAGGCTGTGATGCCTTTCTACCAGCCCAAAGCTATGGGTTAGAGCCACGGAAACTCCGAGAATAGACCTTTTCTCTTTATAAATTGATTGTCTCTAGCAATTTTTGTTACAGAGACAGAGGCTGATACACATGGCTTTGCATGCGAAGTACTACAACTTGAGGGGGAAAATTATGTATTCGTTTTGGTGATGGTATGTTGCCAGGGATCCAATCTGAAGCCTGTGTATGCTAAGTAAATTCTTTTTTGTTGTTATTGAGACATAAGGTCCCTCTCCTTCCCCAACCACCCCCCCAGCACCAACCCCCCCACCCTCAAGAGAGTGCGTGTGCGTGTCTGGCTTGTAATTTGCTGTGTAGACCAGGCTGGCCTCAAATTCACAAGATCCACCTGCCTCTGGTTCCCAGGTACTGAGATTAAAGGCCTGTGCTATCACAACCAGTTTACATAAATTCTTGAATCTGATCAAAAGAAGGTTGCAATCCTTTAGTCCCAGCATTTGGGAAGCAGAAGCAGGTAGATCTCTGTGAGTTTGAGGTCAGCCTGGTCTACATAGTAAGTTCCAGAACAGTCAGAGGTATATAGTCAGACTCTGTCTCCAAAAAAAGAAGAAGAAGAAGAAGAAGAAGAAGAAGAAGAAGAAGAAGAAGAAGAAGAAGAAGAAGAAGAAAGAGAGAGAGAGAGAGAGAGAGAGAGAGAGAAAGAAAGAAAAAAAGAAAGAAAGAAAGAAAGAAAGAAAGAAAAGAAAAGAGAGAAAGAAAGAAAGAAAGAAAGAAAGAAAGAAGAAAAAAAGCCTTCTGTAGTCAAGTAAATAAAACATCTACACTTAAAAAGACAACCCCAATCATCTCCCCAGTTTCCTACTCTCCTATCTTGTCCAAACGTCTCTCACTTGGTTTTCTCAAACCTCTATTTAAGAGCAGTTTTGATGTAGTTCTAGAAACATAACATTTTGTACTCATTAGAAAAGCAAGACACACACACCTTTTCTTTTGCAAAGAAGCCCACAAGAGTCATTCTTTCTGAGTAATGTAATCCAGTATGGTATTTATCTGCAGAACAGGTTGGACCATGCTCTGACAGACACTTCCTTTCCGGACACTATGTTAGCTGAAGGGGAAAAGCCATAAACACTCATCATCCCAGGAGATAGCAGAGCCCTGGCTGGTTAATGAGCCACCAGTACAAACACCTGGCAATTTGTCCCCGCCCCCCTGTTCAGCCAGGTTCTCCACACCAGAGTCCTCACTTCCCATTTATGACTCTGTGACCTTGTTTGTAAATTTTTCCAAGACTTAGTTTTTTTTAGAGACAATTTTATTTGCTTCACAGGTCCACAAAAAGATTACATGAAATAATGTCTCTGGATCTCTGACACCCACTTTATATATTGTGTATGCATATTTTCACGTGGAAATGTCTGTAAGGATATTATCAGAGTGTGATGGTTTGTATATGCTTGACCCAGGGGGTGTCCTTGTTAGGAGGTGTGGCCTTGTTGGAGTGGGTGTGTCGCTGTGGGCATGGGCTTAAGACCCTCACCCTAGCTGCCTGGAAATCAGTCTTCCACCAGCAGCCTTCAGATGAAGATGCAGAACTCTCAGCTCCTCCTGCACCATGCCTGCCTGGATGCTGCCATGCTCCCACCTTGATGATAATGGACTGAATCTCTGAACCTGTAAGCCAGCCTCAATTAAATGTTGTCCTTAGAAGAGTTGCCTTGGTCACGGTGTCTGTTCACAGCAGTAAGACCCTAAGACACAGAGTATAAAGAAATTTTTAACCCAAATAAGTCTTCAGAGGTATGGTTGTAAACGACAGTTCCTTCGCTGGAGTCCTGGGAGCCCTCATCCTGGCTGGTGCTGGGTACCATCAGAATTTTCCAGGAATGTACAGTGGAAGATTGATGCACAAGGTTTCTCAGAAATGAGACTACCCTGCATTCAGAAAATAGACACAACCTGGAACTGGTGATGAATGCCTTTAATCCTAGCACTCAGAAGGTAGAGGCAGGATCTCTGTGAGATCAAGGCCAGCCTGACCTACAGAGCTAATTCCAGAACAGCCAGGGCTACTCTGTCTTGAAACAAAACAAACAAAACAAGAAAGAAAGAAAGAAAGAAAGAAAGAAAGAAAGAAAGAAAGAAAGAAAGAAAGAAAGAAAGAGAAAGAAAGAAGAGAAAATAGACATGACTCAACAGTTACTCTGTAACACCCTGCTATGCTTTGACTGTTCCCACAAGAGCACATGTTGACATTTGGTCTCTGCCATGAAGTGGTATATGGTGGGTGTGATGGGCTGTCTGATTGGGTCATGAGGATGTCCATGATCCAGGACAACCAGAGCCATTCCTGGATCCACGGACTGATGAGTCTCTTGGGAACGAGCCTATTGCCAGAGCTGTTTTGGTTCTATCTCTCGCACACACTCCTTGCGCCATGTGATGTCAGCTTTCCTCTACACACTGGGACTCTGCAGACAGGTGCCTAAGAAGGACATGACCAGACACAGCTTAACCCTGAGTGTCCCACTCTTTAGAACTGTGAGCCGAGTCTTCTCCCCCTGCAAGTTAGCCAGTGTCAAATGTTGTGTTATGGCAACAGAACACAGACAAAGACGACTCCCGAGTTTAAGCAAGCTACACATCATTTCTTCGCCTACAGCTGTTACCGATGGCACTTGCAGCAGATCTATCCTGAGAACAATCAAGGGGAAACTGGACTATATATATAAACCAAAAACACCTTTAAACATTATACCCCGGTGTCCTTACGAGCAAGACTTCTGAGAAGAAGTGTCAAATGTAGGACTCCCACTGGTAGAGGTCTCCAAGGTTGTCAAGTCCTCTTGGGCAAAGGAGCAGAGGATGAGGCTTAGTGATGCCTTTCATCGTGGGAACCTCTCAACCAGTCCATGAAAAAGCCAAAGGCAACAGAGCCCACGACTGAGCAGAGAGCGGCAGAAGGCATGCTGTTACTGTGTTGCAGAGGAAGTGACATCTTTAAGATGGGTTCGGCTGCTGTAGTATGCACAAGAAAGGTCCTGGGCTGGTGAGATGGCTCAGTACCAGCACCCGACTGCTCTTCCAAAGGTCCAGAGTTCAAATCCCAGCAACCACATGGTGGCTCACAACCATCCTTAACGAGATCTGGTGCCCTCTTCTGGAGTGTCTGAAGACAGCTACAGTGTACTTACATATAATAAAATAAATTAAAAAAAAAAAAAAAGAAAGGTCCTACTGGGAACGTCCCTTTCTCTTAGGTACCACACCCTCCCCCATCCTCAAGGTCACCTCCTCTGCCTAACTCCTAGCCCTGGGTGAGGGTGAGACACATTCAATCTGCATATATTTAGAAAGGTTTTCCCAGGTGCATGTAAATTCCATGCAAGTAACATACTCATAGTGCTTAGAGAGCAGCCTGTTAACTTTTGCTGAGCCTTCAGTTATAAATTTCTCACCCTCAGTTTATGAGAAAAGAAAACAAACAAACAAACAAACCAGCCACCGAGAGGGAAAACCCAGAAGGAAAAGACAGACTATATTAATGAACTTTAAGTGGTATTATAGGATGGATATGATGGCACACACCTGCAATTGCTAGCATATGGGAAACCGATGCAAGAAGAGTCAGAGTTCAAACCTAACCTGGGCTGTATAGCATGTCATGTCAAGAGAAGGTGGGGGTGGGGGGTGGAGAGAGAGAGAGAGAGAGGAGAAAGGGCCACTCAACCCTTAAATACTATACTAGAGCAACTGACTTGTTTTCTATTATATACCTAGAAGTAATTTCATGAAGCCCAGGCTAGCCAAAATCTTGATATGTAGTTAGGGTTTCTATTGCTGTGAAGAGACACCATGACCATGGC
Organism: Mus caroli; assembly: GCF_978045245.1. Classification (NCBI taxonomy): domain Eukaryota; kingdom Metazoa; phylum Chordata; class Mammalia; order Rodentia; family Muridae; genus Mus; species Mus caroli. The sequence continues at coordinate 104,889,459 of NW_028227265.1, read as the reverse complement.
AACTCTCATACAGGAAAGCTTTTAATTGGTACTGGCTTACAGTTTCACAGGTTTAGTCCATTATTGTCAAGTTGGGAAACATGGCAGCATATAGGCAGACTGGTGCTGGAGAAGGAGCTGAGAGTTCTACATCTGGATAGGCAGGCAGCAGGAAGTAGGAAAGTGGTTTTACTCAAACCACCACAATGACCTGAACTTTTCATCCTCCTGCCTCCATTTCTTCTTTCCTCCCTCCCTTCCTTCCTTTCTTCTTTCCTGTCTGTCTGTCTTCCCTGTCTGTCTTGCCTCTCTCTCTCTCTCTCTCTGTCTCTCTCTCTCTCTCTTCTCTATCTCCCTCCCTCCCTCCTTCCCTCTCTCTCTCTCTCTGTTTGTTTGTTTTTGTTTTTTTGTTTTTGGTTTTCCGAGACAGGGTTTCTCTGTATAGCCCTGGCTGTCCTGGAACTCACTTTGTAGACCAGGCTGGCCTTGAACTCAGAAATCCACCTGCCTCTGCCTCCCGAGTGCTGGGATTATGTTTCTCTCTCTCTCTCTCTCTCTCTCTCTCTCTCTCTCTCTCTCTCTCTCTCTCTCTCTCTCTCTCTCTCTCTCTCTCTCTCTCTCTCTCTCCTTCCTCCCTCCCTCCTTTCTTTCTTTCTTTCTTTCTTTCTTTCTTTCTTTCTTTCTTTCTTTCTTTCTTTCTTTCTTTCTTTCAAGGAGGTGTGGATTTCAAGGTAGAGCCTCACTATGTAACTCTAACTGTCCTGGAACTCCCAGAGATTGTCCTGCCTCTGTCTCCACAGTAATGAAACTGAAGGTGTGTGTGACTATGCTCAGCTCCTGCCTCCATTTCTCAAGTGTTGGGACTACAATCACCGTCCTCGACCTGATTGGCTATTTTAGTGGGGAAATTGCTAGGGCCTGATTTCACATTGGCGATTCTAGAATCTCAGATAGAATACATGGTTTGTTATAAATAAGAAAAAGCCAAACTGGGAAGCAAAAACAAGCTATGTTGTCCTATAATAAAGAACATAAAGCTAGAGACGGAACAATAAAGAATAACACCACAGGTTGATTTATGTTAAAAAAAAAAATCATACCTGCAAGGAGTGGCACACAACTTTGATCCCAGAACTCCCTAGACAGGTGGATCTCTATGCATGTGAGGCTAGCTTGGTCAAAATCGTGAGTTCTAGGCCATCATGGCTCACTAGACATAGTGACACCATGTCTAACATAGATAGATAGATAGATAGATAGATAGATAGATAGATAGATAGATAGATCATGACTACTGAATTTATATTGGGATATATTCCAGATAGTAAAAACTAGAGAAATCTGAATAAAATATGGGTTTTGGTTAATAATATGGTATCAATGTTGACTCATTAGTGTAACAGATATGTTGTAGTAAAACAACACGCTGCTAAAAGAAGAAACACCACATGGAATACAAGGGAGGTCTCTATATCAACTTTTCTGTAGGGTAAGGAAAAGATCGCTTAAGAAATAACTCTCCTCCGTACCAGCATTTGAGAGGCAGAGGCAGGCAGATTTCCAGATTCAAGGCCAACCTGGTCTACAGACAGGTTGTTCTCAGTCTCAGGACAGCCAGGTAATTTCCCTCAAAGCTTAACAAATGAAGACAGCAGAAAAAGTCTATAGACTTGCATAAAATACACATTAACTAAGCACATGGGGTGCTGTGTACTTAACATCACTTAAAGTACCTTATATCAGTACTGTAATGGGTAGTATTTTTAAAATTTATTTAAATTATTTTTATCTTAATGAGTGTTATGGTTGTGTGTATGACAAACAAGAAGAACATGTCAGATCCCCTGGAGTTGGAATTTTGGGCAGTTGTGAGCTGTCGTGTGGGTACTGGTGTCATGTGGGTACTGGTGTCATGTGGGTACTGGTGTCGTGTGGGTACTGGTGTTGTGTGGGTACTGGTGTCGTGTGGGTACTGGTGTCGTGTGGGTACTGGTGTCATGTGGGTACTGGTGTTGTGTGGGTACTGGGAACTGACTGGGGTCTTCTGCAGGAGCAACGAGTGCCCTTAACTCCTGCGCCAGCTCTCCAGCCCCTATGACAGGTAATCTTGATTATTAATTTGGTGGAATTTAGAAGCACCTGGAAACAAATGTCCAGGCTTGTCTGCGAGACTTTATTTAGATTAGGTTGAGTGGAATGACCAACCCTAAGTGATACCTTCCCACGGGTGGGGGTGGGGATGGGGGTTGGGGTGGGGGCTGGGTTTAACGAAAAGGAGAAACTGAGCCAAGCAAAAGCAGACATTGCTCTTGCTTCCCGACCGCAGATGCAGTGAGACTAGCGACTTCGTACTTCTATTACTACGTCCTCCCTGTCAGGGTGGACAGTAACATCAAACTGTGAGTCAAAAAAACCGTCCTTCAGTAAGTTCCTGCTGTGGGGTTATTAAGGTAACAAATACAATTGATTAGTCGTTATCATTGGAGATGCAAAGAGACATCAAATTCAGCACTGCTTCACAACTATGAGAACGGCTATTGCAAAGAGCTCGGTAGTTAAGAGCATCTGCTGTCCTTCCAGAGCATGGGGTTCAGTTTCCAGCACTCACGACCAACCACCTGTAACTCCCCCTTCAGGGGGGTCTCACACCTCTACTGGGCTCTTCAGACCCCAGGCATGCACACAGGGTACCTACATACATGTAGGCAAACACTCATATACATGAAATAAAAATAATCTTTAAAAGGGGAGGGGGAGGGGCTGGAGAGATGGCTCAGCGGTTAAGAGCACCGACCGCTCTTCCAGAGGTCCTGACTTTCATTCCCAGCAACCACATGGTGGCTCACAATCATCTGTAATGAGATGGGATGTCCTCTACTGGTGTGTCTGAAGAGAGCAATGGTGTACTCATATACATAAATAAATATTTTTTTAAAAAATAAAATAATAGAAAATAAAACATAAAATAAAATAAAAAAGGGAGGGTGGAATGGAGAGGTGATTTCAGTAGCCAAGAATACTTGCTTCTCTTGTAGAGGACCAGGGTTCAGTTCCCAGAACTTGGCTCACAAGCATCCACAACTCCAGTTCCAAGGCATCTGGCAACCTCTGCAGGCACTGCACGCACATGCAGACAAGTACTGACTATATATATATATATATATATATATATATATATAATGAAAAAGAAAATTATAAGCACAGAGAAGGGCAAGGAGAAACTGGAACATTCATGCTTTGTTAGTGACAACATAAAATGTTGTGGCCACTTTGGGAAACCTCAAAAAAAAAAATCAGAATCACTCAGTCGTTCTAGCATTCCTGTGCACACAGCCCAAAAACCTAGAGCAGGGTCTCACTTGTGCCTGAATGTTTAAAGCAGAATTGTTCACACTAATTAAAACAAGGAATCAATTCACATGACCACCCACAAATGAATGAAGAAAAAGAATCTCTCTCTCTCTCTCTCTCTCTCTCTCTCTCACACACACACACACACACACACACACACAGTCTGAGCAACAGTTTATTCATTCTGATGCATACTACAACATGAACAGATCTGTAAACATCATGCTAAGTGAAATAAGCCGGACTGTCTAAGTTAGGGTTTTACTGCTGTGAACAGACACCATGACCAAGGCAACTCTTCTGAGGACAACATTTAATTGGGGCTGGCTTACAGGTTCAGAGGTTCAGTCCATTATCATCAAGGTGGGAGCATGGCAGCATCCAGGCAGGCATGGTGCAGGAGGAGCTGAGAATTCTACATCTTCATCTGAAGACTGCTAGCAGAATACTGGCTTCCAGGCAGCTAGGATGAGGGTCTTAAAGCACCCACAGTGACACGCCTACTCCAATAAGGCCATACCTTGTAATAGTGCCACCCCTGGGCCGAGCATATACAAAGCATCACACAGACACAGGAAGAAAGAATATTGGATGATTCAATTTGTATGAGGGCACCTAGGATAGGCAGATACAGACCAAAAAGCAGGCCAAAGGTTCCCAGGAGAAGGTGACAAGTAATGGGAGCCAACACTGAATGAGTGCAGAGTCTGTCTGCAGTTGTGAAAGGGGCTTAGCAGCAGTTATGGCTGCACACATTATTCGTGTTACTAAATCACATACTTACAAATGTAAAACTGTATGTGTGCACATACTAGCACCTACCCACACATGTACACACAAATGATTAGAATTGTGAGCTTTAGCATCAATTCTGACCACAACGTGGGAAACAGAAAAATAAAAAAAAAGCATGCCCGCCCTCACCCCCATAGCTAGAACGAGCTTCGTCAGACGGCAGACCCACGTGGATGGTGCCGGTTCACTCTGGCCTCGGGTTAATGACTTTCTGTATAGTATAGCCGACTCTGGCATCTCACCAGCTCAGACTCCAGACAATCCAGCAGCTGTGCCATTTTTATTATTGTTTTCCTTCATTCTTGTGTTTAATCCTGAAATGTGTGCCAACTGGGAGAGGGTGTGGGGTGAGGGGAAGGTGGGGAGCTGATGGACTCTAGGTTAACCCCAAACGGGAAGAGTTTGTGGAAGGAAGTTGTGCCTGCACCCTACTCAGTAGCTATCTTGACTGAGTGTGTGACTGTGACTATTTCTAGCCCCTGACACACAGAAGTGATAGCCCCACATAACACACACTGACTTGGTCACACACACACTTGGTCACATACACACATACACTCTTGGTCACATACACACACACATACACACACATATACTTGGTCACATGATCACACACACACTTGATCACATACGCACACATACTTAATCACATATACACACACTTGGTCACACACACACACACACACACACTTGGTCACTGACCTAGCCCATTGTTCACTAAATCTCAAATGGAAAGACTGGTTCAGAAATGTCACAGGTGCACATCTTATATTTCAGACAGACAAGCTAATAAGAATGAGGTGATTATTTATAAATCACAGGCTCTGATTTATGTCAATTTCCCAAAACTGCCCCCCACAAACCTCTCATCGTTCTTAGAAAAGCCACCATGGACACATTGCCGAAAGCAATCAGCCAAAGAAGTGGGGGTGAAGGGGGAGGGAGGTGTTTTAAACATCGCAGCAAACTATCCCACACCCACCCACAGGGTGCCTACCTTCTTGATAGTTTTTTTCCAGAAAATTACATGAAATAAAAATTCAGAGGTGGGAGATGTCAAGATGGCTCAGTGGGTAAGAACACTGACTGCTCTTCCAAAGGTCCCTAGTTCAAGTCCCAGCAACTACATGGTGGCTCACAACCACCTGTAATGAGATCTGAAACCCTCTTCTGGTGTGTCTGAAGACAGCTACAGTGTAGTTATGTATAATAATAAATAAATCTTTGGGCTGGAGTGAGCAGGGCCAACCGGAGTGAGCAAAGTGAACAGAGGTCCTGAATTCAATTCTCAACAACCACATGAAGGCTCACAACCATCTGTACAGCTACACTGCACACATATACATAAAATAAATCAATAAATCCTTAAAAACAGAATTGAGTTGGTGATGCAGCTCAGTTGAGAGAGAACCTGAGTGGCAAACCTGAGGCTTTTAGGTTCAATTCCCAGCTCTGCATAAAACCAGGATTGGCCGTGCACACCTGTAACCCCAGCACTGGCAAAGCCAAGGCAGCTATTTCCCCAGAGTCCTAAAGTAAGCGTCCTCAATGCAGTGTCACAAGAATTCTAACCCAGGTCTGCCTGACCCCACAGCTGTCCTCAGTCCTCAAAGCCCCTAGGAATGAATGAATGAATGAATCTCCTCCAGCTTTTTTGTTTGTTTTGTTTTGTTTTTCAAGACAGGGCTTCTCTGCATGGCCCTGGCTGTCCTGGGCTCAGAGATCTGCCTGCCTCTGCCTTCTGAGGGCCAGGATTAAAGGTATGCACCACCAATGTCCTGCAAATTTAAAATTCTTTATTTTATTTTTTATATTTATTTATTTATGTATTTATTTATTTATTTTTGCCTGCTTGAACATTTGTGCACTCTGTGTGTGCCTGATGGGTTTGGAAAGTCAAAGGAGAATATCAGATTCTCAGCTTGGAGTTAGCGGTGTGAGCAACAGTGTGGGTCCTGGGAATCAAACCCAAGGCCCAGGGAAGAACAGTCAGTTCTCTTAACCACTAAACCATCTCTCCAGTCTGTCTCGAGCTTTTTACCCAAGCCCTGGGCTCAGAGAAGGTCGGCGGCTAAACTTTCAATACTGACGAATTTGACCTCAAGCCAGACATTTGTTTCCATGCACGTCTCTGCTTCTTTGTATTTCTCAGCTGAGTTCTGGAAAAAGCTTTATCTGAAGGACGAACTGTGAACATTCCCAAAGACAGTTTCTCCCTCAAAAGAAAAACCGCCTTTGAGTGCATTAGTCACATGACTTTCATGCTAATGGGGACATCCTTGATGTCAATGTTATCCAGGGCAGCCACATATCCGACAGGAAGTCTGTGGGGACCATGTGAACAATGAGTCCTTGCTCTCTTGGAGACCCTGGGGACACTTGTCACATGTGTGTCCACTCAGCCGCACTTGGGTTAAAAAGAATTCTTTTTGCTTATGAAATCTCATCTTTCTCAAGAGTCCATTTTTTTTCTTTTTTTTTTTTTTTTACCTCTTGAAACAGGGTTTCTCCGTGTAGCCCTGGCTGACCTGGAACTTGTTCTGTAGACCAGGCTGGCCTCAAACTCACAGAGATCTGTTTGTCTCGACCTTCCAAGAGCTGGGACTAAAGTCATGCACCACCATGCCTGGCTTCAAAACGGGTCTTTTAGTGGTGCTCGCACGAGTCTGCTGAGGCTGCCTCACTGAGGAGAGCCTGGGTACTCTAATGCGACCAAAAATCCCAGTCCTGAGTATGAAACCCAGAGCTTAGGCAAGCCTCTACCACTAACTTATATCCCCGTGTCCTTCTTAATTGAAGTGAAGAGAGGCTGTATTCCTAAGCAAACACCAAGGTTGACCGTCATTTGCATTAGTCAATTTTAGGCAAGTTTGGCCATACATAGAAGGGACAGGAGGAAACTCCAGGGGAACAGCAAGACACTAGATAATTTAACAACTGATGACGTAACACCCCAGCAGCTGAACTCACGTGCACCTTCATTTCTTCAAATGCTGCCAATGAGCAGGTTCACTATTCACTTTCAAACTATGCAGTAAACCTGGCCACCATTGGCAAAGAACATTCAGCTTCCATCCTTGGCTGAGAGAATAGACTGTATGTTCCAGATAAAACGGTTCACAGATAAAAAAAAATGGTTGTGATTCTTACAACCGTCTATCAACCTCGGAGCAGCCTGTGAAGCTGTTCCTACCATTCGGTTAACAAAGGAGGAAGCTGAGACCCTGAGACACTTAGAAATAGATAAAAGTCCCCCAGCTGTCAGGAAACAGACCCTGGACTTAGAGGCACAGCTATTCCCATCCCTCACAGACACACCCATCTGTCTGTGTGTGTCTCTGTGTGTGTCTGCACATCTGCGTCTCTGTCTCGCTCAGAGTAGTTTATTTTTATTTTATGAATATGAGTGTTTTGCCAGCATGTATGTACGTACACCACATTTGTGTGGTGCCCAAAGAAGTCAGAAGATGACGTCAGATCCCCTGGAATGCTATGGAAGTTTCTGAACCACCCTGTTGGTGCTGGGAATTGAACTCAGATCCTTGGCAAAAATCCAGAGTGCTCTTAACCACTGAGCCATCTCTCCAGCCTCTATTTTTCTTTCTTTTTGGTTTGTGTTTGCTTGTTTGTTTGTTTGTTTGTTTGTTTTGAGTCAGGGTTTCTCTGTGTAGCCCTGGCTGTCCTGGAACTCACCTTGTAGACCAGGCTGGCCTCGAACTCAGAGATCCGCATGCCTCAGTATCCTGAGTGATAGATTAAAGGTGTGTACCACCACCATCACCAAACCATTAGGCTTTTCTTTCTTTCTTTCTAAAGATTTATTTATTTTATGTATATGAGTACACTGTAGCTGTACCATCATGTGGTTGCTGGGAACTGAACTCAGGACCTCTGCTTGCTCCAGCCCACTCACTTGCTCTGGCTCAAAGATTTATTTATTATCATATCTAAGTACACTGTAGCTGTCTTTAGACACACCAGAAGAGGGCGCCAGATCTCATTACGGATGGTTGTGAGCCACCATGAGGTTGCTAGGATTTGAACTCAGAACCTTCAGAAGAGCAGTTAGTGCTCTTAACCACTGAGCCATTTTCACCAGCCCTTATGTTTGTTTCTTAAGAGTTTGGTTTGCCAGGCAGTGGTGGCGCATGCCTTTAACTCCAGTCCTTGGGAGGCAGAGTCAGGTAGATTTCTGAGTTCGAGGCCAACATGGTCTACAGAGTGAGTTCCAGGACTTTAGCAATTTTTTTATATTTTTGTATTAAGCAATGCCAATTCAGGGAAAATGAAAAAAAAAGGGGGGTGGTGGTGAGGTGGGGTTCTGTCAAGTGAACTAAAACTCTGATATTTTTCCCCACCTTTTTCAGGGGGGAGGTAGCTACAACAAGAGCTTTGAAGTTAGACACCCTGGGATCTACTACTTTCTAGCTAGTTGACGTTAGACCAATTACTTGATTTCTCTGTGTTTCAGTTTACTTACTGATAGAATAGCAATACAAGAAATGAATTCAGTGTTCTTGGAGATTAAATAGCACAAAGCAATTATTAAGGTTTTTTTTTTTTTTTTTTTTTTTTTTTTTTTTTTTTTTTTTTTTTTACAAATCTTACATACTCAGTGAATCTCAATGATTCTTTCTACTAACGAGTTGTCCAAAATACGTTTTGGTTTCTAATCCTTTGTAAACATTAGGAGGTCCAGAGCTAGTGACATATGGTTCAACCGTTAAAGAAAGTTGATACTAAGTTGATATTAAGCCAGATGATCTGAATTCGACTCCAGGAGCCCACTTGCTGGAAAGCAAGCTGGCCTCCACATGTGCGCCCTGACACAAATAAATAAGCATAAAAAATAATAAAGGTTTTTAAATAGTTGGAGGTAAAAATGATGTATTTAGTATTTGGATACCAGAAAGCTGTTTTCCATTGAAAAGATGTTTTGTTTTGTTTTGTTTTGTTTTGTTTTTTTAAAGAAAGAGAGAAAAGCGTTGCCCTACCACAGCGTCTATCTCCTTCAAACTTGGGTTGAAGTTTGCTGGAAATAAAGAGCCATCTTCCGCATCCACTCGCGTGCGCGTGTGCACACTCGCGAGAACAAACATATACACCACCACCACCCCAGACACACACACACACACTCAGAGAGAGAGAGAGAGAGAGAGAGAGAGAGAGTGTGTTTGAACTGTTCCGACAGTTCTTTATCAACATGTCCCCCTCTCCCCACGCACAGCCAACTTTTACTACGCCCCGCTTCGAGTTCCTTAACGGTACTTGCTGTCCCCAGCTGTCGCTGTCCCGGAACAAAGCACTTACTGCAGCGACAATGCTGCCCTTCTCTGAGGTCATCATGAAACTCGCCGCAAACAAGAGGGAATTCTTGGGAGCCACAAGCGCCACATCCCCGTCCCTGGACCCCGCAGGCCCGGACCGGTCTCAGCGAGCACCCCCACCCTGTCCGGCGCCCGTCCTGTCCTGGGTCCCCAAACCCCACGCCCTGCGCAGACTCACGCGACATCCACGGCTGTCGGGGGCGTCTCCCACGCGAGCCCCGGGCCACGATCCTGGGAGTGCGAGCCGCCCATCACAGCCAGCCCACGGGTGACCTCGCAGGAGGCGGCGGGAGGAAGGGCCAGAAGCAGGGCGGGGCCGCAGCCACCTCCCGCCGGTCCGCCCGCCCGCTAGCTCGCCCTGGCTGCAACCAATGCAACCAACCAAAGCCTGGCTACTTCTGTCACCGTGTTCATCCCAACTAGCTGGGTTACTTGGGACAAGTTATTGCACCCTTTCTGAGCCTTGCTTTCTATTTGGTTTCTAATCCTTTGTAAACATTAGGAGGTCCAGAGCTAGTGACATATGGTTCAACCGTTAAAGAAAGTTGACACTAAGTTGATATTAAGCCTGACGATCTGAATTCGACTCCAGGAGCCCACTTAAATAAGGGAGTGTGTTCACCGCTAAATGGGCACTTTGCCTCTGACGACCTTAGAAGGAACTCTTTTCCAAATCATAAGAGGGGAAGAAACAAAACAAAACAAAACAAGGCAGCCCTTTAAATCCCAGCACAGAGGCAGGTGGATCTCTGTGAGTTCGAGGCTTGCCTGATCTCCGCAGTAAGTTTCAGGACAGCAAGACCCTGTCTCGAAAAAAAAAAAAAAAGAAAGAAAGAAAAAAGAAAAAAAAAAAGAAACCAAAATAAAAAGTAAGGAGAAGGAAGAGGATGAGGAGGAAGAGAAAGAGGAAGAGAAAAAGAGGAAGGAGAGGGGAAGAAACTGCCTGAGGTCAGATTCTCCTTCCTTCAGAATGAGTCTCACCCTCAGGCACACCTCCGCACTTCTCTCCTCTCCAGCAGGCTGTGATGGCTTTTTACCTGGCACACTGGGAAGCCTTTTTCTGCTCACATCCGTCCATCTTTCCATCCCTAGTCAATCTCCTTCTATCACATAATTCTGTATTCTTCCAACACACCCTTTGGTATCTCCCTCTCTAGAATGCCAGGTCCCTGAAGACAGCAGCGAACTTGTTTCTTGTCTGCTGGCCCGGAATGGTCTCGAATCCCTAATCTTTTTGCTCCACCTCCCAAGTGCGAATATTAATAAGTACGTGCCAGAGGATCCAGCTATTTGCTCTTTTTGTTTGGTTGGTTCGTTGGTTGGTTTCGTCTGGTTTGGTTTGGTGGGTTGTTTTGCAAAGAAGTCTTGCAAAGGTTACAAAAGGCTGGCCTTCAACTGAGTTCTGATTTTTCAGAAGCCCAGGCCACTGTTAGAATGTAACTTTTATAATGACTAGAAGATTCTCGTTCTCCTGCCTCCTAACCTAGTGTTTGTCTCCTACTTTACTAGCAATAAATACACACTAGTTGAACAAACCCATTAATTGCTGGACCCACAGAACAGGGCCAAACATTAACTCTCATCTTGACTGGAAGCTATAGGAAAATAAAGAGGTGTGTGGCTACTCTTTCATTTTTCTAGGAAGAATAAGAAAGTCTTACCTTTACAACAGATTTCTCTTGTGTTTCAAAGTATTAACGACCTATCATTTACCCTCCCTGCTCAACCGGAGAAGCCCTGAGGTTTCTCAATGCTGATACATCTGAGGTGGGAAATTAAAAATTAATTAAATAGCATCATGAAGCTGGAACTGGGATTTTTGTAACAAAGGTTTAAACAGCTGGAGAATCCAGCTGCAGGCAGGAGCGCATCTTGTAAAAGTCCAGGTTCTTCACTGGTTGTGTGGAACTTCAGTGCCCTGGGGCTCGGCTCCTCCTCCTGGGAAGGTCTTCATTCTCTGTAGGGCCTGCCAAGGGAAATAGGAGGGATGGGGCAGGCAGCAGGCTGGAACCAGAAAGTTTCCTTCCCTGGGCTGAGAAGATGGAGTGTGGGACCCTTTATTTCTGTTAGTGCAGAAAGGCACAGAGCAGTGTCACTAAAGTGGTTTGAAAGGAAAAGGTGCGGCTGAAGGCGGAGCTCAGTATTAGCACTGTTGACTAGGATGCTTGAAACTATCTTTGATTCCTGGAACTAAAGAAGAAAAGAAGGAGGGGGGTGAGAAGGAGGAAGAGGAGGAGGAGGGGGGAGAGGAGAAGGAGGAAGAGGGAGGGGGGAGGAGGAGGAGGAGGAGGAAGAAGAAGAAGAAGAAGAAGAAGAAGAAGAAGAAGAAGAAGAAGAAGAAGAAGAAGAAGAAGAAGAAGAAGAAGAAAGAGGAGGAGAAAGAAGGAGGAAGAGGAGGAGGAGGAGAAGAAGAAGAAGAAGAAGAAGAAGAAGAAGAAGAAGAAGAAGAAGAAAGAGGAGGAGAAAGAAGAAGGAGGAGGAGGAGGAGAAGAAGAAGAAGGAGGAGAAGGAGAAGGAGGAGGAGAAGAAGAAGAAGAAGAAGAAGAAGAAGAAGAAGAAGAAGAAGAAGAAGAAGAAGAAGAAGAAGAAGAAGAAGAAGAAAGAGGAGGAGAAAGAAGAAGGAGGAGGAGGAGGAGAAGAAGAAGAAGGAGGAGAAGGAGAAGGAGGAGAAGAAGAAGAAGAAGAAGAAGAAGAAGAAGAAGAAGAAGAAGAAGAAGAAGAAGAAGAAGAAGAAGAAAGAGGAGGAGAAAGAAGAAGGAGGAGGAGGAGGAGGAGAAGAAGAAGGAGGAGAAGGAGAAGGAGGAGGAGGAGAAGAAGAAGAAGAAGAAGAAGAAGAAGAAGAAGAAGAAGAAGAAGAAGAAGAAGAAGAAGAAGAAGAAGAAGAAGAAGAAGAAGAAGAAGAAAGAGGTGGAGGAGGGAAAGAGGAGACTGACTGAATAGATACAGAAGGAGAGAGAGAGAAAAAGGGAGAAAGAGAATAGGAAATCTGCTCTGTTGCAGAGACAGAGACAACCAGGGAGCAAAGACTCTATAAAAATAAGTGAATGACTGAGACCTGTGTCATGGTGTGGGGTGTTTATCCACAAGGTTGCCTTGTTTGTCTGGCTGCCCTGGCAGTTCACAGGAAAGGCTTATGCTTAGCTGGATCTCCAGAGTCACGGGAGTGATGATAGGAAGGTGGCACATCCTGTCCTCGGGAAGGAGCTGATGAGAGCTCTTCAGGAAGCATGGCCAAGACAGATTGAGATTCCAGGATGCTCTGCAGCCCCCAGGATACACTTTGTGTTCCCACGGATGCAGAACCAAGACTCTTTATCTCTTGCTGGCACAGCCGTGGTCTTCCAGATCAGAACACGCTGTGGGATTGTCTGCTATCTCTGTTTAATGCGCCTTTGTTCAAATTCCTGTCTCTTTTTTTATGCTTCAGTTAAACACTAAGAGACATCAGCATGCCCAATGCAGACATAGTTTGCGTGTGAGTGCAACTCTGTCTCTCTAAAACAGCTTGATCAGATGAGTATCAGGTTTCAGAAGACGTCACCCTGAGAAGTGCATGCTGATCTCAAAGACTCAACATTTCACCGATATCATTTCCATGTTGATTTAAAAAAAACTTTAAATTTTTATTATTCTATGTGCATGAATATTTTGCTTGTGTGTATGTCTGAGCATCATATGCAAGCCTGATTTGAGAGGAGGCCAGAGAGGGCATCAGGCTGTAACTGAAGTTACAGGTGGCTGTGAGCTGCTGTGTGGGTGCTGGGAATCAAACTCAGGTCCTCTAGAAGGGCAGCCCAGTGCTCTTAACTGCTGAGCCATGTGTTCTGCCCCTTACATGTCCATTTATAAAGGATAAAATTGCTTCATATTTTTAGAGCAGCGTGAATGCTCCAATGCCATCATCCTCTTTCAAAATACTTTGTGGCTATAAGTTGCTCGATCTTCCCATATGAGATTGGAAATACGCTTGTATTAAACTGTCGATTAGTCCAAGAAGAACTGACAATGGCAGATACTGAGGCTTCCAATGTAAGAACAGAGCATATGACTAGCTATTTTGTCTGCTTTCTTTAACGCCTTGTCAAACTGTCGTGCTTGGGAATTTTCAGCCTGTGAGGTTTTTTTTTTTTTTTTTTTTTAATTTTTTATTTTATATTGTATTTACGTGTTGCGTGTGTGCTTGTGTTTTTGTCTGCGTGTATACAAATGTACATGTGAGTACCCATGGAGGCCAGAAGAGGGTGCTGGATCCCCTATAACTGGAGTTATGGGTGGTCCTGAGCTACCTGATGTGGGTGCCGGAAGCCACATTCTGGTCCTCTGGAAGAGCAACAAGCATTTTTAACCACCGAGCCTCAATCCAGCTCCAATCCACAGGTCTTGTACATCACTGGTAAGACTCATTCTATGTATTTGATTCTATTAGAGAATTTTTTTTATCATTTTTTAAAAGTTTATCTTATGTATATAAGTACACTGTCACTATCTTCAGACACACCAGAAGAGGGCATCAAATCTCATTACAGATGGTTACGAGCCTCCATGTGGTTGCTAGAATTGAGCTCAGGATCTCTAGAAGAGCAGCCAGTGCTCTTAACCGATTAGCCATCCTTCCAGTCCTCATTTTGGATTCTAAATAGTAGCTGCTAGTTAGATACAATTGATATCTTGCTAGCATCACTCATCTTAGTCCACAGGATGAAAACAGAAGTGTCAAGTCCAACTCCTTGGGTGTAGCACAATGAGAATGGGTGATGAGAATGGTGGGTGGGTCCCGTTTTCCTTCCTTCGGTTTCCCCTGCTGGTTAGAATGGAATAGCAGAGTAGAAGCATCCATGCTTACTCTCAAGGTAGAAGCAGATGCTGAGGGGAAGTAACCTGAACCTGTGAAACCCTGAGGTCCCTAGCTTGCCCACTATTTCCTTATGTGCAAAGAAAAATAAACATATCATTTACTTGTTGTTGTCTTGAATTTCTATAACATTTGGGCAAGTCATTAAAGACTCCGGTCATTCATTTGGGAGAAGAATTCCATTATTATACAGACAAAAGGCCCAGGACCTGGAATAACTATTTCTTACCATCCCTGCCAGCAACCACTCCATCCTGCTCTATACACAAAGGTTTAATGGACACTAGCTTAACACTTCAGCTGCAGTGGAAACTGTCTGGAAGTCTCCTGAGCCATCAATAGTGTCAGCGTTCCCCATAACCCCGTGTATTGAAAGCTTTCTCCCCAGTGAGACTAGGGAGTGGGCTTAGCTGGAGGAAGTTCTCTGGGGGCAGGTTCTAGGGGTGGGTTCTCAGAGGCTCACCCTCACCCACTTCCTGTTTTCTTGGAAGTCCTCCTTGCCATTATGCCCCCCACTGCGGGGAGCTAACCTCCTGAAACTCTGAGCCTTAAGTTGTTTATATCGAGTACTTTGGTCACAGTGACGAGGAAAGTCATACTATTGAAACATTGATGCTCGAAAAGCTTCAGGTGGTCTGAGATGCTCGGGACAGGAGAGCTGACATGAGGGATGAAGCCTGTGGATGCTTCTAATGAGACCCACATACCACACCTGCTGGTGTCTACACGCTTCCAAACTGCAGGGGGCGCACCTGCAGAGGGGACCTTCCATTCCTTTTTGCCATCCTATAAAGCCCCAAGACCCCCACGGCGCAGGTGCACAGTCTCACTTCCGGGGAGAGACCGCAGCCTTCGGCTGCTCTGATTAAGGAACACTGCTGCCTCTGGAGATCCCCGTCTTTATTTCATTTCCATCTTGCTCAGTCATCCCTATCTCACAACTATCCCCAATCCTAAACAACGTTCCCTGAAGGATGCTTTGCCCTAGAGTGGCCTTTTTCCCTCTCGACATAGCATAATCATCCCATGCCCATTTTGGAGTTGAGAGCATCTTGGCCAGGCACGTTGGCTAACTGCACAGAACACTTTTGGGGGTAGCACGGTCTGTGGTAATTGCGTGGGAACCACTGGCACTCCCTAGTAGGAAAAGGGAAGATCATAGACCATCACCTGGACTCTAGTTGAAAAAAACCAGCCTGCCTCCATCTTGGGCTTGAAAGCCATCTTATAGTAAAGACACATTCAGTTCATTCCTCTTTATGATTAAATCTCTGTTTCTTAAGGATCGGGCTATGCTCCACCTATAACCTTAACTACAAACGGTTCTGTGCTGCCTAGTCCAGTAGACAGAAACCATGTCTTTTCAAAACATTGTTATGACCGTCTTGCAACCCTACCTTTGTTTCAAAATGTTACCATAACCAACCACCTTGTTATGCTACTTCTGTAACCATGCCTATTTGCCTTCCACCACCCCCACAACCCCCATTTGCAACCCCCCTACTCCTGAGCTATTCCAAAACAAACAAACAAACAAAAAGAAACAAAAGCTGGGCATGGTGGCACACACCTTTAATCCCAGCACTAGGGAGGCAGAGGCAGGCAGATTTCTGTGTTTGAGGCCAGCCTGGTCTACAAAGTGAGTTCCAGGACAGCCAGGGCTATGCAGAGAAACCATGTCTCGAAAAATCAAAACAAAAAAACAAAACAAAACAAAAAACTCTCAAAAACCCTTATCTTGCCTATGTTCAATGCTGACCTCCTGAACCTAGGGAAAACAGCCAGTGTACATGAATAAAAAAAAACCTTGCTTTAATTAATTTGGCCCCGATGGTTTGGGCCAGTGGTCGTTCTCCTTGAATCTTTGGGATTAACACTGGCCATTACTGCCTCTGGCTCCTCCCCAGCTGCAGGGGATCTTGGGAGATGTATAGAAAGAGGAAGATAACTGATAAGGGGGACTCCAAGATGCATCTTCTCTGAGTCTATTGTCTACAAAATGGGATGAGACTTTGGAGTGGCAACTGGTTTGAGAACACCCACCCCTGTAAGTAACCAGTCACCGTACTCCGTCAGCAAGCTCAAAACGTTCAGTGGATCACTAAGTTCGAATCCGATGGGACGGCTCCCTGTTTAGAGTTGTCTGGGGTTGTGAGAGAATCCAGGCACTCTAAGTGATCTGGCCTTAAGCAAAGAGGCCAAGGAGCAGGGCAAGAACAAAACCAGCCTCTCACCACCAGCCGGGAATTGGAGACAACCTGACTGGAGACAGTCTGACTGCAGTCGAATAGCACAGATAGCCAGGTTAACTAAAGCGACTCCTTCAGCTCGTTAACTAAAGCACTCCTTTACGGTTCAGGACCTCGCCCTTCTTCAGAAACCTTTAAGAGTTTATACCTTTAAAGAAACAAATGTAGGTTATGAAAGAGGATATAAAGCCAGCCATGGTGGCTCACACCTTTAGTCCCAGCATTCAGGATGCAGAGGCAGGTGGATCTCTGAGTTTGAGGCCAGCCCGGTCTATAGAGTGAGTTTCAGGATAGTAAGGCTATACAGAGAAATCCTGTCTGAACCCCTACTCAAAAAGAGGACACAAAACTAATTGTTTTTCTAGTTCTAATTCTCTCACGGATTTTTTTGGGGGGTGGGGGTGGGGATTAGGTGGTGGATAAGTGCATAACATATTTTATACCAAAAGTGTAAAATTTAATGTGGTTCCATTTCAAATGCCAATTCTAACTGCATATAAAAGTTCATTGAGGGGGCTGGAGAGATGGCTCAGTGGTTAAGAGTACCCACTGCTCTTTCAGAGGTCCTGAGTTCACATCCCAGTAACCACATGGTGGCTCACAACCATCCATAACGGGATCTGATGCCCTCTTCTGGTGTGTCTGAAGAGAGCAATGGTATACTCATATACATAAAATAAATAAATCTTTTTTGTTTTAAATAGCTGACTAAAAGTTCATTGAGTTGTATAGACCTTGGGTCTGCTTAGTTTTGGTGGGTGATGTTCTTATTTATTTACAAATTGTGGTTTATAATAAAGTTTGCTTTTTAAAAAATCAAAAACAAGGACAAAAACAAAGAAATGACAACTAGTAACTTTTTCTGGAGACTGAAGCCTCTTCCCTCAGACACGGAGATTCCTGTCCATGTGTCTGTGGCAATGGACCTCTTCCCTGAAGGAAAATCTGCCTCAGCCTTCCTCTCAAATGACCGACCCCCTTCACTCCTTCTGCAATAACCTTATATTTTGGTGCCAAAACTCAGGAGAAAGGGGTCATGGGACCAGATCGCCCTGCTCCAGGCTTTCCCATCTTTGCCTCTTTAACCCCTCTATCCATTCCCGGGACTTTCTTTAGCTGAGAGCTGGAGGGGTAAGCCAGCGGACCATCTCATGGGAGGGGCTTCCTTAGCCCACCGCCACACTCTGCCAGGCAGCACCAGCTCTTGCCCTCCATCACTAGCAAGACCGCCTCGCCCTGCCTAGCAACCTCCTCACCTAGCGCTCCCGGAGGCAGCTGCTCCTCACAGTGGGCGGGGCCAAGACTGCCGTTTGTGCCTTCATTCGATTGGTCTAAGAGATCTACAGATATTCAGGTTTTCAAATCTCCAAAAATGGTGAGTTTCCCATTTTTCTCCACAGTTGGTTTGTAGCCTATTTCAATTTTTGAGTCCCCTTCCTCGTCTCTGAACAAACAAACAAACAAACAAACAAACAAACAATTAACCTGCAGACTCCAAACCATTCTCTGCAACCTGAGAAAATGCCTTCAGCCATATTTCTGCATGATGCAGTCCCTACCCCGCAACCCCAAATCAAGCTCTTAGGCAGTTTGCCAGAAAACACACTTGCCTGGGAACTTCATAATAAAATTAAAAAACCAATGAGAAGTTATCCCTTCTTTCTAACACTGGCTCTACATTTGGCCTTCATGGGGGCCCCCAAGCCTAGGTAAGCTCTCTACTTGGAGAAATAAATGTCCTACCTGTTTCTACTAAGGGAACACTTTGATTTCATGTAACCCTGTGTGTGTTCTTTTTTTTTTTTTTTTGGTTACAGTTTATAATTATTTTTGTGTAATTATTTATATGTCATTTCTGCTGTTATATGTAGGTATGGCAATTGTTTTCATATAATGTTCTTTCTGTGTTATGTCCTAAAAACAACCTAAATACCAAAATCAGTGCACACTTTCTTTACCCATCTTTTTAAGAGGTGTGTTCATGTATGTGTGTGACTGTATGTACATGTATGCACACGTAAACACACATTTTGTTTAGATTTAGTTATTTTATTTTATGTGCCTGAGTGTTTGGCTGACTGTATCACATGCAGCCTGGTCCCCCAGAGGCCAGCAGAGGGCATCAGGCTCCATGGAACAGGAGTTAGATCTGATTGTGGGCCACTGTGGGGGTTCTAGGCGTTGAACCAGGTCTTCTAGAAGAGCAGCCAGTGTTCTTTAGTGCTAAGCCATCTCTCCAGCTCATGGGTAAAGATTTTAAAGATGACTTCATTCTGCTAAAAAAAAGAGAAGTTTTACAAGGCTCTTATCCTTGTCAAACTGCACAAAATTTAAAACCAAATAATGGTCATTTAAAACCCATCTAACAGGGCTGGAGAGATGGCTCAGTGGTTAAGAGCACTGACTGCTCTTCCAGAGGTCCTGAGTTCAAATATTAGCAACCACATGTTGGTTCACAACCATCTGTAACAAGATCTGACTCCTTCTTCAGGAGTGTCTGAAGACAGCTACAGTGTTCTTATATATAATAATAAATAATAAAAAACCATCTAACTGCTTAAGATATACAGAGACATTTTAAAGTCTGCAGATAATCCTAATTGTTTCATTATATCATAACTTATATCCTCATTTCCTTTTATAACATATTGGGGATAATAACTTATTCTGTACTCTAAGACTTAACATGCTTGGCTTGTATTCGTGCCTGTTATATATTTAAGATTCAATGCACATGTTTTCCCTCTTGCAAAGCTGGGGAGATGGCTCAGTGATTAGGAACATGCATTGCTCTGGGTTTGAGTTTGGTTCCCAGCACCCATGTTTTGTGGATCACAACCTTTATTTGTAGCCTGGGGAGATCCAATGGCTTCCTCTGGCACACACACACACACACACACACACATACACACACAGAGAGAGAGAGAGAGAGAGAGAGAGAGAGAGAGAGAGAGAGAGAGAGATTTAAAATAAAATCATTAAAACAATAAACAAAATATAGTTATTTTATTGAGGAAAAATGGTGTTTCCAGTGTTTTATAAACAAGGGGAGATATAAATTCATAAATATAAAATATGTGTTTTTTAAGATGTTAGGTTTTTAAAAAGATTTTATTTATTTTATACAGATGAGTGCTCTATCTGTATGTACATATACATGGCAGAAAGGGCATCAGATCCCATTACAGATGGTTGGGAGCCACCATGTGCTTTCTGGGATTTGAACTCAGGACCTCTGGAAGAGCAGTCAGTGCTGTTAACTGAAGAGCCATCTCTTCAGTTCATATATATATATATATATATATATATATATATATATATATATATATATGTTTTCTCAAGACAGGGTTTCTCTGTGTAGCCCTGGCTGTCCTGAAACTCATTCTGTAGACCAGGCTGGCCTCAAACTCAGATATCCGCCTGCCTCTGCCTCCCAAGTGCTGGGATTAAAGGCATGCACCACCACGCCCGGCTCAAAATATAATTTTTAAAGAAGCTTTCAAAAAAGGAGGGGTAGGGAATGCTTTTGGGTGAGAAAGGATTTCATGTGGTAAAATAATATTTTATCTGAAAGTAAAGAATTGTCCCAGAGTGGAAACAGACAGAGAACAAAACTCGAAGGCATGCCCTAACAGGGGAGCCACTGATGGTCAGTAGCTTCTGAGGCACTTAGTTAAGTGACACTTTTTTTCAGGTGTTGCCCCTGGCAGGTTGACCGCACTCCAGTAGAAGGCACCATGGTCAACAGAAGCTAGGCTCGGACGGTTATCTACACATCTATCACTTTCATCAGAAAGTAAAACTTCTCTGCAGGTCTGCTCGAGGACTCCTGTAATTACAGCAGTTGGGCAGTTGAGGGGCAAGGACTGTACATTGGGGAACAGTCCTGGGGTGGGGTGTCATGGTGCACAGATGAGAGGGGACTTCCCATTTCCATGTGCTGAATCAAGGGCCTGCCATTAGGAAGGCGCCCTTGGATTTGGTCTCGGCTTACTCCAAAGATTAAACACAGCCAAGTGGTTGTGCTTTCTCTGTCCTGGAAGTCATGTGTTGTTGTTGTTGTTGTTGTGTGTGTGTATGTGTGTGTGTTATGTGTGTGTGTGTGTTATGTGTATGAGTACATGTGTGTGTTGTGTGTGTGTTATGTGTATGAGTACATGTGTGTGTGTGTTGTGTGTGTGTGTGTGTGTGTGTGTGTGTGTGGTTACATGCTTGCCTGCATCAACCTTTTCGGTAGAGTTTCTAGACAAACTCCTTTGTTTAAGGACAATTCTACCAAAATGCCCTTCTTAACGTCCCACCAGCCATCTTCTGTGGGGCTAAAATTTGCAAGGCCAAATTCTGCTCCCTCCTAAAGTTCTTATTCCCTATTTTAAGGTGATATAAATGTCACATTGGAGTGGCAGTTCCCAAGAGAGGGCAAGCCCTGGAGACCTGGGACCCTGCTTTCTTGCCTACTGCCCTCACTCAGCTTTTCTGTGTCAGGAGAAAGACAGAAAGCAATTTCTAAGGTGTCTTTTGGGTTCTGTTTTCAGTGTGTGTCAGCCCTGTAGCCACCTGTGTCAAGCACAGTGCGCCCTTTTGTGACTTATAGGGGTAGTTCCCTAAGTAGCCCCCTTTCTTGTGCCCATACCCTATTTTCAGGGACAGTATCTGCCTGTAACTCATCCACCCAAGCACTTGGGCTGTTACCTCTCAGGCTGAGGGACCTGTAGCAGCTGCAGACCTCACTGTCAATCCCATTAGCGTTGTCCTGAGGGAGGGAGAATGGAAGCAGTTGTCGCTATGACTTGATTTTTTTATTCAACAGTTCTGACTTCATCACCCCACTGAAAAGTCACAGAACAGACAGCAAAACCCAGGAGGTGGTCAAGAACCCAGCCTCATCAGTGGGAACTTAGTCTCTCAGACCTGTTTCAGCTCTAGTGCATGAGATTCTTGAAGCCATTTAAGGCTTTTTCCAGATTGGACTGGTATGAGCCTTGAGAGCTGACAGCTGCTTGCTTGCTAAATACACCCAGGCCTTTTTTCCTTTTTTTTTTTTTTTTAAGATTTACTTATTTAATTTTATGTATATGAGTATACACTGTAGCTTTACAGATGGTTGTGAGCCTTCATGTGGTTGTTGGGAATTATATTTAGGACCTCTGCTCGCTCCCGTCAACCCTGCTCGCTCTGGTCAGCCCCACTCCCTCTGACCCTGCTTGCTCTGGCCCAAAGATTTATTTATTATTATACATAAGTACACTGTAGCTGTCTTCAGAAGAGGGCGTCAGATCTCATTTTGGATGGTTGTGAGCCACCATGTGGTTGCTGGGATTTGAACTCAGAACCTTTGGAAGAGCAGTCAATGTGCTCTTACCCATAGAGCCATCTCGCCAGTCCCCAGGCTTTTCTTGCTTACACATCTAGCGTCTGTGCTAGCACGGGCAGTGGTGGCTCTTGAGGCCATTCCAGAGGATGAGCAGTGGGTGCTCACGTGAGTTCTGCAGGCTCTGGAAGCTCATTTTGGGAGCTCAGGAAACAGAGTAAGACAGCCAATCAGTCCTCCAGCAGCTGGGTGGGCAGGCAACCAGCATGCTCGCTCCATCTTCAGTCTTCTTTAGACTGAGGACGTCAGCAGCTGGCTGCAGCTGGCGCGGTTCTCGGGCTGCTGGGCAGGTGGCTGGCAAGCCCAGGGTCAGCTGCCAGCAATTATGGAGCCGGTAATGATTAGCCAGAAAGTCAAACTATGGAAAATTCCAAAGGCCCCGTGCTGAAGACAAACATATCGGATCCTCCAGTCCTGCCTCGCCACACTCTCATCTGCTCCGGTTTTCAACTCTTCCTGTCCGCTTACGTTTCTTTGAGGTCTCCAAGACTAAGGGACAAGGCTATGGAAGAAAGACTCTTCCTTGGTAATTTCCAGGGCTGAAGATGAAGAAACATGGAGGTGTTCCCCTCACTTCCCATCTCCGTGAACGTCAGGTAGACTGGAATAAACAATCAATTTTCTCTCTCCCTCACTCTGTCATTAGACTATGGCCTTCCTCCAGTGACTAATGGAGTCCCAAATGTGTGCTATGATATCTTGTATTATTTGGAGGGGAGTGGGAAGCCAAAGAGACTTTTATTCCCAATCCTTAGAAACTCATCCCAGGTGGAGAGATGGCTCCATGGTTAAGAGTCCTGGCTATACCTCCAGAGGACCCAGGTTTGATTCCCAGCACCCACACAGTGGCTCATAAGAATCTATAACCCCAAGGGGATCTGGATTGTGATGCACAGATATACATGTAGGCAAATTGCCCATAAACAAAATTTTTAAACAAAATAAAATGATTAAAACAAAACAAAACCCCCTCCCCCTGTATAGCTAATTTCTAGGGAAACAATTTGATGGTTGCTATAAACACACTCTGGTGTGGGAGGGTAGGGGAGGAAGGGAGAGAGAGGGGGGAAGGGAAGAGGGAGGGAGGGAGGGAGAAGGAAAGGAAGGGTTCTGATATTAAGAGGATTAATTTGGGATTTGGGGCTCTGATGGTGTAAGGTGTAGAGCTGGGCTTAGCTGGAGCTTTCTCCATTTTATCGTGCAGTGCACTGGTTACTTTTCTGTGCTGTGTTAAAATACCACCACCAAGGCAGCTTTGTACAGAGAATGTCTTGTGACTGTATGGATGTGGCACCTGTCAGTAAAAATCTGATAGCCCATACAGCTTATGCAGGAAATAGGAGGTGGGACATCGGGGAGGCAGAAAGGATTCTGGGAGAGAGCCAGGTAGGAGATTCGTCTGGAGGATGTGACAAGAGGGACATTTGGTTCCTGAGCACAGGTAACCAGCCACATGGCACAATGTGGATTAGAATAAATGAGTTTTTTAAGTTATGGTCTAGTCAGAGAAGAGCTGGCTATGTTGCCAAACTTTTGTAACTCATGAGTGTCTTAGTCAGGGTTTCTATTCCTGCACAAACATCATGACCAAGAAGCAAGTTGGGGAGAAAAGGGTTTATTCGGCTTACACTTCCATACTGCTGTTCATCACCAAAGGAAGTCAGGACTGGAACTCAAGCAGGTCAGAAAGCAGGAGCTGGTGCAGAGGCCATGGAGGGATGTTCTTTACTGGCTTGCTTCCCCTGGCTTGCTCAGCCTGCTCTCTTATAGAACCCAAGACTACCAGCCCAGAGATGGTCCCACCCACAGGGGCCTTTCCCCCTTGATCACTAATTGAGAAAATGCCTTACAGTTGGATCTCATGGAGGCATTTCCTCAACTGAAGCTCCTTTCTCTGTGATAACTCAGCTGTGTCAAGTTGACACAAAAATAGTCAGTACAATGAGCTACCCTGTTTCTCTAAAAATAAGCTACATATAGCTCTTGAAATTTTGTATCTCAGCTTGAAATCCTAGAAATATGAGTGGTTTTGCTAAAAGCATTTACTTGCTGGGGAAAAGCGAAAGAACACACACACACACACCAATAAACAAAACAAAATAAAAACCCACATTTTTTTGGTTATGCATTGTGTTGAAGAGAACCTGGCTGCCATGTGGCAGAACTAAAATGTGAACCCCAAGCCTGAATGCAAGACTCAGTTTGCTATCATTAAATCGTAGTACCTAGGGATGAGCATGGAGCTCGGTCGGTGGTTAAGTGTTTGCAGAGCAGTCATGTGACCCTCTCTCTCTCTCTCTCTCTCTCTCTCTCTCTCTCTCTCTCTCGAGAGAGAGAGAGAGAGAGAGAGAGAGAGAGAGAGAGAACGAACTGTACCATTTTGTAAATAAATATTTACCGGGAATGCAGCAAGGCTCAGTGCTGGCCCCTGCAATCTTAGCACAGGATCACAAGTTCAAAAACTGTCCTAACTCCACCT
This sequence comes from Mus caroli, assembly GCF_978045245.1. Taxonomy (NCBI): domain Eukaryota; kingdom Metazoa; phylum Chordata; class Mammalia; order Rodentia; family Muridae; genus Mus; species Mus caroli. The sequence goes on along the minus strand of NW_028227265.1, from coordinate 104,865,056 downwards.
GTTCCAGAGCTCATTTCCTTCCATAGAACACTCTGTCTTGGCTCTGTGACCCATCAGTCCAGCCTTTTCTCAAGAGTCCTCCGTTACAAAAACACAAAGAGCCACCATACCACAGTTCCTCCCACCTCTGTCAGACAGGGGACAGGCCTTCAAGACCATCCAAGGTCTGGAGGCTCAGACAAACAGGTTGGGTGCTCATGAGCCAGCCACACAGGGTCTCCCCCTTTCTTTAGATTCCTCACCAGCAGAGGCAGCCTGTGCCTCCCAGGGCTTTGGTGAGGACGCTATGAACTGCCCTGTGTGGTTGCAACTCTGCAAACCAGCTCGTCCGGAGCAGTCATCTGCAGCCCAGGCAAAGTAGCACGTGCTCCGGTCAACAGCTCTGGAAAGGGTCAGAACTCCCTCTCACCAGAGAACCTTTCCTTCAAGCAAGAGAACGACGCAGTTTCTGAGCTGGAACTTAAAAGAGGAGGTTTCGGGCACCAGATGCCTGGGCCTCCATGTTGAACTCCTCCACAACTGGTTGAACACGTTGGCATTTTGTCTAGGCTCCGCCCCACAGCTACCTGGCAACAGCCAGGTGTGCCTGACTCACTATAAAAGCGCTCGAGCTCTCTCCCTCTCCCTCTCCCTCTCCCCCTCCCCCTCCCCCTCCCCCTCCCCCTCCCCCTCCCCCTCCCCCTCCCCCTCCCCCTCCCCCTCCCCCTCCCCCTCCCCCTCCCCTCCCCCTCCCCCTCCCCCTCCCCCTCCCCATGCCCTAAATATACTATATTCTATACTCTACAGTCGTGTGTCTGGTCCCTCAGGGGGAAGGGGTGCCTCAGCATGGACCCACAGAGGCACCCCCTTCCCTCACACCATATGGCACCTCCACCAATCATATTCCTTCCTTCCTTATCTTTTTATAAAACACAACAGAACCCAGGATCAAACCCCGAGCTTCCAAGTTTCTGAACTCGGCAGTAGGGACATGAGACCCACCCAGGTGGCTCCTCTACCATCTACTGTGCCGCCAGCCTGATCGGGTCACCTGTAAACCGGAAATGATGGTGATGGCGCCGGCCACTTTTAGGCAATCTCCTGGCATATGGAGAGAGTCATTTGGTACTTCCTGATAACCAGTCGGTAGGTTCCCTTAGTTAAGTCCCCTTCCTCATTTAGTTCGCCTGTCAGAGAACAAGGCGAGGTGATGTGTGGCTAAACAGGCAAAATCATCAGGAAGGTTGCTTACATTTTCTTCCTACCCCCTCCGCTGTGGGAGAAGGCACCCCGAGTTCACTGGGCCAGTTCAGTCTAGGCGTATAGCCACAGCCTGTCAAATGAATGTCACTAATAAGGCAAGGCACACGTAGGCAACAGATTAAACCAACAGACGCTCTAGACAGTGCCTGTCCACGAACACAGCCCTGGTTCTACATCCCTATACCTGAAGGACCACCTCGGGGCACACTGACCGACCCCGGACCACGGATGGGAGGCAAAGGATCGTCCTCCGGGCCAGCAACACGCAAGAATCGGGTCTGGGGGGAAACAGGCAGGCTCTAGTTTCTCAGGGCCCTTTCTAGCCAGTCACTTCTCCAAATCTGCTCACAGCTGGCAGTATTTAGGGATGCTTTTTGCCAAGTGAGACACTAGGAGGAAGCAGGGATCCGAGGAGACAACTTCAGCTCACACAATCAGCTCACACAATTTATTTCCTAGAGTTTGGCCAGTAACACTTTCTACTCAAACAGCGTTTTGAAAGCGCAGTCACCTTTCCCGAGATTGTCGTCCAGCCACCCACGCCAGTGGGACGCTGCGGAACGCAGTGAAACGCCCCCAGTGCACAAGGCTCCTTCCTACCTGTCGCGGCCGCCCGCTGCGTGCCACCTGCTGCGAGGACTGGCTGGCCCGCTGGCTCTCCCTCCTCCACCAGCGCTTGGGCACTGGGAAAAGGATGTTTTGTAACTTTTGGCTAGAACTTCCAGAGGCCGAAACAGGAAATGTCCTCTGGGACATGGAACTCAAGGAGTAATCTCGGGTCTTCCTGGAAGCCACTTGCAACAACGGTCTGGCATTTAAATCGCTTTCCCTCTCGCTCCCCTTACCCCCCCCCCCCTTCTTCTCCCCTTTCCCTCTCCCCCTCCCCCCTTTTCCCTCTGTCCCTCTCTGTCGTGTCCTAAAAACATTTTTCTCTGGGTAAACTTGGCTCCAGAACACTCTCCTTGTGAGAGACTTTCTCATGTTGCAAAATTTAGTTCTAAAAATAAATAAATAAATCCAGAGCTTCCTCCCTGACCCCTGAACTTTTACTGGGAACATTTTTTTTTTTTTTGGATAGATTTTTTTTTTTTCCTCCTGACCCTTTGGATTCCAAGAAAATACACGCCCACGTCCCTCTTATTGGTTCCAGCCGCCTTTCTTTCCGGAGATAAAACAACAGCAGCTGGTAGGGAACAGCCTTTTAACTGTGGGCGCCCAGCTGAGCCCCCTCCGCCCTGGAGCCTGTGTGGCGCAGTAAGACATACCGAAGGAGGGTCTTTAGGGACAGAACGGGTTACCTTTCCCAACTGGAAACCTTTAAAACAGTTGACCCTGCAGGGAAACTCAGCAATTCTCAGAGTTGACTGGGGGTGTGTTTGCAGTCAGGACATGGGCTGTCTTGTCTGTTCTTTGTTTTAGCAGAAAGCAGGTAATAAACTAATACTGTAAGCAAGACTGTAAGAAAAGGTATTTTTTAACAGTTCATCAGGTTAGAGGTTTTTCTTTAAGAGAAATTTTTATTAAATGTATTTTAACTGATACATAAGGTATCAGTTAATGTATTTAACTGATACATTAAAATATTAAGTTAAAATATTAAGTTAAATACACAAATGTATTTAACTGATACATTAAAAACTGTTATGTGTGGCAATGAAATTTAACCCACATTATTAAAAGTATTTAATTAGGGGCGGGAGAGGTGGCTCAGTAATTAAGAGCACTTGCTGCTCTTAGGGAGGATTCTGGTTTGGCTCCCAGCACCCACATGGTGGCTCACAACTGCCTGAAACTCCAGTTCTCGAGGATATAGTGCCCTCTTCTGGCCACTCGGGGCACTGCACACACCGTGCACAGATATACATACATGCAGGCAAATATCTATACAAAAAAATAAATCTTTGAAAAACTAATTAAGTACCTATTCTATATTCCAATATACGGAACCACAGCAGTGAAATAGACATAGAGAACACTCATTTTATTTTTTATTCTCAAATGATCTCAAGAGCCACACTGTGAAAAGCAATAGACAGAGACTATCAGATAACTAAACACCAGACAAGCCAAGTTTTAAAACATGGCTTCTGTGTGTAGCTGTGATAGAGTGTGAACTTGGCATGTTCACCACCCCAACCCAATCCCAGCACACACACACAAATAAATAAATAGAAAGATGGCTTCTGTCCCAGTTTAAGGACAAAATTCTAATTCTATTGACTTAACGATATACAGCTCTTAGGGCTGGGGAGATGGCTCGGCAGTTAAGAACACAGGCTGCTCTTCCAGAGGATCCAGGTTCAATTCCCAGGGCCCATATGGCAGCTCACAACGGTCTGTATCTCCTGTTTCAGGGTATTGTACACCCCAACACAGACATGCATGTGAAGTGGAAATTTCTGGTTTCTTTAACGACTAAGTGTGTCACGTAGTGTTTTTCTGGAAGCTGTCTTATGAGAGGCCGTGTGATGTTTTGCTGAAAACAGATGCTTGAGAGCATGTGTGATGTTTAGAAAGAATATCAATGGAGCCCTACCGACAGTGAGAGGATGCCCTTGCATTGCTACGCAGTGCAACACCTTCCCTGGTCTTCACTGGTTTTCCCTTCGTAGAGAGAGATGCACCAGAGAACTCTCAGTACTCCGGCTGATTTTTGGCCACTTCTGATGATTCACACGGATTTGGCAGAGCCGGGTTGCTTCCGCTGGAGCTTGCCATTACAACTGATTCGTGTTGGCTGTTGAACTGGACTGCTGGTCTCCTAACAAAGAGGAGTGGAATCTCCCCCAAGGAACTACTGCTAAGCAGCCCCACAACCCTGCTTTCCATTAAACTTCTTTTCCCCCACTTCTGGTCGGTGCGTGGGTTGAAGCACTTAAGAACCCCAAGTAGGTTTTGAAAAAAATCTAAGCCTACATACATGTAGGCAAAAAACAAAACAAAATAAAAAACAAACAAGAAAACTAGTACACATGAAGTGAAATACATATATATTTAATCAACTTTATAATACATATACATATTATATATTAAAGTTGATTGAAAAATATGTCACTCAGTGGGCACAGCTTTTAGGGTTAGGGCATGGAGCTATGGCAAGCCAAATTAATACAATGACATTTCTAGTTCTCATCCTGAGAGCAAAAATTACTAGACTGTTCACTTGTGTTCAATTGTTAAACTAGGTGTCTGTGTGTGTGTGTGTGTATGTGTGTGTGTGTGTGTGTGTGTGCATGTGTGTGTGTATTTGTGTGTGTATGTGTGTGTATGTGTATGTGTATGTGTGTGTATGTGTGTATGTGCGTGTGCGTGTGTGTGTGTGTATGTGTGTGTGTGTATGTGTGTGTGTGTATGTGTGTGTGTATGTGTGTGTGTATGTGTGTGTGTATGTGTGTGTGTATGTGTGTATGTGTGTGTGTGTGTGTGTGTGCCTGCATTCGATTGTGCAGACCAGAAGTTGGCTCCAGGTGTCTCTCATTCTCTGAACCTCACTGGTTCCACTAGACTGGCTGGCCAGAAAGTCCTAGGCATTCTCCTGCCTCCACCTCCCCAGTTCTGGGATGACAGGCAATGGCACACAAGTGTGCAAGGGAGCACACACACACACACTTAAGACAAACTAAATATTTTAAAGAAGAAAACAAGGAGTGCCAGGGAGGATGGAGGCTGCAGGAGGGAATTCTCGTACCATGCTGACAGCACTGAAATCTGGCACGGTCTCTACAGAAACTAGAATAGCAGTTCCTGAAAAGCACTGAAGGCAATGCTGCAACATGACCCAGCTGGCCATTTCTGGGTATATACTCAAAGGAATTTCATTCAGCACACCACAGAGATACTTAAACATTTATGTTTATTACTGCAGTATTCACAACAGGCAAGATATGGAACAGCTTAAATGACTAGCAACAGATGAATAGATGAAAAAGAACAGATAAAGAATAGATAAAGAAGATTTATATACATACACACACATACATACACACACACCACAGCACACACATTCAATTCAAAAATGAATGAGATTATGTCATTTTCAGGAAAATGGATGGAACTGGGGGTCACCCCATTAACAGAACCCGGAAACCTAAGACAGCAGACTCTCGAGTTTGAGGCCAACCTGGACAACATAGTAAGTGTGAAAACAAACAATGAGACTGGAGAGATGAGTCAGAGGTTAAGAGCGCTTGTCGCTCTTGCTAACGATGAGCATCTAATCTCTCCTATTCATGTCAGGCTGCTCACAACTACACTTCCACCTTTGGGGATTCAACTCCATCTTCTGGCCTATGATCTGGCACTGACCAAGTACCTACTATGTGTGCCAGGCTGGCCTATGACCCAGCACTGACCAAGTACCTACTATGTGTGCCAGGCTGGCATATGACACAACACTGATCACATACTACTATGTGTACCAGGTCTGCTCAGAAAATTCTCAGAAAAAAAAAATTCAGCATCACAATCCTATCAAATATTATTGCCATTTGGTTTTTTAAGGTATAGTATTATTTTAATTATGCATATGTGTGGTAGAGGGCTGAGGTATGTGCCTGTGTAAACAAATGCCCTCAGAAGCCAGGAAAGGGCATCAGGTGCCTTGAAGCTGGAGTTATAATCAGTTCTGAGCTGCCTGATAGAGGTGCTGGGAACTGAACTCTGGTCCTTTGCAGGAGCAGGACACACTCCTGTGTCGCTGAGCCAGCTCTGCAGCCCCCCACACAGTCCTCCCAGTCTACAGAAGAGGGCTGCGCTGTGTAGATTATGCGGTGATGCTTTCTGCTGCTAAGATGCTTAATGATGCTTAGTGAGCTGAGCCTTTGAAACAATTTCTTTTCAAATGATATATTCTGACCATACCTTTTGTCTCCCCCAGCTCCTCCCTGTGGTCCTCCCTACAGTCCTCCCAATGGTCCTCCCCACCCACTCAACACCATGTCCTTTTATGTTTCCCTTTTCTTCCTTTCCCTTCCTTCCTTTCCTTCCTATTCCTCCTCCTCCTCCTCCTCCTCCTCCTCTTTCTCTTCCTCCTTCTTCTTGAGCCAGGGTTTCTCTGTGTAGCCCTGGCTGTCCTGGAACTCACTCTGTAGACCAGGCTAGCCTCGAACTCAGAGATCCGCCTGCCTCTGCCTCCCGAGTGCCGAGACGACAGGTGTGCGCCATTAACTCCTAGCATTTCTTCGTTGCTTTTTAAACTAAACAAAAACAAGAATCACACACCACCCCCAGCCCCCCAAATCCCACAAAACAAAGACTAAAATTTACAAGCAGAAAAACACAATAAGACAAAAAAAAAAAATACCCAAAGTAAAATACAACTGAAAGTCTACAAAAATACTGCTGAGCTCATTTTGTGCTGGGTTAACTCTCCCGGCACACGGTCTGCCCTGAAGTGTGGTTGATCGAGCCAGTGAGATTAGGTGAAGACTAATTTTTCCTTTGCTAGCTGGTATCAGTTGCAGATACTTTCTGGGTCAAGAATTGGGGTCCATGTCCCCCTCTAAGTGCTAGGACTCAGTCTGGCTTGAGCCTGCTCAGGGTCTGTGCGTGCTGCCACCGTCTTTGTGAGTTCATATGTGTGTCAGTTCTGTTGTGTTTGGATGAGGCGCTTTCTTCTTAAATTCATGATACCTGTTACTCCAGCAACTCTCTACGATGCTCCATGCCAGCATTGCAGATACTGTCCGTCCATTCATCCCAGCTAGTAAATATTTATAAAAATCAGTGTGCACAGCACTGGGCCAGGAGATGCAGGAACCCCCAAGGGATGCTTGTAATCTCCTAGGCAGAGAAATGAACACTCTTGTATCATTCAACCACCTGCTCTTCCCTAGGAGTACACGCCAGGGAGAAACAAATTGTTACAGCCATTGTTATCACAATCAAGTTTGAAACATTGTTATCTTTCTGAAAGATAGCCTTTATCGATTTCCAAATTGATAAATTCCAAACTTTAACACAGAAGGAGGAGGGAGGGAGAGAGAGAGACAGAGACACAGAGAGACACAGAGAGACACAGAGAGCGAGAGCAATCAATACATTTTCTGCCTCTATAGTTCGCCTATTGTGGACATTTCACATTAATAAGCTTATATGTTTTCTTTTGTACTTGGCTTTCTTCATCCAGGATAACAGGCTCAGGGGTCATCTACGAGTAAGCATATATCCATGTATACTTCATCTCTTTTTATGGCACAACTTTCCGAAGACACTAATAACCATTGAACAGTATACTCATAGTGGGCAGGTTTATGTCCTGTGGACTACACATAAGCGAAGCTGTCTCAAAAACAAAATTTGGGCAGGCACGGTAGCTTGCACCTGCATTCAAGGGCACAGGAGACTGAAGAAGGAAGACAGAAAGTTTGAAGCCAGTCTGGGCTATTTAGAAAGATCCTCTCAAACAAAGCAACAAATGAACCAACCACAAACCCTCAAACGGCTCCATACCTGAAAAAAGGGTGGTGTCTGTTTATTCTCTGACTCAGCCCAACTTCTAAAGTGCCCTTTTCAGATGTAGTATCTTATTTTCTTAGCTGATTCATTTTGATGTTTATTTTGAGAAATTCAGGACATTGTCAGAGAAAACAAAAGATCCGTGGGAGATTCGTGGGGAAGCAGCAGCTCTTAGAATGACTCTTCCGTGAGCTGTGTTCACAGTCTCTGAAGAACTTTATCTCTGGGGAATGAGATTCCCAAGCTCATGGCACTTCTGCTCCCTATTAAAAAAAAATGCTCACAGCCAGGAGTTGTGTTGCACACCTGGGTTCCCAGCACTCAAGAGACTGAGGCAGGAGAATCAAAGTTCGAGGCTAGTCTGGGCTACAGAGTAAGTTCCAGACCACCCTAGGCAACATGAGAACCTGTCTCCAAGCATAAATAAGTTATCAAGGAAACAGATAAATGACATATTTAAGGGATTTTAGGAGTGAAATCATAGAGACTCTGAAGCCTGAGAATAATCACTGATATTTGCATTAAGGAAGGGGTAAAGTTTTGCCGCCTTAAGCAAACTGAAAAGCATCCTAATTTTTCATTGTGTAGACATGAGCAAACTCTGACTTTATTCCGGGATCTATGCAAGCTTCAGGAAGTGGGTCTGGCAGAGGAGCCAGCTCGTGAGCAGTGAAGTAGACAGCTCGGGACTTTACATTAGCATATACAGCTGAAATGGAGTGGGCAGGGTGAGAGGACCATGTGCCAGGCCAGACAGAGAACAGGGGCCTCTGTGGTATGCAGGGAAATGTCAAATCATTTCAGAGAGGGGATAGGGGAGAGAGAGGGAGAGAGGGGGAGGGAAAGAGGGAGAGAGGGAGAAAGGGGGAGGAAAGGAGGGAGAGAGAATATTCTTTGAAATACTTAATGTTATTAACTAGTACACATGTATTTGTATGAATGTTCATCATAGGAGCTAAGTAGAGGTGGTGGTCACTAATCCCAGCACTTGGGAGGCAGAGGCAGGGGGATTTCTGAGTTCAAGGCCAGCCTGGTTTACAGAGTGAGTTCCAGGACAGCCAGGGCTCCACAGAGAAACCTGTCTCAAAAAAAAACAAAAAACAAAAAACAAAAAACAAAAAACAAAAAACAAAAAACAAAAAACAAAAAACAAAAAACAAAAACAAAAACAAAAACAAAAACCCACAAAAAAGGAAAAACAAAAAAACAAAAAAGTACACCATATGTGTGCATGCCTGTGATGGCCAGCAGAGGGCACCAGATCCCCTGGAAAAGGGTGTCAAGGGCTCTTAACCTCTGAGTCATCTCTCCACTTAGAAATCATATAATGGGGCCAGTGAGAGGGCTCAGAGGATAAAGGTGCTTGCTGCCAAATCTGAGCTCAATCCCCTGAACATACATGGTGCCCAGGACCCACATGGTGTGGAAGAGAACCTGACACCCACAATAGATAGATAGATAGATAGATAGATAGATAGATAGATAGATAGATAGATAGATAGAAGGATAGATAGATAAATTTGTAAAAATTTAAAGAGTAGTACAATTTTTTTTTTTTTTTGGTTTTTGGTTTTTGGTTTTTCGAGACAGGGTTTCTCTGTGTAGCCCTGGAACTCACTCTGTAGCCCAGGCTGGCCTTGAACTCAGAAATCCACCTGCCTCTGCCTCCCAAGTGCTGGGATTAAAGGTGTGTGTCACCATTGCCCGGCTCAAAATAGTTTTTTAAATAAAGGCATGTTTTAGAGTTCTGGTATCTTAGTCAGGGTTTCTATTGCTGTGATGAAACACCATGACCAAAAGCAACTTGGGGAGGCAAGGGTTTATTTCACTCACAGTTCCATACAACAGTCCATCATCAAAAGCAGTGAGGGCAGGAACTCAAACAGGACAGGAACCTGGAGGCAGGAGCTGATGCAGAGGCAATGGAGGGATGCTGCTTACTGGCTTCCTCCCCATGGCTTGCTCTCCTGGCTTTCTTATAGCAACCAGGACCACCAGCCCAGGGATGGCCCCATCCACAAGGGGCTGGGTCCTCAGCTATCAATCACTAATAAGAAAATGCCTCTGGCTGAGCAGTGTTGGCACACACCTTTAATCCCAGCACTTGGGAGACAGAGGCAGGTGGATGTCTGAGTTCAAAGCCAGCCTGGTCTACAGAGTGAGTTCCAGGATTGCCAGGGCTACATGAAGAAACATTATCATAAAAAACAAACAAAGCAGCAACAACAACCAAAAGCTGAAAGAAAAGAAAAAGGAAGAGGAGGAGAAAAGGAAAGAAAGAAAACAATGTCCCCAGGCTCACCTCCAGCTGTCTTATGGGGACATTTTCCTGAGGCTCTCTCTTCTCAGATGACTCTAGCTTGTCTAGCTTGTGTCAAGTTGACACACACTTAGCCAGTATATCAGGAAATGGTAAAGACTACTTTTAATATGTTGAGTTTACATCCTACAACCTCACTGTGTTTATTAGGTCTATGTTTTCTAGTAGATGTTATACTGGTCCCCCCACCACACACACACACACTTATTTGTTTATTCTTTCATTTTACATGCCAGTATTGTTTCCCCCCCCCCTCCTCCCAGTACCTCCTCAGGCAGAACGTCTCTCTACCTCCCTCCCCTTCTCCTTTGAGAAGGGGGAGTCCACCTCTAGGTACCACCTTCCCCCATTGCCCCTCCACCTCTCCACTATGCCCCCCCCACACACATCGGTCACTGCAGGACTAGGTACATCGTCCCCTACTGAGGCCAGACAAGGAAGGCAGCTACAGTGTCTTTTAAGTAAAGGACTGTGACTTCTGCAAGAGGAGGTCATTTTTCCTATGTCTTTCTCTGATCAAATTGATCACTGCTAAGACTTGAACATACAAGAAGTGGGAGTGGTGACAATGTCCCATTCTTGACTTTTAGAGGAAATACTGTTTGTTTCCATTTTATACAATGTTAGCTACAGATTTGTGTTTGTATATGTATGTGTGTGTGTGTGCATGTGTGTGTGTGTATGTGTGTGTGTGTTTGTGTATGTGTATGTGTGTATGTATGTGTATGCGTGTGTGTATGTGTGTATGTATGTGTATGTGTGTGTGTGTATGTGTATGTGTGTGTGTATGTGTATGTGTGTGTATGTGTGTGTGTTTGTGTATGTGTGTGTTTGTGTATGTGTATGTGTGTGTGTATGTGCATGTGTGTGTATGTGTGTGTGTATGTGTATGCGTGTGTGCGTATGTGTGTGTGTGTATGTGTGTGTGTTTGTGTATGTGTATGTGTGTGTATGTGTATGTGTGTGTGTATGTATGTGTATGTGTGTGTGTATGTATGTGTATGTGCGTGTATGTGCATGTGTGTGTATGTGTATGTGTGTGTGTATGTGCATGTGTGTGTGTGTGTATGTATGTGTATGTGTGCATGTGTGTGTGTGTATGTGTGTGTGTATGTGTGTATGTGTGTGTGTGTGTATGTGTGTATGTGTGTGTGTGTGTATGTGTGTGTGTGTGTGTGTGTGTGTGTGTGTATCTGTTGTTACTTTGAGGTGCATAGTTCCTAAAGCCTCCAGAACCTTTATCCTGAAGGCATGGCATGGTGAACTTTGTTTCCTCTCCCTCTCCCTCCCCCTCCCCCATCCCCCTCCCCCTCCCCCCTCTCCTTCTCTCCCCCCCCCCCTCTGTTTCTTTCTCTTTTCTTCTGTATCTATACCTAGTTTGGGTATCAGAATAATACTGACTTCATAGAACAGATTTGACAGTGTTCCCGCGCTTTCTAGTTTGAGGAACAGGGTAGGAGGAATTGGTCTCAGGTTTCCTGGGAACGTGTGATAAGACTGAGCAGTGGCTCAGATCGGTCCAGGCTTTTGAGTGAAGATCCCAACTTGTTGCTTGGAACTCGGCTGTTTAAGTCACTTCTGTCTTCTGGGCTGTGTTTCGGTGGATGACACACATTTAGAAATTCTTCTATTTATCCAGCTTTTCAGAGCCTGGGTTTGATGGGACTCTTTAATGATGCTCTGCATTTCAGTGGAGTCCGTTGTAGTGACACCCTTTGACCTCTAAGTTTGTTACTTGTGTCTTCTCCCTCCCTCTCCCCCAGCCCCTCCTTTGTCAGCTTAGCTCACTGGGAAACAGTGCAACTGGCACTTTATAGAGCCTCTGGCTAGAGGTTCCATTATTAGTGTTGATGCTTTCCCTGCTGCGACTGCTACTAGCACCTCATGACACAGATTAGATAGGAGTAAGTTAATAGCTTCATCCTGGGTCTGAAACACCGTTTGTACAGAAAGGAAAGACAATTCAGTGGCCCTTCTGAGCCCATTGCCAGGATAGTGAATTGTTTTTGGTGGACAGATGTCATTTCCAAAGTGTCCAGTAGATGGTGGCATTGCTGTTTTCAGAAGAAACTTCCAACTTTATTTTTTCTGCTGAGGGTCATTGCGGTAGACCAACCAGGTCTTTTCTATCAGGTGCCAGTCATGTAAGCCAGAACTACTCGGGAGAAGCGGGGGGGGGGGGGGCAATAGACACGTGATAACCCTAGGCAAAACAACCTTAGGCTCAGGACTTCACCTCTCTAGACCCCTCACCCACAGGGTCCAAAAACTGAGGACTCCACAAGTTCCGAAGGTCCTAGCTCTGCTAATGGAGCAGACCTGCAATCCTAGCACTTGGAAAGCAAGCACAGAAGGATCCGGGATTTAAGGCTAGCCTTGGATACGTACCCAGTTCAAGAATGCTTTGAACTGCTTAAGACCTGAAAACATATACACACATATAATACACACACACATGCACATGCACACGCGCATGCATGGTGGGGGCTGGAGGGTTGGGAGCCTTAGTGGACTCACTGGGCAGTTGGACCAGCTCTGCCCTACCTAAGTTCCACAATGGCCTACTGTGTGCTGATAGCCTTACAAGGCAAAGCAAATGGCACTGTCTGTTTGACCACAGGGTGCTCTCCTACTCCAGGGGAGGTTCAGCATATCAAAAAGTATATTCACTGTGCTATATTACCTTTTCAAAATCTGAAAAGATCCAGAACCCCAAAGCATATTTAGCCTCTGGCAAGAGCTGCTGGGTTGACGTGATGAAAAGCAGCTGTGGGGTAAGGGCATACACACCTGAAGGGTGCCCACGGAGAGGTCACACCTGAAGGGTACTCACGCACAATCCGGGGCCTCCATGGCTTTTTTGTGCTAGCCAGAGTCTGCCCAGTTGGAGAAAAAGCCCAGAAGGACACAAAATAGAGTCCCCACTGGCACGTGCACATCAGGACACTCATAGCTATAACATGTCTATAACAGCAAGTTTCAACTTTCGTAATGCTGCGATCCTTTAAATACAGCCGTGGTGACCCACAACCGTAAAATCATTCCATTGCTACTTTATGACCGTCATTTTGCTACTGTTATGAATTGTAATGTAAATATCTGACATGCAGGATATCTGATATGTGACCCCTGTGAAAAGGTTACTTGATCCTGAAGGGGTCTCAACCTAAAGAGGTCAAGAACTGCTAATATATATAGGAAGCCCTGGAATTGTGATTAATGACCTTGGAGCCTTCTGTTGAGCCTATTCCACATTTATGGGATAAACTAAGGAGCTCTATGTTGCTTAGGTGTGTGTGTTGGGGTGGGGGTAACATACCAGGTAAGACAAGAGAAGGCTCCAGGAGCGGCTGTAGCTGTAAATGTCCTTGATGAAAGGAAATAGGGAGGCCTGGCTCTCACACAACCCACTCTGGGGCTTTCCCACCATCCCTGAAGTCCCAATGCTACCGTTGATTGTTACCCTGCGCACTTCACTTAGCTCAAACACTTGCTCAGGAGGGATGTTGAGGGAGGCAGGGAGCCACCATGATGGGAATGTAGCCCTCATTTAGGGCATTTCTTGACCCTCTGGAATAAATAGCAAGAGGGCCCAGGGCTCTGAGACCCATCTGGTGTCACTTCAGTTGATGGCTGTGGTGGTTTGAATATGCTTGCCCCGGGAGTGGCACTATTTGGAGGTGTAGCCTTGTTATAGTAGGTGTGTCACTGTGGTCATGGTCTTTTTTTGTTTTTGTTTTTGCTTTTGTTTTCTGAGACAAGGTTTCTCTGTGCAGCCCTGGCTGTCCTGGAACTCACTCTGTAGACCAGGCTGGCCTCGAACTCAGAAATCTGCCTGCCTCTGCCTCCCAAGTGCTGGGATTAAAGGCATGCGCCACCACTGCTTGGCTTGTGGGCATGGTCTTTAAGACCCTCACCCTAGCTGCCTGGAAGCTGCCACATCTTCTCCTAGTGGCCTTCAGATGAAGATGTAGAACTCCCAGCTCATCCTGCACCATGCCTGCCTGGATGGTGCCATACTCCCACCTTTATAATAATAGACTGAATCTCTGAACCTGTAAGCCAATCCCAATTAAATGTTGTCCCTATAAGAGTTGCCTTGGTCATGGTGTCTCTTCACAGAAGTACCTCAGCCTCCTGGCTCCCTCCTTGAACCCCCGCCCCCCATGCCCCTGACACCACCACCACCACCACAGTCATAACCAAGGTTTTGGCATCCTTCAGATGTCCTGGATCCTGCTGATTGCTACTTTGTTTTTGCAACAAGCTGTTCCCTGAACCGCCACTATCTCTGGTTTCCTTCTGGCCTGCTTAGTTCCTGTCTGTCCCTCTGTATGACCCAGGGCTGCATATGTCTCCCCTCCCCTGACTTTTCTGTCAGTGTTGAATCATCCCTGGTGACCCTGTAAACAGTGACAATCTCTGTTGGAACAGTCACATCACATTCTCCGCTCCTACCACCCCCTCCCCACCCACACACCATAGGATCACTGAGGCCCCACTCTCCACAGCCTTAGCTACACAGGCTAAAGTTCTCAACAGATGATGATTGGTGGTAGAGACTGGGTCAAGCTTACTACCCTTAGAAAAGAACTCTGAACTCCGAGAAGCCTGTTAAGACTCTACCCGTTAGGAAATGACCTAAGTCTACCACTGCGGCAGGAAGACATTTAAACCTACTCACTGTCAGTTCTCGGCCGTGTGATCTGTCATGTTACCCTGGGGCAGGGGCTGTACTTATGGGAAGTGCACTTGAAGTCTCAGCCTAGGGGTCAGCTCATGTCTGTCACCAGCTAGCTGTGTGTGGCCATCCAATGTCACAATGAAGTTCTAATCCCCACTTCATTAGGGCAACAAAGAGGCTGGGCAGCTGAGCTCTCACATTCCTTTTTTAGTTATTTATTTATTCATTCATTCTCTTCCTTCCTTTCTTTCTTCCTTTCTTTTCCCAGTGCTGGGAATAGAACTTCAGGCCTTGTGTGTGTTGATGAAGTGCTCCACCACTGAGCTGTAATTCCGGCCCCGAGGCTCCTTGTTCTGATATCTTGTGGTTTAGAGTACACAGAGCTATGACTCTACCAGATACATCATGACATCTACATCAACTTGCTCATTTCCAAAACAAGACCTGTACAGAGACAAAGACTGTGTGAGTACCGTCAAAATGATCGCAGCAGTGTGATCCGGCGGCTGGAAGATGGTCGGAGAGGATATTTCTACTGACTTTTCAGTCTTTGGGAAGTCCTACTGGGAACTCTGGGCATATAAGAGTTCAGCTGGCAAAGGAGCCAGTTTGATCCTCTGCACTGAGCATGGGGTGATACATGCCTGTAATCCCGGTTTGGAAGGGGACGGGGGAGGGAAGGTATTCATTTTTGAAATTCAGATCCTCAGAGTCCCTCTGTGTTACCCATTGACTGAGATTTCAAGGTCAGAAGGAGCTCAGCAAAGAGTTGAGCTATTCTGTGAGAACACTGTAGCAACGGTTGACAGACTGCTTGATGGGACATGGGTGACAAGCCCCAGTGAGCCCTGCAAACTGGATAAGGCTCTGAGCAGGCACTATAGGAAAATTTCTGCTCTCATTAACTTCTCCCTTATCATCAGAAACTCACACGCTTGTACAAAGCCAAATTTCTATTTCAAGTATCTATCTATAGCTATATGTCTGTATGTCTGTCTGTCTATGGGACCTTCGTATCTATGGGTTCCATATATAAGGATCCAAACAAATGCTGGTGGTAAGACCATTTTCCATCTCTATGGATCATGTATGGTCTTTGTGCGTCATAATCTCCTAATCAAGGCAGTCTAACAATTAGACTCAGCATTCGCTCTGTATTAGGGACCTTAAGTGCAGATGATTTGAAGCACATGGAGGGATAAGCATAGGCTAGATGCAAACCTGGTATGAGCATCTGCAGTCTGGCCATCTCTGGGGAAGTCCTAGAAACAATGCCACAGATGCTGGAGATGGCTGCAAACTCAGCCAACACGAACCAACAGCATAGAAAGCAGGCTCTCCTTTCCCTGTCAGAGAGACTCAATCCACCCGAGAGCCCTGTCAACTCCTCCCTCAGACGAAGTCTCATCATCACCCCTCAAAGGAAACAGACCACACCTGGTATTTCATCAGAGCCAAAGCAAGAGGCCTCCAGTGGGCCCAATTTCTGTTCCTGCTTTCAGTCATACAGCAACCAGAACAACCCACCTTCTGTAGTTTAAACCCCAGTGACTTCCCAGTGTTAGTGTGGGATCCTTCAAACATCCCGTGGCGGCTAGACTTGCCTATGCCCTCTAGCCTTGCCTGTCACGTCCCTTTCTGGTCCTCAAATATGCCCAGTTCCTTGATGCTTCTGTTTCTTCAAAGATATCCTTGTTTTTCCTCTCAGGTCTTCGGGGACCTTAACCAATGGTACAGATTGGTCATATATACCACGCACGTCTCCAGGAACTCAAGCAAACAACAAAAAAAAAGACACTAAAAAACTGTTACATAAAATATGTCCTCTGTTCCTAACCATGACAAATTCTTCCTAATGACAAAACTGAAAAGCCTGTGCTCAACACATGTGAACAAAATAGAACAACTGAATTCAATTATTACTGTGCATGTCTGAGTATTCTGGGTTTTTGTTAGTGAAACTTGAATAGGAACTCAAACAGAGACATGTATTATTTATAACAAAGTATACATTTATTGTGCAGAGATACTTTCAATTAAGAAAAATCACTATTATGGTCACCATCAAGTAACTTACGTTCTATTAAGGTGAGCTGTAAAGAAGGGTTTCAAATGCTATTGTCCCAATGTGTACAGATCTTAAGCATATTATTACTTAAAATGTAACAACTGTAAATTAGAAGTTAAAATGGTTTTTATGTATGCTTTCAAAAGAAGTTACTTTATTCAAGTGTTCAAAATTATTTATTTTTTGTGATTTAAAAAAATCTTTATTTATTTTCATTTTATACATCTATGTGTTTTGTCTACATGTAATTCTGTGGACAACATGTGCACCTGATGACCACAGGGGCTAGAAGAGGACATCAAAGCTTTTAGAACTGGAGTTATAGAGAGTTGGCCACCATATGGGTGCTGGGTGCTGGGTACTGGATGCTGGGTGCTGGACCCAGGTTCAATGTGTGGTGTGAATTTTTATAATGATTTTTTGAAAAAAAAATTTGAGAATTCAACTAAATTATATTTAATAACTTGAGAATTCAACTAAATTATATAAAACAGCTCCTTTTTTAAAAAAGAGATTTATTTATTTATTTTATTTATATGAGTATACTGTAGCTGTCTTCAGACACACCAGACGAGTGCATTGGATCCCATTACAGATGGTTGTGAGCCACCATGTGGTTGCTGGGAATTGAACTCAGGACCTTTGGAAGGGCAGCAGTCAGTGCTCTTAACCTCTGAGCCATCTCTCCAGCCCTATAAAACAGTTCTTTTGTGTTTTTGTTGTTTGCTTGTTTGATTTTCCTAAGAATTGAACCTGGGCCTCATTTATGCTAAATATATACTAATTTAAGCTACATCCCTTAATGTTCTCAGCTTTAGTGTTCTGTAACCATCTGGCTGTTGGGGGGTTGTTTGGTTGGTTTTGGTTTTGGTTTGGCTTTAGTTTTGGTTTTAGTTTTTCGAGACAGAGTTTCTCTGTGTAGTACTGGAACTTACTTTGTAGACCAGGCTAGCCTCAAGCTCTCAAGCTCAGACATCTACTTGCCTCTGCCTCCCCAGTGCCTGGACCAAACGTCTGCATAGACCACCATTACCCAGTTCCAGATGGCTGCGAAGATACAGGATTGACGAGTTTCAAGTATTCGACGGGTTACAAATTGTTACAAAATGTTCCTCATTCTGTGTACGTGGCTGCAGATACTAACCCTGGGCATCTGCAGAGTGTGAACAGGGAGGATGGCCAGAACTCCAGGACATCACCCTTTGTTCAGCCCACTGCATAGATGTTATCTGAGAAGGAGCCCTGGGTGCATTAATCTGTTTGTCCTCTTACCCAAGCGCGTCAGCCATGTGACCCTGTGTTTGTCTCAACTTTGGCAGACCACAACCCACAACAGTGACGCATGCGGATGAGGTGGTAGAGAAGCATCTGCCTGGAGTCTGAACAAGATGAGTAAACACGGATGCCTGCGAGCCTCCGAATCCCACGGCCCAGGGTGTGGCCTCTATGGCCTTGGCCAAAGGTAGCTCAGTAAGGTCAGCCTCTCCTCTCGCCAAGGACTTCTTTGCTGCCAGACCTTCCGAGCCTACTCGGAACACCTGAGAGTGGTGCCCACCTCCCCACCCCCAGTTGTGTGTATCCTGTGGCTTTCTGTGTGGTTCAAAACAGTCAGCCCACCCTGTATCTCATTAGGGTTTGTTCTGAAGCAGGATCTCAAACTAGAGACCCTTCTGGCTCCCAGCACGAGTGTCAGGACCGCAGGCAGGAGCTACTGTAGACATGCCGTTATGTATTATGCGCCGCTTGCTCCTACCTTCTTTACCCGCCACACTTTCTGCCACATTCACAGGGTGTTAGGAGCCTTTTGGCAATGATCAGACACTCGTGACCATAACATTTCAGGGCTGCAAATGACCCAGGCCTTTGTGCTTGCTCACTGCCTACTCCCTCGAGAGGTCCCGAGAGCTCCCGAGGACAGCTGATGCAGAGGTGCCCCATTAGTCACTGGGAGCCAGTAGACCAGCTGGAACTGAAAACAGACTCTTCCAAGAAAAGCCTGGGTTTTCCCCCTAGGCGCGCTGGGGCGCAGAGAAGGCCCACAGGACCTAGCGACCGCCTTAGCATTCCAGCCCGCTAGACTAGCACGCATTTCTTCCTCAAGAGGGCGCCGGCTGCCTGCGTCTGAGCTGTTGGCAAGTGGATTCAGAGGACGGGAGTGACCCTTTGGCCCAAGCGCAGGGTTTCCAGAAGCACCGGGGACATTCCAGCCACACCAAGATTGGGATACCAGTTCCGTAGATCCCATAAGTTCTGTGTTTCTGGACAGTTGAGGACTCTTTGCTTTAGCATCTTTCAGGAAGTTGAGACCTTTTCAGCCTCTGCGCGGTCGACGTTTTGGACTTAGATGAGGAGGGGATCCTTTACGGAAGCACAGCAGCCTCGCCCAGCACCCCGACAAGGACGTGCCAGGACTCACCCCTCCTCCCCTTCAACGCTAGGATGGGTGGAGATCCGTCGTCCAGTGATGTAAGGGAGAGACTTTTGTGGCCCTCAAAACCTCGGAAGTCAAGGTGGAAGGCTATTTCTGAGCATACCCCAGAACCAAGACAGAATTCGTGAATGGTCTACACAGGATAATCACGATTTCTGTCCTGTAAACTTTTCTTCCAGGGAATTTTTTTTTCTCTTATTTGTTTTATCATCTCCAAATGGTGATCGTTTGTGAATTACGTGGTGTTTATCCTCCTGGCTATAAACTCTAAACCAGTGCAGGGGATCCATCCCCTCTCCCTCCCCCCAGCCTGCATAGTTCCTATTTCTCAGGAGCCATTTATCTCCCTTTATTGTTGTTTTCTTCATTGGCTTCCCCCTCAGCCAGACAGGCTTAATAACTGGCAGTCATCACGTACAGCAGAGTGGTGGCAGCCACCCCCGCAAAGGGGACCCAGTCGTTTCCCAGAGCCAGAATGCTCTGTAGCCACGGCCTCTATTGTTTTCTTAGCAGACTCCGGTTTTGTTTCTTGGCTCTCCTTGAATGAAGAAACTCTTAAAACATCATGTGTCTGCCTTGCTTTGTGTAGGAAAGCGCCGTAAACAGGAAGTCTACACCCCCCCCCCCAAATAAAAGTGACCAGTCAATTACGGCTTCTAGCATGACTTAACCCCCACTGCCCAGGCACCTTGGGGGAAAGCTGGACTCCATTAATCAGGCCAAAGCACAGCTACAGGGAGGCCTGCGGGCAGCCAGAGAGGAGAGTGGGTGCCAAAGATCTGCCAAGAGAGGAAGAACAATATGACCCACAGGCCTGCGTGAAAACCATCTCAGCCAAGTTGCAAAGAACGCATGACAATCTTTTGCATTGTCCTAGAGTGGCCTGAGAGGCCTCACTGGGAGCAAAGAGCTCAGTTGCCCAGCATTCCAGCCCTGGCACTTGGCTGCTTCTGCTGTATTCAGGGCTGTCACATTCAGAGAGATTCGTAGTATGGGTACTGAGACTCCTACTAGGTCACCACACCAGCATCTGAGAAACTTTATATCCTCAGTCACCAACCAGTGCTGGCTCAGTGTGGTTTCTCCCGAAAAGCAATTCAACAGCGTGGGTTAGAACCCTGGTCCATCCCGCCTAGGATGGAGTCTTTCCTAAGTCAGCATCATTGACAACTAAGGAGGCAGGAGATTGGGGGGGGGGTGCAACACCATAATAGAACATGATTTAGTACGCTGTGGTCCTGGGTTCCATCCTCAGTTACAAAAATGTAAGGAGGGAGGGAGGAAATAAAGAAACAGGAGGAATGGTACGATGACTTTTGACATCTTAGGGAGAAGATAGAGAAACAGCGTGTGCCCAAGAAAGAGGTCTTTGTTGTCTTTCAACAACAAAGGATGCAGGAGGATAGTGCAATAGTTCTCAAGTCGGAAGGACAAAAAGACAGTTTTAGGACAGGTTCTAAGCACACCTGGGAATGCAACACATAGACCATTATGACTCGAAGTGACTTCCTCTCCCAGGTCGATTCCTCTGGTCCACTTGATTCTGTTCCTGATTAGACTGCCATACAAGCCTATGCATAGAAACGGCTAGGTGATGTTACCAGCGAAAGCTCTCAACCGGACACAGTGGCAGCTTTTTCCTGGACAGGTGGGAGAGGGCTCTGGTGTCTGCGTGTGGGAAGCTACAAGGTATCAGCTCAGCTCTTTAGGAAGCTACAATGTATCAGCTCAGCTCTGGCCTGACACCCTCTGCTAGAGATGCTGCAGAAGCAAGGCTTTCCAACAGGTGGCGCTCTAGCAGTCAGAGCAAAGAATCAGAGGTTGACTAGACAACTGGCCTAAGGCTTCTAAGCTAAGCCAAGACTCACCTTCTAGAAGCACTGTTGCTGTCTGTACTCTGGGTTCCCATAAGAACCCAGCTTGTAGGAAGGAGCCGTTGAATGGACGCAGGCATCTTTAATCCAGCCTCTGAGTTGCTTCTTCATTTCTCATAAGCCATCCCGGGGGTCTAGAAATCAAACACGAGGATTAGACAATGAGAACACTTACATAGTGGGAACAGACACATTATGCTAAGATGAGAGAATGCCCCAGGCAAACTCTCCTGTCCCAGATAAACTAAGTCTTCCCATTGGCCCCCTTCATTGACCTGGGCGGGAAGTAACCCCATCACTGGGAATGTTTGTCATCTATCTAGGCTGCAACTGACATAGTGTGCCATGTTAAAGCAGGCAAGGTGGGATTATCCGTTCTGTGTAGCTACACTGTTGTAGCCTAATTCACAAGATGTCTAAACAGGCAAAGCAGAAATCACAACAGGGCATGAAATCATCCCTTCCTCTGTGAACTCAAAGCTGAACATTTGTATAAAGTTATGGCACTTGGTTTGATGGTATCTCCTAGTCCTTCTGTGTTTGTTTGGTGCTGGGGACTGAACGCACAGCCTTATTTATTCTAAGCACTCACTGAGCTGCACACATTGCTTTTGCCTTTCCATT
This sequence comes from Mus caroli, assembly GCF_978045245.1. Classification (NCBI taxonomy): domain Eukaryota; kingdom Metazoa; phylum Chordata; class Mammalia; order Rodentia; family Muridae; genus Mus; species Mus caroli. Next base: position 104,843,357 of record NW_028227265.1, on the reverse strand, counting down.
TTCTATCACCCACCACACCATAAACTCTTTCGAGTAGGAGCTGTAACACCCACATGCACACACACACACACACAGACACATGCACGGATGCACGCATGCACATGCACACATGCACATACCCATTATCTTGTTACTGAATTCTGCAGTAAGGATGATTGCATAGAAGTGAATATAACTGCAATTTGCAATAGGAGTTTATGTGGGGAGCAATTTGGGTAGGCTAGATTTTGGGAGAGGGGGGCTTCCATGGAGATGCAAGAGGCAACCAATACAATGAGAATATTGTTCTTTTTGGTCTCTCTATTCTTTTTGAAAGTAATTATTAAAGATACCATCTTAAGCATTTACAAATGTATACCTATTCCTTATAGAAAATATATCAAATGAAAAATATTATAAGTAGAGTATGGTAGCAGGAGCCTGTAATGCCAGCACTTGTGAGACAGGCAGAGTGGCATGAATCTGAAGCCAGCATGGGCTACACAACAAGATCAATTCTTAAAACACTCAGAAAGGAGGAAAGAAAAATACAAAGAAGAAAATATAATTGCCAGGCAGTTTGATTCCCAGAAGCACACAAAACACAGATCATGTAAGTGCTTCCGAGTCACAGATCAGTAAGAGAAGGAGTCAGGAAGAACTTGTAGATTTGAGATGGCCTCTCTAAGGGGGTGACATTAGACCTGGGACCTAAAGAATGAACAGAGTTAGATGGGTGAAAAGAAAGAATATAATGTGAAAGTATGTGTTAAAGGGCCTGTCTGTCTGGGTCTGTCTGTCTGTCTCAGTGCTGGGGTGGAAACCCAGTTCCTCATTTATGCTCACCAAGTGCTGTGTCACTGGGACACACCCTCAGCTCGCAGGATATGTTTTTTAAAAAGGTAACTCATGATTCTTATACAGATGTAACAGGACCATCTGCCAGAGGTTTTATTTAATGTATCAATTTATGAGAAAAACAGTACAATATGATGACTGAGTCAGAGGACAACTGAAAGCACCACACCTCTTGAGGTCCATCACAAAGTGAATATATCATGCCAAGTTAGGTGTTGGAAGGCTGGATGTCCCTCCACTGGACAGAGTTGGGTGTGGGAAACAACAGTTTGTGTTACTCTCAGGTAACAGAAACTCACAGGGTTTAAGATCAGCTCAGGAAATAAATGATGGGGAGGGTGGGAGTGGGGGTCTGGTACATCAAAATAGCCTCACATTTCATCTTCCATTTCAAGGCTTGTCCCAGTTTCTCCTGACATGTCTTTGGGAAGAAAATCTTAGTAGAACTCAAAGAATACGAGTGTGTTAATGTGCCATGAGCCAGGAAAAGAATGGACTGAGTTGGGCATCATTAACGATTCTGGCTGGCTTTAAAAAAATCTTATTAATTATTACTATTTATTATTGTTGTTAGTGTATGGAAGGCAGAGGACAACTCCATAGTTTGTACTCCTCCCACCTTTAGGTAGTTCCTGGGCTCGAGCTATGACTGTCAGGCTGGACTTGGGTGGCAAGTGCCTTTATACTGGTAAGCCATCTTGTTGGTCCTGGAGTCTTTTCCTTCCTTCTTTCCTCTAACAGCCTTCCTGCCTTCTTTCTTCTTCTTTTGTTTCCTGAGAACCTCTTTAAGGTTCAGAGCAGAACTAAGAAGCCCTGCAGGGATTTCCCACATGCTCTGTGTTCCCAGGCTGCCCTCATCCCCACTAGCGTGGTACGTCTGTGACAACCGATGAGGCCAGATTCACATCCTGATTACCGACAGTCTGGGGCTCATGTGAGGGTTCATTCTTGAGCTTATAGTCCTGTGGGTTTTGACAAATATTTAACAGCATGCATCTACCAAGCAGTACCATACAGAACATCCCACTGCTCCAAAATGTTTGCTGTGCTCAGTGTATTCACACCTCCCTTCTTATTTCCTCGTTGGACAGCATAGAAAGAGTATTTCCCCTACATGATCAAGGATCTTTTGAAGCACGATGTCCAATCTTTGCACTGTTTCTTTGCAGTGAACACACACCGTTGTGTATTAACCCATCCCTTATTCTTGTCTATTTAAGCTGTTCCCACTTGAGATTCTTGCATATCAAGTCTTTGATGTCTATGTCTATGTCTATGTCTATGTCTATGTCTATGTCTATGTCTATGTCTATATCTATCTATCTATGACATTTCTAAAAGTGGGATGTCCAGGGCAAATATTATTCTAAAAATGTTAACAATTTCTGCTTTCAAGTTAAACAGAAGAAAAAATTCCAAGGTACTAACAGATAGGTCTCTGAGATGAGCCAGCAGGTCATGTGACCAATAGGGGTGAGTGGTGTAAGGCAAGAGCTGGGGGAGACACCCTCACCCTTGCCACTTCCCCTCATCACCAAAGACAGGCAGGGGAGCTGACCCTGCCCTCACAGGCTGCAGCACTTGGGAGAGTGGACCCTGTACCTTGACTGGGCAGCACAAGAGAGGGGCCCTGTTGGCATGGTCACAGGTGAGCAGGTATCAAAAACATGAGAGCAGAACTGCCTCTGCTCTCTGCTGCCTATAGCATTGGGGGAGCTACCTGGGGCAGTGTTGGAGAGGTCACCCTAGTGGTGCGGGTGCAGGAGAGCCAGGGAGCTAAACAGCTCAGCTAGCACCTAGGCCCAGATCCAAGGCATTGGGTTGGCCCACCCCAGTGTCTGTCCCATCTGTGATCTGCTGGAGTATGTAAAGAGGCGTGTGCATAGGTGCAAAGATGCAGGGTCACCGTGATACAGGGCAACCATAGGATATCCGAGAGGAGTCCTAGTGAGGGTCCAGTATTGATAGAGTAGCAGAAGCCAGAGGCTTCAAACCAGACCAATGCATCATTGCAATGAACATTTACAAGTAAAGAAGTGTGGACAAAAGGAAACACTGTGGGACACACAACATGTCACACACTACAGCTTCCACAACATGTCACACACTACAGCTTCCACAACAAGACTGTGGGACACACTGTCACATACTACAGCTTCTACAACATGTCACACACTACAGCTTCCACAACAAGACTGTGGGACACACTGTCACACACTACAGCTTCCACAACAAGAAGTTTTTTTTTTCTTTTGGGGGAGGTTGCAAGGGCCAAGGGTGGGTCCGAAGGGACAGGGAGATAAATAGGATTGGGGTGTGTGATATGAAATTCACAAAGAATTGATAAAAAGGTAAACCAAAAAACAAAGCAGAGTTGGAGAGAGTGTTGAGTGTCACCTAGTGGAAAATGACTCCAGAGTGTTGAGAGTGTGAGCCTCTGTGTGTGTGTGTGTGTGTGTGTGTGCGTGTGTGTGTGTGTGTGTGTGTTGTGTGTGTGTGTAGCTTGCCAGTAAAAACTCAGGGATCCACCTGGCTCTGGCTCCTCTACACAGGGATTACAATGGCATTTTGGCCTTTTTATAATGGGTGCTAGGGATTAAACTGATCCTTATTTGTGCCAGGCTAGTGCAGAACCAACTGAGCTGTCTCCTGGGTTTCCATTCCCTTTAGAGATAGTGCATCAAACTAATTGGAGGAAGAAGACACCTTTGTTTGAGGGCCTCATTCTCTGAGATATCATCTATGAAGCACAGGGATGAAGGGGTGAGTCCCGTGGGTTGATTTGGACCCTGTGGCAGAGACGGAACAGTTACAGCCAGGACAGGACTGCCTCCTGCATTCAGATGGCACAAAGAGGACTTGGCAAATGGCACGCAGAAGAGGAAAGACAGGGAAGTGTGTCTAGAAGCCTAGCCAGTTAACAAAGCCCAATTCTGTCACAAGATCAGAAAAGATAAGGAGAGGGAAAACATTGGTTTTGCCCACAAGAAAGTCATGGCGACCTAGTAGAGAACCATTTTGACAGAATCACCCAATGCCCACCACAGCACACAGGATTTTAGCTGTGAAAGGAAAAGGCAAGCCTAGAAACGCTACAAAGGAGATTGTAGGACACTGCTCACAGTCTAACCCAGCAGCTCCTGTCTGCCTCTCCACATCCCTGAGCATATCTCCCCAGCTTATTGTTTTAATCTCAAATCATTTTCTTTTTAAGCTTCAGAGGCTATCATGTAGCATCACATGTCTTAGGGTTTACTGCTGTGAACAGACACCATGACCAAGGCAACTCTTATAAGGGACGGCATTTAATTGGGGCTGGCTTACAGGTTCAGAGGTTCAGTCCATCATCATAAAGGCAGGAACATGGCAGCATCTAAGCAGGCATGGTGCAGTTGATGCTGAGAGCTCTACAGCTTCATCTGAAGGCTAGCAGAATACTGACTTCCAGGAAGCTAGGATGAGGGTCTTAAAGCCCACAACCACAGTAATACACCTACTCCAACAAGGCCACACCTCTTAATAGTGCCACTCTTTGGGCTAAGCATATATACACCATCACACAGAGCATGACCTGAACATAGTGCCTGGCACATAGTAAGTGCTGGCTAGTGTTCTTACTGGTATTTGATGAGTTGATGGTTCTTAGAAATAGAATGTACAAACAGGAGCGGATACAGTGAAGTGAAAAGAGGGAAGGGAGGGGGTCTGTGGTCTTCGGGGACCTAAGAAGCACAATGGGCCATTTCATCTTTCTTGGATTGAATTCTGGATCCGGGCTTTCTGCTTTTGCTGGCTAGGCACTACCGCAGCCTGCATCTCATCTGCTTCCCACCGCTTCTGTTGTGTGCTCTCATTCATGGCTTTGGGTCAGTCTGAGTTTTAGTTCCATCCTTCGTCCCTAACATAGGAAAAAAAAAAAAACCAACACAGGAGAATTTCCAGGGGTCCAAGGCTGGGAAAGTGCAAAGGGACAGAAATAAATAACTAATGCAGAGGTCGGCGGGCGAGCAGAGTGGAGGAGCCTGGCAGCCAAAGCCTGCAAGAGTGGACTGTGAATGAAACTCTAGCCACCCATCAGCTGAGGATCTGGACAGGAACAAAAGCCTAGCCTTAGAGAACTCCAGTCACGTGGTGAAAACCGGGAAGAATGTGGGGAGAGGAGCATGGGTAGGTTCTGTGGGTACCCATACCCTCTCAATCCCCACTACTGATGGGGGCTGCGGAGGCTGCAATTTGCTTAGATTATACATTGTCACTTCATTCATTCAGTGGTCAGAGAGCAAAATGACTGTCAAATACAGCTTGAAGAAATTTATTTCTAAAGATTTTCAAGTTCAATGTATGTGTATATAACCATGTGTGTGTGTATGCTATGTGTGTAGGTGCTGGTGGAGACTGGAAGATGGAATGTGACATCCTAGAACTGGAGTTACAGATGGTTGTAACCTATTTGACATGGGGGCTGGGAACCAGGCTCTGGTCCTCCGTAAGAGTGGAAAGGGTTCTTAACTCTTGAGCCATCGATCTTGCCTCCTATTCATTTTTGAAATAGGGTTTCACTTATGTAGTCAGGATAGCCTCAAACTCAAGGTAGGACTATGGAAGGCTCCTGGGCCACAGCCATACCCAGCAGCTTCCATAGTTCACCAGGTCGTTTGGACAGAGCTTAGTCTCTGATGGGTAGTGGCAGTTCACCTCCCAGCCTTCTTCCTCTTGGTTTTCACCCTAAGATTCTACACCTCACCCCTCTTGAGTGTGAGGAAGATCAATGAACTGGGAGAAGGATGCATATGGCCTCTGCTGTGCATTCTGGAATGTCCAGGCACTTTCCTGTGTCCATTTGGTGACTATATAGCTAATGGAATTCTCAGATTAGGTAGATGCTGTTTCCAACCTCTCCTGGCTTGGCTGGATCTCAACACGCTTCCAAATAAGCTAACTTGGTGTTGCTGTGGCTCCTCTGTCACTAAACATCACCCTCAGAGGGCTGCCTGCTTAAGGTGAGACCTGAGGGCAGACTCCACAGCTCAGCTTTTTGTCTACGTGACCCTTCTCCTCTCACAGAACTGGCTGGGTTTCAGCAGTAGAATCCCAGGCTCGATGAAGCTGGCCTCTTCATCGTCTTAACTGGGCAGAACAATGCTCTAAGGAAAAAGTTTAGCATAAGGGTTGCCTACAACGTACATATATATATTCCTTCCTCGGCACTCCGACGTGCCAGCTGAGGTTGTTAGAAGTGACCAGTTTTGGCATCTGGTAGAGATGGCTGTTTGAAGGGTCTAATATTTCAATCTCTGCAAATTGAGCTCAAACAGCACGGAAACTGTTGCGTGTGGAAACTGCCAGAGTGAGTGGGGGGTGGGGTGGGGCAGAGGGACAATGCCCAAAGAGAAACGTTCCAGCTCCTTGCTTTCAAAAGCATGCACGGTGCCATGTGTCATGAGGTTACACTGTCTCTGCACGGAGGTGCCCTGCAGGTAGAAGCAGATACTTCTTAGCAAACACCACACTAGTCACCAATTCCAGGCAAAAGATTGGCTAAGAAAGAACAAAAGACTAAGGATCCTGGCAGCCTAACCCAGAGGGAAGCTTCCCTCCTCTGTCTTAGAATCTTTTTGTTTCAGAGAGAAAAATAGGTTTCCATGTGGTCCCAAAGCAACACTGTTCCCATTAACGAATAGCATCTGGATATCAAAAAGAGAAAAAAAAAACAAACAAACTTGAGATTTTGTTTTTAACAAGTTGGTACCAAAAACATGTTTCAGCCAGACAGCCTTGAGTGTCAGGAGCCTCCAATAGGGCACTTGTATATAAACAATCAGCAGCCAAATGAATGACAGGAGGAAGCGTGTTGTCTCCTCTTTATTTAAATCAAGAGGCTGAGGTCAGATGTGACCATGTTCATGGAAGTCTGCGGTGATGCATTTTAAGTAAGTTTTCGCACAGAGAGGCTGTTCTCAGGGACCCAACAGGCAAAATTTATCTTCAAGACTCTCCACACACTTCCCATCACACCTCCAACAAATGAAGGGGGGGGGTAATGATTCACTGAGAGATAATGACTTAATGGTTCTGTTAGGCTCCCCCCCCCATACAACTGCCCTGTTCTCTCTCTCTCTCTCTCTCTCTCTCTCTCTCTCTCTCTCTCTCTCTCTCTCTCTCTCTCTTAATCTTTGTAGGCTAGCAGAGCTTTCCAAAAATAATGCCTGCAAGAAACTCTCTCACAGATGAGAGTTGGAGACAGCAGCTTGCCAGGCAGCCTGGGTAGGTGGTGTGTTTTGGGAGTTGGTACCTTCCAAATCCCTATTCTTCAGACACATAAGCAGCCCCTGTGTAGAGCCTGGCTGTTGGAACTTGCCTTCTGGGAGGGTCTTATCCCTGCCACATCCTACCATAACCCTGCAGGCATGAGCAGGCACCTGGGCAAGAGCCTGGCTTTCCCTTCAGCACAGAGCATGAAATGTTCTGTGTGGTTGCCTAAGAACTATTAATTCACATTTCCTTGGGTAACTGGGTGAAAATCAAACTCTGTGTATAATTCTCTGCCCTCGGTCCCTGCCTACACATGGCTGTTTCCAAACAAATTTCCCAACAGAAAAGCTCAGAGAGTCCCCATGCCTGGCTGCTTTCCTTTGCCCAACACTGAACTGGGTTCAGTGGGATTGCTGTTCCGTGGTTGTGCATAAGTGTGCTGGTCCACACTGGATGGTGGGTCACTCTCTAGTTAAGGAAGATCATAAGCTTGTTAGTTGTTCAGAAAGCAAGAGCAGAAAGGCTAAAGTTTCCCTAGAAAGAAGCTAGAATGATATGTATGTGACCTTTGCAACGTTTAGTAGTGATTACAAGTGCTAATCCTGCCTTCTTCCTGAGGGCAGTGGTCCAGTATGATTTGAGCCTAATAAATCGAACTGGCTTCAGTAGAACCAAAGTCGGGGCACTGTGGAAGTGGTCAGGACTTAGAGCAACATTTATTGGTCTTCTTCTATTTCATTTCAGAAGGAGGATCTCATGCAACATGACAATTTTTGGAAAGCCATGAGTTTTCTAGTTTTATTTTTAATATGTATGCAGTGTCTGTTTTTGTGATACTTTAGTTTGTTGTCAGTGCCTTACCAGAGTCATCCGAAGAACACTCTTTGATGAAAGAGTCCGGTGACGTGTACAGAGCCACTGATGTGACAGAGGATCCGGTCCTGTTTCTACAGCATTAAATACCTTTCATTAAAAACCCCCGAGGATTGGCCAAAAGCTATCAAATATGCTATCCAGTAACTTTTCTTTGAGCATCATCCAGTCCCGATCCTATAACTCTACAATTCTGTAATATAGCACTTCTTTAGTTTGGTGGTAAATCATATCACGTTCCTCATGGAAGGTAAGGAACCCAGATCTAGCCAATCAGAGTTTCCACTATGCTGGTCATAGTGATTGGTTTACATATGGGCACGTGACTTAAGATATTGTCTTAGGGTTTTATTGCTGTGAAGAGACACCATGACCACGGCAACTCTTATAAAGGCAAACTTTTAATGGGGGTGGCTTACAGGTTCAGAGGTTCAGTCCATTATCGTCATGGTAGGAAGGAAGCACAGTAGCATGCAGACACAGTGTTGGAAGAGCCAAGAGTTCTACATCTTGATCCACAGGCAGCCAGGAGGAGACTTGAAATCTACTGGCCAGACTTGAGCATATATATGAGACCTCAAAACCCCACCTCCACAGTGACATACTTCTTCTAACAAGGCCTCCTCTGATAAGGTCACACTTCCTAACAGTGCCACTTCCCATGGGCCAAAAAAATACTCAAATCACCACACATATCAATCATGGTCTTTTCTGGGCTTTTTTTTTTTTTTTTTTTGATATAGCTCTTGGACTCTCTTTTCCTGGATCCTTGCAGGAGTCTTCCTGTGCACAAAGGTAAATGGAAGAAACCAGGGCTGAGAGACAGAGACAATTCTGACGTTATTATTAAATCCACTGAGTCTAACTGTGTTTAAAGTTCTTCAGTGACCCGATATATATCCTTTTTTTTCCTCTTTTTTTTCCTTTTTGCAATTGTCAAGACAATTGCAGTTATGTTTATACTTGAAAATGAAGTAAGTTAATGGCTAATAAAGCTGCCATTTCTCTCCCTCTCTCCCAGAACTAGAAGATACCCCCTCTAAAGTTGCTTATTCGCAGAATGCTTTATTCCTTCCCACATAAAAGAGGCAGCGTACAAAAATAAATAAGGGGGGGCAAAAAGCCAGAAATCAAAGGGTAAGTTTAATACACAAAATGCAGATCATATGTATCTGTGCAGCACAAACTTTTTATAGAAATGCAAAAGTAATATTGTTGAGGGTGCTGGAGAGTGGTTAGAGAAATTATAAGTTGTGCAAACTTCTGGGGAGAAGCTTGCCAGTCCTGGTGTATATATATTCTGTGTTTGTGACCAGACATTCAGGTTTCAGGAATGTATCTGATGGAAATAATTACATTTTATATATAAAGACATATGTAATAAGAGTGATTCTTACAAACCCAAGCTGGAATCCAGCCTGAATACACAATGATAAGCTATAGGAGTAATAACATATAATTTGTTAAAATGATAATATGAGGTTTTATTTATTGGCCTAAAATAATATGAATATTTTATTAGCTATTCTTCTACTGCTATAATACTACTACTACTAATAATAATAAAAACATGACCAAGGCAACTTATAAAAGAAGTTATTTAATTGGGCTTACAATTCCAGAAGATTAGAGTCCATGATGGAGTGGTCCACACCTCCTAATCCTCCCCAAACAGTTCCACCAACTGTGTAGACCATTCTCATTCAAACCACCACAGTCCACTTTCTGGCCCCATAGACTGGAGATCCTATCCTCATGCAAAATGCACTTAGTCCAACGTCAGAGGTCCCCATAGTTTTTCACTCTCAAGACTGGTTTTTTTGTTTGTTTGTTTGTTTGTTTGTTTTTGTTTTGTTTTGATTTTTGAGACAGGGTTTCTCTGTGTAGCCCTGGCTGTCCTGGAACTCACTCTGTAGACCAGGCTGGCCTCGAACTCAGAAATCCACCTGCCACTGCCTCCCGAGTGCTAGGATTAAAGGTGTGTGCCATCACGCCCGGCTTCAAGACTGTTTAAAGGACTAAAGTTCAAAGCCTCTTCTGAGATTCAGATCTTTTAACTGTAACCTGTCATAAAGTCAAAAGGCAAATCACATACACTTCCAAGACAGAATGAACAGAACATGCATTACCATTCCTAAAAGGGAAGGACCAGACACTTCGAGGTAAAATTGGACCAAAATAAGACTGAAAACTGGCAGAGCAAACTTCAAACCCTGTAGCTCCACGTCCGTTGACTCTCAAAAGGCATAGATGTCTTCACCCCTCCAGCTTTACTGACTGCAACATAGTTTTGAACGCTCTTGGACTGGTTCCAGTTCTTGTATGCAGCTCTCCTTGGTAGACATCTCATAGATGTAGCATATCCATCGTCTTGGGGTCTCTAACATCATAATTCGGACTTCACTTACATTGCTTCACACAATGGCCTCTCTTATCCTCTGGGGCCCTTCATGCTGAGCCTGCCCTGGCTTCAGCAGCTCTCCTTAACTGTAGAGGAGGACTCCACAGTGGTCCTCATAGGCTCATACGTTTGAATACTTAGTTACCAGGGGGTGGCGCTATTTGAAAGGATGAGGAGGTGTGGCCTTGCGGGAGGAACTGTGTCACTGAGAGCAGGCTTTGAGGTTTCAAAAAGTGCACAGCAAACCCAGTATCTGCCTGTGGATCAGGATGTACTTCTCAGCCACTTCTCTAGCACCGTTGTGCGTGCCACGCCTCCTGTGATACATCCCACCATGATGATGATCATGGACTATGATGGACTAACCACTCTGAAACTGTGAGCCAGCACCCAATTAAATGCTTTATTTTAGAAGAGTTGTCCTGATCATGGTGTCCCTTCACAGCAATAGAACAGCGGCTAAGACACTTGAAAGCTAGAGCCGCGTAGATGACTGTCAAGTTCTGCTCTGTCCTTACAAATGCACCTCCAGTCACATGGCAGCTTCCTTCAGTTTTGTTTTTGTTTTTCGGGGTTCTTTTTTTGTTTTTTGAGATTAAAATGTAATTACACTTCTCTCTCCCCTTCCCTTGATTCCAGTGCAGGTTTGACCCTTCCTTAATGCCACTATTTTCTTTACCTGTTTACACCCTTTTTTCCAGAACACTCTTTGGAAACTTTGGCTATAAAATTAGCCCTGGTAGCCTAGCCAAGCAGTGGTGGTGCACGCCTCTAATCCCAGCACAAGGGAGGCAGAGGCAGGTGGATCTCTGAGTTCAAGGTTAGCCTGGTCTACAAAGCAAGTTCCAGGGTGGCTAGGGTTACACAGAGAAACTCTGTCTAAACAAACAAACAAACAAACAAACAAACAAACAAAACAGTACAAAACATTAGCCTTGCTAGTGTCTTTCCCCTATGGACTGTACAATTTGTATTACTTCTTGTCCCAGTTGTTCTTTTTCATTGAAGACCTGTGTAACAGTGATTATGTATAACCTCTTGATAGGGCTGATATTAGGCAGTCTTGAAATCTTCTTGACAAAGAAACTAATTCATTATTTAAATTTTAGCCTCAGGCAAATTCTTAGGACAAAGGCAGAAAGCAGCCACATTCTTTGCCAAAATATCACAAGAATAGCCTAGCTGCTGATATCCTTTTCCTGTGAAACCTCCCGAGCTGAAACTCCCATAGTCCACATTGTTTTCCAGGCTTCTACTGGGATGGGCCATTAAGTTCTGCTTACAGTTCAATCGCTTATCTACTCCAAAGTCTTGAGGTCCTCCCACATTCCTAGAAAACAAAACAAAGCAAAACAATTTTCAGGCCTGTCATAGCAATAGTACACCCTTAGTAGTAACTTATTGTCGTTACTGTTCTACTGTTCTGAGGAGACACCAGGACCCAAGCTGTGAAGGTAAAGCCTGGCCTACACTGGAGAACCCAAGATGCTGGAGATGCCAGAGCTATGGGAGGTCTGCTGGAGAGAGAGAGAGAGAGAGAGAGAGAGAGAGAGAGAGAGAGAGAGAGAGAGAGAGAGATTGCAGTAATCAAAGCTGGAAGGAGTGGGGGATCTGAAGAGCCCTTTGACATCAGACATTAAGGCTACAGGATTTGGAGTTTGTCCTGATAGATTTTAGTCTGGTTTTGGTCCAGGGTTAGGGTTAGGGTTAGGGTTAGGGTTAGGGTTAGGGTTAGGGTTAGGGTTAGGGTTAGGGTTAGGTTAGGGTTAGGGTTAGGGTTAGGGTTAGGTTAGGGTTAGGGTTAGGGTTAGGGTTAGGGTTAGGGTTAGGGTTAGGGTTAGGGTTAGGTTAGGGTTAGGGTTAGGGTTAGGTTAGGGTTAGGGTTAGGGTTAGGGTTATTTTCTTCCATTTTTGCCATGGTAATGTATGTCTGTGCTCTTGTGTATACTAGAAGTGTGTAATTTGCTTTCTGATTTTTACAGGGACTTATAATTAAGAGATTTCCTTGAGCCTCAGAAGAGACTTTGGACTTTTAAATGATCTTGAGACTATAAAGGACCATGGGGCCTTTGAAGTTGGGCCAAATGTATTTTACATTATGATATGGCACAAGCCTACGGGAGGCCAGGGAGTGGGATGTGATGGCTTGAGAGAGAATGGCCTTTATAGGCTACTACACTTGTGCGTTTGGTTCCCAGCTGATGGAACTCTTTAGGAAGTGATGGAGGTATGGCCTTGTTGGAAGAGGCTTTGAGATCTCTGCCTCCTGGTTGTGAATCAGATGTGAGCTCTCAGCTACTGCCCTACCGCCATGTCTGCCTGCCCGGGTGCTGCCATGTTCCCTGCCGTGACCGTCACGGACTCATTAAGCAAGCCCCTAATTAAATGCTTTCTTTTTTAAATTTATTTTTATTTTATGTGTGTTTATTTTTACTTTATGGGTGTTTTGCTTGCATGTATGTCTGTGCACCATATGTTCTATATTGGATTCCCTGGAACTGAAATTACAGACAGTTGTGATCTGCCATGTGGATGCTGGAATTGAACCCAGGTCTTTTGGAAGAGCAACCAGCACTCTAAACCACGGAACCATCTCTCTTGCCCCTAACTTTTTTTTTTTTTTAAATAAGTTGTTTGGTCATGATCTCTCTTCCCAGCAATAGAAAATTAATTAAAACAACACCCTTACAGTTTCTCTTTACTCTCTTGTGTTTTATGACAGTTTCTGTGACTTTCCTGTGTGTGTGTGTTTATGCACATAACACCAGCCCAATATTCTTGCAATGACAGCCAAATGTTTCTGACGATAAAAGTCGATTCTGGCTTTCTATAGCTGTGTACCAAACAAGTGGAAAACCTAGTGGCTAAAAATATCACCTTATTTTGTCCACAGTCATGTAGATCTGAACATTTATGAGGAGCACAAGCTAAGGGAGCACCACGGCTTCTATGGCAGTGGCTCTCAACCTTCCTGACGCTGCGACCCTTTAATACGGTTCCTCATGTTGTGGTGACCCCCAGCCATAAAGTTATTTTTGTTGCTACTCCATAACTATAATTTCGCTACTGTTATAGATTTGTAATGTAAATATCTGTCTGTGCTTTCTGATGGTCTTAGGTGACCCCCATGAAAGGATTATTTGACACACACACACACACACATACAGAAGGGGTCATGACCCACAGGTTGAGAACCCCTGCTCTAGGGGCTGTCTTTGAGCCACTTGGATTTCCTCACAGAACAGTGAGGGATCATTCCAAGAGACAGAAAGTAGAAACAGCAGGATGGTCTTGGAGCTAGAAGAGGAAAAGGTCACGATCAAGACCATCCTATTCCATTGGTCGGAGCAGACCAAGAACTCATCTGCAATTCCAGGAACAGAAGGGCAAGCTCCCTTATCACAGTAGTTTGTCAAGAAGTCTCTGGCCATCTTTAACCTACTACATAACACAAGACCAAAAGAAGTAAAAAAAAGATAACATGTTTAGACAAAGCAAATGTGGCCATCAGTGTGAAACTCTCCAGCTCTTGGAACAAGGCTTAGGAGTGATATAGCTACCAGGGTGTTTCATCAGAAATGAGACTCAGGTTTTTCTCTTACAGCACTGTCAGATGAACACAGGAAGGCACGAGATGTGGAGTGGTCTAATGTTGGCTTTATCTCTCTTACTAGAAACATGTTTGACTAATGGAAAGACGTTGAGCCCATCCAGTCTTGATGACCTGTTTGAGGTTTTCTCTGTTCTGCAGTGTACTTTAAATGAAAACGTCCTGTAGACTACTAACTCAACTAAACACAGTCATGGTGACTGTTATGACCCAGGAGCAGATCTCCACCATCCGTCTTCCACTGCACAGGGATACCTGCTCTTTTCTTCTCACTGATGAGATAGAACAGCCACAGGCAGAACTTTAAGGTGTCTCCTCTGTCACAGAAGAATGAGGAAAACACAAGTGCCTACCACATAGAGCAAACATTTTGGTAAGGAAGTGTGTGCAGGAGGGAATGGCAGGTGGATTCATTCATTATTCATGCTCCGGGCTGATGCCATAATAGAGATTATGTCTGTCGACTGTCGGAAACCTGTTGAGCAGAGAGATGGGGAGGAGGCAACTTAGAGACAGTGTGATGTTACAAAATAGCTTTTTACTGCTGAAGGAGACAAAGAACTGAGGTGGAAGCCTGTTGAGCAGAGAGATGGGGAGGAGGCAACTTAGAGACAGTGTGATGCTACAAAATAGCTTTTTACTGCTGAAGGAGACAAAGGACTGAGGTGTGTGGTTTCACGGGAGCAACATTACTAGGAGGTTATGATCCCTCCAATTGACCACAAACCTGTCAGTAACTCACATCATTTGATGGTTCCCCCCCCCCCCCTCAGTTAGGCTGCGTTCTTTTGAGAATGACTGTGAGCAGTGCTGATGTATGCTGAAGGTAGGCTATGAAGAAGCATGCCCAGTCACTCGTGGCTGACCTCTGAACGGACAATGTAGTGAGAGCGAACAGCTCAGGAGACTGGGTTATCACTGGTTTTTATTTTATCCTGTTTTCATTTTGCTCATGATGGATGGCTTATTTTACTATTTTGAGACAGGGTCTCACTATGTGGTTCAAGCTGACCTCGAACATTTCATCCTTCTGCCTCAGACTCTTGAAGGCTGGGAGTACAGGTGTGTGACCTGCCCTGCCTGACTGGTTTTCTATTTAGTTTTCTTCTTCTAGTTGAGTGGTTGAAGGGAAAATTATTTGAAACATATTATCAACTTTGTGATGGGCTAGGCCTGAGTGAGAACTCTCTCTACTAAAGTGTGTATAGCTTGGGACAAGGTTCCTGAAATAAGTTTTAATACTTATTTTGTTAGGGCTGAAGAGATGGCTCGGTGGTTAAGAGCACTTGCTGGTCTTGCAGAGGATCTGAGTTCGAGTACCCACATGGCATCTTATAAGCATCTGTAACTCTAGTTCCTAGAAATCGGATGTCCTCTTCTGGCCTCTGAGGACATTTCTTACATGTAGTGTGCGTGTGCATGTGCGCACACATTCACATGCAGACAACAAATATATATCATATATATCAATAGCTGGTTCCCTCAAGGGTCAGAAGAGGTTGTTAGATCTCCTGGAATTGGAGTTTCAGATGGCTGTTAGCAGCTATGCTGGGAACTGAACCCTGGTCCTCTAGAAGAGCAATAAGTATTCTTAACCTCTGAGCCAGCTCTCCAAGCTAAATAAATAAATAAATAAATAAATAAATAAATAAATAAATACAGGCTGACACTGAACTCAGATCCACCTGACTCTGCCTCCCCCCTAGTGCTGGGATTAAAGGCATATACCACCACTGCCCAGCTTCAAATAACATTTTTTTAAATTATTTTTAATTTATCTTTTCAGGCAGGTGAGGTGGCATATGCCCTCAATTCCCAACACTTAGGGGACAGTGGCAGAAAAAAATCATCTCAGTGGGTTCAAGGCCAGCCTGGTTTAAATAGTGAGTTCCACGACAGTCAGGACTAGCTAGAGAGATCCTACTTCAAAGATACAAGGAAATAAAAAATTGTGTTTTCAACTGAAAAGCATAAACATTGTAACAATTAATAGGATACTATTGAACATTTCAATGCCTATAGATGCAAGTTCCTTAAGCTTGGTGATTCTTAGTTTGAACGCATGTATAAAACAGATAGTAGTGGACTAATTGGTTGAACGCATGTATAAAACAGATAGTAGTGGACTAATGGGTAGGGGTTACATGAAGTCACCTGTGCAGGGTTCTTTGAGCAGTCTCTTTAGACTCAGCAGATGCTGGCACAGTGTAGCTCATGGGCTGCATGTGTGAGACCCTAGATTCCATCCCATCCCACAGAGGTGGAGAACAAAATGGAGCAGGCATAGAATCAACAATAAAGATTATTGTTATTATCAATCACTAAAGTGAGTGACTATCTTTTTCTGAGCATTGCCAGGGAGTGCAACCACTCCAGGACCCTCCAAGGAACTGATACATAAATTCCACTGTGTTTTATCCCCATCCCCACGTATCATACCACACACCATCACCACAAGGAAACCTTACTTGAAAACCTACTGTGTGGGGGTTCAAGTTCTCTGGAAGGTGAATGTTATAGCTAGGTCGGTTCTGGCCCCTGATGCCCAAGTCTCTCAATTCCTAATTAAAAACACGTCTTAAGGACAGGCTATAATTAGAACTGGGTTCATATGTTCTTAATTCCCAGTGAAGAACACACATTACATTTCGGGACTTCCACACCAGCCAGAGCGTTCTGATGTGGGGTTTGGGTTCCTTGACCCAGTCACGTGATGGAGTTTTTGATGTGGTTTTCTGTTCCAGTAAGTTAAACTCTGGCATCTCAGAACAGGCCCAGCCCGCCAGGCTAAAGATGAATTCCAAGTGCAGATGAAGGCTGAGTCTGCGTGCCTGCGGGCAGATGGGACCACAGGCTGCCACCGGCTGAACTGCGCAGCCTGATCCCCAGTCTTCGAGACTTCCTAGTTACTGCCATGTGGCTCCGCTCTCTAAAATAGTGCCTTCAAAACATTTTTTCATCGTTGACTTTTTCAATAAAAAAAGAAAAGTAAGAAAGCAAAGAAAACAGTCACGTAGTATATTCTTGCTGTGGACAACAGAGGTGAGTGTGGGAGGGGCTACGGGCCTCTGCCTTGCTGGAGAGTTTGCCGGGTCCTGGCATTTATTAATTCTATTAATAAGCCATGGCTGATACACAAGAACAGACATTGCAGTAGGTGTTACCATTGCTCTTCAAAAAATCTGATTCTCCTCTCTTCAGGCAAAAATAAGAACTGCGTATTTGCTTCATATATGATTTTTCTCCTAACGGTTCACGGACTGAAGGTGTGGAACCTGTAAGGGAAGGGACCCAGCAAAGGTAATCAGGTTACAGGGACACCATTCTCAGAAGTGGGTACATCCCATCTTGTGGAACTATTCTATTTCATGGGATTAGATTAGCTACCACCAGAACAGGGTGTGAGAGAGTGAGGCCACCCCACAGACCCTGGTCTCTCCTCTACTTCTCTTCCCTGTTGGAACACACACGTGCCATTCGGACTCATTAGCCTTTATAGTTATGAGCTAAGTAAATTTCTGCTGTTGCTTAACAAAATAATAATACCAGTCTCTGATGGTCACAGCAACACAAGCCTATTTATAGACTAAAGCTCTAGCTTACCTAGTCCTCTTGCAGTTAGGTGGGGCTCTGTGACTCGGAGACAACAGGATACACACATAGATGTCGTTTCTCCCTCTTAGGCCTCAGCACTAAAGCGTCGAGAAGAGATTGGGGGTCTGGACTCTCCTCTGTGGAGGAGACTGAGGATCTATGTGTTCTATGTTGGGGGTTGACCTGGTGCTGCGATGTATTCAATGCTAAATACTGGCCCATACATGCTGGTTGCACGTAGACCAAGTGATGTTGTATAAACCTTGCTTGTCAATCTCCTTTGACTGGTTAAATAAAAGTGGCCAACAGACAATTACTGGGGAGAACAGAGGTAGGCAGGGCTGAGGTTACAGGGTTGGGGGTCACAGGTAAGGACCATGAGAGAGAGAGAGAGAGAGAGAGAGAGAGAGAGAGAGAGAGAGAGAGAGAGAGAGAGTAGAAAGAAGCAGGAAGTGACCATTAGAGAGGATGGACCAGGATCATGTGGCCAGATATGTGTCCCCAGGACAGACTGATGGAGCAGAAATAACAACTTGGGTGAGCCTCAAACAGCAAGTAACTTAGAGCACAGCTGAGAAATAGCCCATCTAGTGTAGAAAATAGATCAGCCATATGGCTCAGGAATTGAGATAAAGCTGATTAAATAAATCAATAGGATACAGTCTTGATGATTGGGGGTCTGGCTGGGTCATATTAAGAACTAATAGAGCTAATAAATATCATACAACAGATTTAGATGCCACTGGTCCAGGTGGAAGAGGCTCTATCAACCTGGATCCCTACACAACAGATGGAGTAGAATTCTCCCAACACACACAGTCACCCTTGACTTAAAATGGGTACATATCGTGTGTATGAAATAAGTCTTTCTGTGTTCAGTATTGGAACCTGGGGTTAACTTGGTCTCACAGGACGACCTTGACTATTCCAATTCAAGTTTCTTATAAACATTGGTGATACTGGTCCCATGTAGACTGGCCACCATGAGTAGGCAGGTGCTGTCTGGTAAAGGAGAAGTAGGACGATGCAGTCACTTTTGGAAGGAGTAGCAGCCCAAGCCATCATGTTCTTGGAGTTTAGAACCTGGATGGTCCACAGTGGTGCACACCTTTAATCCCAGCACTGGGGAGGCAGAGGCAGGAGGATCTCTGTGAGTTTGAGGCCAGCATGGTTTACATAGTGAGTTTCAGGATAATCATATATACACACTGAGACTCTGTCTCAAAAAACCAAAAATGAATAAATAATAAATCATAAAAGGGGGCTAGAGAGATGGCTTGGTGGTTAAAAGCACTGGGTGCTTTTTCAGAGGACCTGAGTTTGATTCCTAGCACCCACATGGAGTAGGCTAGGGACCAACTGTAACTCCAGGTCCAAGGGACCTGATACCCTCATCTGGCATCCGTGGGCATCAGGCACACATATGGTATATAGGTATATATGAAGGTAGAACACCCACACACATACAATTAAAGTAAGTACATCTTAAGAAAAATTTAGAGCCCTGCAGTGGTGGCACATGCCTTAATCCCAGCACTTGGGAGGCAGAGGCAAGCAGATTTCTGAGTTCGAGGCCAGCCAGGTGTACAGAGTGAGTTCCAGGACAGCCAGGACTACACAAAGAAACCCTAGGTCGAAAAAACAAAAAAAAAAAAAAAGAAAAAAGAAAAATTTAGAATCTGGTATTCTGCACTGGGATGGCTGCAGGCTGTGCACAATTCACCAGTTCCTGGATGGGTTCACCTCAGACAGATCAGAGATATCAGAGTCAGGCTGGCCAAGAAGGCCAACTTGACCCTCTAAGAAGAGAAAGTACTTCCAGGAGGCCATACCCCTTCTCTAGCCAAGTTGGTTCTGATTCTGTGTTCACTAGTGGTTTTTAAAATCCCACAGAATATAAAAAAAATCCCACCTATGGAGAAATGGCTCAGTGGTTAAGAGCACTGACTGCTCTTCCAGAGGTCCTGAGTTCAGCTCCCAGCATCCACATGGTGGCTCACAACCATCTGTAATGGGATCCGATGCCCTCTTCTGGTGTGTGTCTGAAAACAGCGACAGTATACTCATATAAATACAAATAAATAAATCTTTTTAAAAAAATCCTATCTGTAACTTCAAGTGCACACAATATTGTCTAGTGATAGAATTTCATCTTTGCTTCTGTGGTCCTCTGAATGCCTGTTGTCCACCTGGGAGTTAAGACCTACTAAGCCTGCCATGCACAATAGGTAACACACTCAGCCCCATGAGGAGCACATTTCTGAACCTGAAACCAAGCAGCTGTCCTAGATAGGCAGAGAAGGGCATCACTGTTTTGTTTTTCCAAACAGAGTTTCTCTGTGTATCCCTGACTGTCCCAGAACTTGCTTGGGAGACCAGGTTGGCCTTGAGATCCATCTGCCTCTGCCTCCTAAGTGCCGGAATTAAAGGGATACAGCACTAAGCATGGCTTACAGCTGTCCTTCTGAGCCCAGCGAAGCTTGGGGGAACTGAACAGAGGGAGGTAGAAAGGAAACAAGGATCAACACCGATGGCTAAAAGCCAGTAATATACACATTTATAATAATATACAATTATATATTTATATAATGTATTCCTAGTGTATAATTATATATAATTATACATTACATATTATATTCTATTATATACTTTATATTACACATAAAGTATATACTTCATACTACACATAAAGTATATGCTTTATATTACATATAAAGTATCTATATAATTTTTCTCTGCTTAAATATATATTATTTTTATATCATATACTATATATTATGTATAAATTACATATAATTTGTCTCTGCTTCAATGAATTGATTATATATTAGGTATTTATATGTTACATACATACATATATATATATATATATATATATATAAAATACACACACATATATGTAATCTTTAATTGTAACACACTTTAAGAAGGAAAACCCAGGCTGGAGAGATGGCTCAGAGGTTAAGAGCACTGACTGCTCTTCCAGAGTTCCTAAGTTCAATTCCCAGCAACCACATGGTGGCTCACAACCATCTGTAATGGGATAGGATGCTACCTTCTGGTGTGTCTGAAGACAGCTACAGTGTACTCACATACATAAAATAAATAAATTAATTAAAAAAAATAAAAAAGGAAAACCCTGCACTTTTAGAGTAAAAGGCAGATGTCCAACCCCATTCCCTTCTATTCCCATTAAATGAAGGATTTCGTGTAGGTAAGTCTTGCCAGATGAAACTTTTTGACAAGAAAGAACTATGGGCTCTGCATCTCATAAATCCATAGTTATAGCATTAAAAGTATATTTTAATTGTAATTTCCAAATAACACTCTGCTAGTCTATGACAGTGAGTCTCAACCTTCCCAAATGTTGTAACTTTGTTACTGTTATGAATCACAATGTAAATATCTGTATTTTCTGATGGTCTTAGGGGACCTCAATAAAAGGGTCATTTGGGAGCAAAAGGGTCACGTCCTACAGGTTGAGAACCACAAATAATAAAGAAAAAAGCCTTCATTTGCAAATGTACTGTAGTTGCAAACTTATGTTTTGTCTGTCTATCTGTCTGTCTGTCTTACTTTATCACCAAAGGTTGCTCCAACAAGTGTTACTGAAAACCTTAAGGAGCAGGCCCAGTGTCAGCTCAGAGTTGCAAGGCGGGGCCAGAACTGGCACCCAATTCATCAGCTAACCTTGCCACAGGTTGGGAGTCACGTGGCCAAGAACAAGTCTTAGTTTGTAGAGTGAAAGCTGTATCCAACCGCTAGCCAACACACTCCTGATCTGCAGTGGTCCCAGGCTGAGAGAGAGCACACTGCCCCCCAAATGGATAAAGCTGGACACCTGGAGCAGGAGTGACAAGCTTGGTCTGCTTCCTGCAAATGATGCTAGCATCTTTAATTCCTAAACTGCGCTTATCGGGAAACGCGTAAAATGTTCCCAAACAACAGAAACTGACACAGCACGAATAAGTGAAGTGAAGAGGAAGAGGGTGAGTGATTTGAGACTCAGGGCCCATCCTCTGCTGCCAGGTTAAAAAAATCTTTGTTCCCTGTGAGCCTTGATAGAGCCCAGTCTGATAAAGAAACAGGAGGAGGCTAAAGAACAGACTCTTAATGAGTGCACCCTCTGCACCGCATGTCCCTGCTGCCTTAAACATCACACCAGATTGAAGGGCTCGGTGAACCCTGCTCTCACCCTACTGTCCAGTCCGCAGGGCTGGGATTGATGTGTGAGTGAGAAGCAAACCCCAGGCTTCAGGAACAGGCTAAGGTCAAGTTGGAATTTGTCTCTGTCCTGCTTTTCAAAATCTTTGTTTTCTCCTGAACCATCCATATTAATAACTAAGTGTTGCTGCAGGGAGGGGGTGCGTGAGGTG
Source organism: Mus caroli (assembly GCF_978045245.1). Lineage (NCBI taxonomy): Eukaryota > Metazoa > Chordata > Mammalia > Rodentia > Muridae > Mus > Mus caroli. Next base: position 104,821,414 of record NW_028227265.1, on the reverse strand, counting down.
GGGAGAGCCTTCACCTTGGACGAGATGGGCATTCCTTAGAAATGAGGGAAGCTGGGCCTTTTCCGAAATGGACTAATTAGAGGGGAAACACATGGTTTTACAGATGACTAGGTTCCTTACCTCTGCCCTCACCAAACCCCACTCCCCGTGTATTGGCTTGACCCAAACCAAATAAACACCAAATGTGCAAAGCTCCATAGAGATTCTAGTCAAGTGACTGCCGCCCATTTCCAAAGCTCGGGCCAATGTAACTCAAGACTTTGCTTCTCTTCAGGGGACTGAATTTCCCTTTGGCAATTAAACCACGGAGCCTGTGTGTGTTAGCTGGTTTCTGTCTCTGCAGCAGAATACCTGGAATAATTATCTTGCAAGGGGAGAGATTTACTTTGGCTCAGAGGCTCCAGTTCATGATCAGGTGGCTGAGTTAGTTCTGGACCTGCAGTGGTTGTGGCAGATGACGATGAGAGAGGAGACATAGTAAATAAAAGTCCTCACTCCATAGCCGTGAAGCAGCAGATAAAGAGGAAAGAGCTGGGATCCTTCTATCCCCCTCCAGAACACATCTCTACTGCTGCCAGGACTTCCTGCTCAGCCCTGCTTCTTAAGACTGGACCACCTCTAAGGCACCCTAGGGGCCACACCATTAATACATGGGTCTTTGGGGTCCGTCCATCATCCCAGTACAATGCTGTGCAAATAAGATTTACACGGAATGTTATTTTGACACATAGTGAAAGCATTTCCAATGAATTGCATATTCATTCTGGCCAACGGACATCACTAAAGTCTGTGCTTTTAATATGTTAATAATGATAATGGGAGTGGAGCGATGTCTCGGTGGTTAAACACGGACCTCTCTTCCAGAGGACCCAAGTTTGGTTCCCAGCACCCACATGAGGCAGCTCACAAATGCCTGTAATTCTAGCTCCAGAGAATTTGACATCTCTGACTCTGTGTGCACCACCCATGTGCATATACCCACATGTCTATACATACACAGTTAAAATTTTTAATTAAGTCTTTAGAAAAATAATGGTAACAATTTAATACCTTACTAGTTTACAAAAGAGATTTATACAATCACCTTTTATGTTTAGACACAGTGGTTCTGCACTGGGTAAGGTATCACACACACACACACACACACTACATAAGGGAAGTGAGGATTGTTATAGGTTAAGAGACATGCCTTAGGAGCCAGAGAGATGGACCAGTGGTAAAGATGGCTCAGAGGTCACTTGTTGCTCTTGCAGGACCCAGGTTCAGTTCATAACACCCCACAGCGGTTCACAACTGTCTGTCACTCCAGCTCCAGGGATCCGGCAACCTCTTTTGACCTCTGAGAGCACCAGGTATATATATATATATGTGTGTGTGTGTGTGTGTGTGTGTGTATGTATGTATGTGTATGTGTATGTGTATGTGTATGTGTATGTGTATGTGTATGTGTATGTATATGTATATGTATATGTATATGTATATGTACATGGGGTACAAACAGATAAGCAGGCAAAAACACACACGTAAAATAAATAAATCTAAAAAAAAAATGTTCTTTTAAACCGAAAGCAAATTGTTGTAGGGCCATCAGGAGAGTTTACTGGGTAAAGGTACTTGTCACTAAAGCTTGGAGAAGACCTGAGTTCAACCCCAAGAGTCCACAAAAAGGTTGGCGGAGAGAACTGACTTCCCCTCCTATCATGTGATCGTAGCACGTGTGTGTGCAGGCACACACGAACACATGTAATGATGTAATGTTTTCAGTTAAATAGGAAACATGTCCTGAGACAAGACTCAGCACTCAGCACTTTCCCAATATTATCCTACTGTCTTTACCCAGAAAGTTACCATTGTTGAAACTTTCTAAACCATTTATAAACGATTCAGTGCCTTACTGTCTTAATTGATGAGTGTAACAAACAGCTGACTTGGTCAACTTGTTTCTCCCTTGTAGTGTCCTGTTCACTATGAACAGATCAATACAAAATTTCTTATTTATGAAGAAGGTAAGCCATTGCCATTTATACAGATGGAAAAAAAATCAGACACAAAGAGGTTTCATAACTTCCTTTAGACATACAGCTAATAAGCTGAGATTTGAAATCAGCTTGGCTCCAGTGCTATGCAGCCTCACTGGTGTTTGGCTGTTTTTTTTCTGTTGGTTTGTTTTTTATTAATTAAATCCATATTCAGCCTTCTCTTCTTTCTTCTATCCAATGAAGTAGGCAAGTCTGTTACTATTTTCTTATTTTAAAATTTGCTATGCATATGTGAATGTTTGTCATGGGTGGGGCAGCATTTTGGGGGTTTGTATTGGTTGTGCCTCTAGGTTCCAAATAATCAGAGGAAAGAAATCACCTTTCTTTTTGCAGAGACTCTTCCCTGGCCAGCTACACTACCCACTACAGCCCTCCTTTCCAATCAGCTCACTCTTTCTAGTGAAAAAGGCAACACCGTCCCACTCTGCCAAGACCCATCAAGTTTCCCTCGTTCCCCAGATCCAGCCAGTTATCAGGAATTCCTGTTTCTTTGAGATACGTATTTCCTAGACCTGCTTTTATCTCTTCTCCCCTACAGCTGCCAGACAATGATCCATCCTGTCCCACCATCCTAGAGAAAGCCATCGGCCACAGATTGCACGCCATGAGCCTACTGTAGCTGGTACCCTCCTTCTTCATCTCTCAACGGTCTTCTCCTACCTATTCCTCCTTCGTTCCATCCCATTACACTGAATCTCTTAGGCTTGTCCCCATCCTCTCCTACCCTCCTGTGCAAGTCATCTTTCTGTTCTGTGACAAACGCTTGAGATAAACAACTTCAACAAGCAAATGTTTATTTTGGGTCATGGTTTCACAGGTTTGGATCCACTGCCACTTGGCCCTGTTAATTTTTGGTCTGTGGCAGCATAGCACATCTTGGCAGAAACACACAACATGGGAGATCTCTCTGCGTCGTGGCAGCTGGGAAGGCAAGGAGACAGAGGGGAACAGGCTGAAGTTCCACTGTGACGGCTGAAAGTCCTTCATTTTCTCTCAATAGACAGGCAGCAGTATTGAAGGCTGATATCCAATTCTATAACAAGTGGGCCTGAAGGGGCCATTTTGGATCTAAACAATACCATCTTCCTCTTTTTATTTTTAAGTTTTATTTATATCATTTAAAATCATGTGTGTATCAGCGCGGGAGTGTGTGCACATGAGTGGAGGTGCTCACAAGGACCAGAGATGAGATCAGATCGTGAGCCTCTTGGAGTGGGTGCTGGGAATCAAACTCCAGACTTTAGGAAGTGCACTCCATGCTCTTGACCACTGAGCCATCTCTCCAGCCCCCTTTTGAATTCTTACTGTCCCTAGAGGAGGTTCCAAGAGCTTGGCTTAATTCTATTTTCTAATTGTTTCATTGTTAATCCTACCTCCTCCACAGAAAAGACCAATAGACTTCATGAAGTAGAGTTGGAGTGTTCATCTGTCCATCTTCTTTTCTTCTCCCCCTTCCCTTTTCCCTCTTGCTCCAGTTCCTGCTCACTCAGGCCCATAGGGTTTTGTTGTTATTGTTTGTTTGTTTTTAAATTGTGAGCCACCACGTGGCTGCTGGGATTTGAACTCATGACCTCCAGAAGAGCAGTCAGTGCTCTTAACCACTGAGCCATCTCACCAACCCCATCTGTCCATTTTCTTAAGCAGGAACCCATTTCTCTGATCCCTTTCCTAGGTCACGGTTGCCGGTTTTCACGGGAGGCATGATGGCAGGGAGGCAGAGGTGGGAAGAAAGGGAACCGGCATTGTAAAAAGGACAGAGTAGAATCTGGTAATAATCACCGAAGCCACCCACCGGTGCTGGAAAGTAGTCTGTGACAGATGCTTCGGGACAACTCATGAAAAGTTCTTACTGGAAGAGAAGCTTCTGGGAGCTCCAAAGCATCCTTCTGAGTCAGTACACTAAATACCACTCATCAGAAGTTGCCCTAGGCCAACTTCTGAGAGATGAGCACCTTGGAAGCAGAGTAATGATAATAATAAAGCGAGTATCCACATACACTTTAGAAGAGTGTGTCAGATTTTCCAAAGTGCACTTTCCAGTACTGTCTCAGGAATCCAGTTCTTTTAGATGGAAGAGTGTCTGGAGGCAAACTGGCTGTTGTTGTTGTTGTTGGTGGTGGTGGGGGGGTATATTTTCTGCTCTGTTGTTTCCCTAACTGACCTGTGTCTTCACCTAGACTTTCTTCAGTGTGGGTGTGCAAACATTAACATTGAGATTCTCAACTGCCAATGGGTTTTACAGACACAATCGTGGTAATAACTAGGCTTTGTGGAAGGACAAACAGGATTTTACAATTTTCTTTTGCTCCCCCAATTGGATAACCAGAAACAAGCCTGTAGGCAGAACTCAGGCCAGAGTTATTTCCATGCCCAGAGTCCCGTCTCTGTCTGTGCAACTAGGCAGGGAGGCTAGGCTCTAGGATGAGAGGAGAATCATACATTGTAGAGGCAGGATGCTGGCCCATTTCTTATCCCGGCCCTCAGAAAGTAGGAGGGAGACCAAAGCTGGAGGGACACATTGGTCTGCCCTGGGCTTCCCTAGAGTGAAGGTATAGCAGATAAATTAACCACAATGCATGTCCTTTCTCCTCCTTTCACGGTTGGTATTCTACATGGAAACAGGCTCACCACACCCATCTGAGAGTGGCCACATCAGAATACACTGAATAGCACAGAGCGACTCGGCAATGGAAGAACTCAGGGTTTAGCTTTCCCAGGCTTCTCTCAGTTCCTGTGTGGTGTGGAAAGAACCCCAGTCTCCTCTGAGCTCCTGGAGGGGTGGGGCACAGAGTCTGGTTGAGTCTGGCTGCAGAATTTACCAGAGAGGAAGTCTGTGGTGGCAGCAGGATGGCACTGGGGCCAAGGGCTACCAGACGCATTGCTAGGGTCCTGACCTCCTTAGCATTACAGCATCCCAGCCAAACCCAGCAGCCCACTGAACCAGGGCTGGGACTTGGATAAGGAGGAGGGGAATTAGGGAAAAGAGAAGCTTGGGCTCTGACTCAGAACCACAAGCTATCCAACAATAGGCTTCAGTACAGACCCTGGCTGAATGCCAACGGCCAGGACACACAGCACATCTAGAGTCACTGGTCCAGGGAGCGCTGACCAGCCACATTCCATCAGACATAGAGGGTAATCAGGAAATACCGTATGGAAGCAAGCCTGCTCCTCTCTGTTATATGCCCAGGGGCCACCCCGATGAAGAAAGGGAGACATGGACATCTAAAAGACCAGTATTTCTCCAAAAGAGATGAAATTATCCAAAGAAATCTGTTCCAGAACATGGGATGGAGACGAGACGAGAAAACTAAGTTTGTCTTCCACGACACAGTGGCGTGGGGTTTCAGAGGACAAATCAGACTGTCTCTGAGAATCCTCCTATACTGAGGTGTCTGCTTTGGCAACTCCATGCCATCACCTAACCCATCACCTTGCCTCCTTTTCAAGTACAAGACAGGGCTCATTTGAGCCACAAGTTGCAGATTTAAGTTACTATCTCTGTTTGTCACATGCAGGAGCCAACCCTGAGCTATATGATGATTCAAAGGCACCTGGGTAGCAAGCCCACCACAGGAGACAAAGCTTCCTATCCCAGCCCCAAGCTCCAGCTGGCTGCATCTCTCCAACTCCACAGAAGATGCTCTGACACACTCCAGCGGAGGGGGTTGTGAGTCAGAAGCACACCTTCTGCTTCCTGTGCTCAGCAGCCCAGATCATTTCTTCCAGTCTTTATGCAGGAGAATCCCACGGCTGGAGTCCAGTCTCTGGCAAGGTCATACCTGGGGGTGGTGAGATTCCAGTCATTATGCCAAATGTGCTTAGGAATTGATAGGACAGTGATCAAACAAAGTCTGTCTCCCTCTCCCTCTCCCTCTCCCTCTCCCTCTCCCTCTCCCTCTCCCTCTCCCTCTCCCTCTCCCTCTCCCTCTCCCTCTCCCTCTCCCTCTCCCTCTCCCTCTCCCTCTCCCTCTCCCTCTCCCTCTCCCTCTCCCTCTCCCTCTCCCTCTCCCTCTCCCTCTCCCTCTCCCTCTCCCTCTCCCTCTCCCTCTCCCTCTCCCTCTCCCTCTCCCTCTCCCAAGTATCACCTAAAACGGAATCCACTGAATCCTTTATTGGCTGTAGTTGTTATTCATCTACAGGAAAAAAAAACCCACCACAACAACAAAACTCCAAACATTACCAAGAGAAAGAGGTTGGCACCCGGCATCCGGCACCCGGCACCCGGCACCCGGCACCCGGCACCCGGCACCCGGCACCCGGCACCCGGCACCCGGCACCCGGCACCCGGCACCCGGCACCCGGCACCCGGCACCCGGCACCCGGCACCCGGCACCCGGCACCCGGCACCCGGCACCCGGCACCGGCACCCGGCACCCGGCACCCGGCACCCGGCACCAGCAGAGTGTTCCTTACCTGACTCTAACATTATCCCAGGCTTCTTTGCCTCTCCCCTATGTGCTGAGTGTGTAAACAGCACAAGCCATACAAGGAATGTTTGTTATGCTGTGGAAACACACACTCTCTCTCCCTCCGCCCCTTTTCACCCCAGGACCGGATATACACGTTCCAGAAGAGGAATATACATCCCCAGAGTCTGAAATCAAATCTGGAATTCATATCCTCTCTAAATGTACTTTATTAAAAGCAGAGATCAAGAAAAGGTTTTAGAATTATTATATTGGAGAGGTTGATTGTATAGAAAGAACTTGGAATTGAGGACAATTTTTGACATGGTTTGCAAGCTGCTCACTGTGGATTAGCGGGAAACAGGGCACTTTGGCATCTATCCTTTCTCAAAGACTTTAAAATTGGTCCCCAAACTGTATCACTAAACTGGTAAAGAAGACTGTGGTAGGGCTCACGCATCTGTAATTAACACAGCCAAGTGAACGGAACATTTGCACACACACATACACGTAGTAGGTCAAAAATCCCAGGAATCAAAAAGTCGGTTTGAGGTTAATCTTGTAAAGTCAGTGTGCTAACAGGAACGATGGTGAGTGCAGACTCTTACTGCCATTGAAGAGTGGGTGCAGATGTGCATCTGTGTGTTTGCCTGGGTCTGTGCTGAAATCTTAGCCGAGGCAGAGAACGGGAGCCAGTTGAAGCTGTAGGCAGGAGGAGGCAGGCAAGGCCTCTACAATTACCCCAGAATGAGCTTGCAGCCTGGACTATTAGGGAGGTCCCCGGCTGAGGAAACCGTGAGCTTTATCTCTCCTTCCCTAAGGCCCAGATGATTTTGTATCAGTAACTGTTTCTGAATGCTCTTTTCCCTCAGTTTAGCATTGCGTCACTCTGAATACCATTGTAGCTCACCGTATCTCTCTGATGAAAACAGTCGATTCGCGGGGTCAGCTAACTCAACAGTGGGAGCAATGTGATTATGGGATTCACATTTTGGTAATAAAAGAAGAGCTGAACCCTTTAACCTCCCGAGGAAGGCAGAGACCGCCCGTGACCCAAAAGAAGCCTCTAGACACCGAGAGTTCCCAGAAGGATAGAGAGGGAGTCAATATTTCTGAGCTAATGTACAAGGGAGCTGCTGTGCTGTTTACTGCAAGGCTCGGAGGACAAGGCCTGGAATGCAAATCACAATCCTTGTGGGATTTTGCTGGCTGACAGCCACTATGGAGTCCAGGTTCGCCTCATCTTCTCTTTCCTTGGCGAGCAGTGCTTCTTCTGATACTGTATCTGAAAGGGTCCCTTTTCCAGACCACATGGAAAGAACTGTGAACCTTTAGGTGGCTGAGGCCCCCTGGACTTTTCACATTGGCCATTTTCCTAAAACTTTTGGGTTATTTATTTAATTAAAGTGGCTATAAGAGGGAATCTGAAAGTAGCTCCTAGTGGCTTTCAGGAGAATCAGCAATGGCGCCGGGTTCTGGTTCCTTCCGGGAATCCTCCCTGCCTTGCTTTCCTTTCTGCCCTGGAGGCTGAGACACACGGAGCTGTGGGCAGCACTGTGTTCCGGCTGGCCCGTTCTCTGCAGGAGGTGTGGCCTCTCAGGTTCCGAGCTTCCTGCTTGGGCTGCAATAAATGTTGTATCCATCTCATAAACACTTACGTGGCCTGTGTTAATCCCACCAGAAGACATTATGTGGAGTAGAGGGGAAAGACGTGTTTTGCTGTGAGCAATTGAGACCCTGCAGATGACTGTGTTCAGGGTGTGGCCAAGAAGAAGCAGTGTGGCCCAAAGAACCCCTGGGTACCAGATTTGACTTCGATGGCTGCAGCACATAGATACCTGAGTGCAGAGACATCTCTGTGAAGGCTCCAGCCAGTTCCAGGATGATGCCTTCCAGATTCGCAGGCTCCTCTGCCGAGCTCCTGGGGAAATGTGGCTGCCCTTCTGCCTGGGGCTGCATTTCACATTATTTCTTCAGCTGTGGTTCTGAGTCTTCTCTGCTCTTGGGCTCAGTTGGATCTTCCTGTTTGTCTCTAAGAGCCAAAAACATTCCCCAAGTGTGTTGCAACCAGCAGGTTCTGAGGGACTAGAAAGGACTATACTGATATGTGGAATCTAGATTTAAAAGACACATGAAGGTGGGAAAGAAACTATTTGGGGAGGAAGGGGGATGGGAGGCTAATTAACAACCTAAGTGTGTGACATGCTTTGTGAAGATGTGACGGAACCCGTTATTTTTCTTTAAAGTTAAAAAAAAATAGCCAATGTTTGAGAAGAAAGAATGCCAATAGTAAAAATAAAATTCAGAAAGGAAATGGGGGAGGGGCTCTTGGCGATGGGATATGAGCAGCCTCCTTGTCCAGGACAGAGGGGACCACAGGTTCAACAGCTTTTCCTAGAGGCCTCCTCTGCTGTCCACACACTAAACATGAAATTGCAGGCAGCCACTTTCCACTTGGGTCTTTTTGTTGTTCTTTTGTTTGTTTGTTTTGAGACAGGCTTTCTCCAGATAGCTTTCTCCAGATAGTGTAGGCTATCCTGGGACTCTCTTTGAAGACCAGGCTGGCCTCCAGCTCACGAAGATCTGCCTGCCTCCTGAGTGCTTTGGGTTAAAGGTGTGTGTCATCACACCCACCTTCCACTTGGGTGTTTTAAATGTTCTTTTTGTAAAGATAATTTACACAGAGGAAAATGTACAAATCTTAGACATAAGGTTCAAGGAATTTTCACAAACATATACTCATTTCCTCACTGCCCGAACAGTGAGGACCCCTTCCCAAGGCCCCAGAAACCCCTTGCCTATTTGTTGTCCAGTATTTAAAGAATTCTATGAGCTCCCTCTCAATAAGGACAAAGGGCTTTCCTCTAACTTGCAACTTCTTTTGTATAAGTTTTAACTATATTTATTTTTTCATTAATTTTTTTGGGGGGTGGGGTGAGAGATACAGGCTAGGGCAAGTCTGTGGAGGTCAGATGACCACTTGTGGGAACTTGGTTCTGTCCTTCTACTATGTAGGTCGGAGGGGTGGAGTTCAGGTCATCAGATTGTAGTCAACTTTACCCTCTGAGCTGTCTCACAGGCCTTGGGTTGAAACCTCTATTCTCTTTGTTATTCTGGGTTCCCTGACAACTCAGGTTGCAGTCCTTGTCACTCTGGACCCTCGCCACAGTTGAGTAGGGAATAGAGGCTTTCCTTTTAAAGGCATTAATTTAGAGGGCCGGAGAGATGGCTCAGTGGTTAAGAGCACTGGCTACTCTTCCAGAGGTCCTGGGTTCTATTCCCAGCATTCACCTAGCAGCACAGAACTCTGTAACTCCAGTTCTAGGGATCAGGCACCCTTGCATACATACATGCAGGCAAAACACCAATGCACATACAAGTAAATAAATGTAAAAAATAATAAACAAAAGTTATTAACTGAAAGATTGGAAGGTTCAAGCAGTTTTCCTCTGACCACACAGCAGAGAGGAATGGATTGTAGGCTTCTGAAATCCCTCTGGGTTTGTGCTCATCCATCTTTCCTTCACTAGATCAGCAGCCCAAACTTGACAGTTTTCAGAATGTAAGAACTGGAGAAAGGCATGGAGATTAACATATGAAAGCAGCCAGTTAATAGAAAAAGTGGAAACCTCACCCCACCAGGGCTACACTGTAACAAGACCACCAAGGCTACACTGTAACAAGACCACCAGGGCTACACTGTAACAAGACCACCAGGGCTACACTGTAACAAGACCACCAGGGCTACACTGTAACAAGACCACCAAGACCACACTGTAACAAGACCACCAGGGCTACACTGTAACAAAAACCACCAGGGCTACACTGTAACAAGACCACCAGGGCTACACTGTAACAAAAACCACCAGGGCTACACTGTAACAAGACCACCAGGGCTACACTGTAACAAAAACCACCAGGGCTACACTGTAACAAGACCACCAGGGCTACACTGTAACAAAAACCACCAGGGCTACACTGTAACAAGACCACCAGGGCTATACTGTAACAAAACAGAGCAAGGAAAAAAAAGCTAATGAGTAAATGCTGGAGGAGAGCTGTGCTGTGCTGTGTTGTGCTGTGTTGTGCTGTGCTGTGCTGTGCTGTGCTGTGCTGTGCTGTGCTGTGCTGTGCTGTGCTGTGCTGGGCTGGGCTGTGCTGTGCAGTGCTGTGCTGTGCTGTGTAAATAACCTCTAAGGGTCATGAGGCTGGGAGCCCAGGCCCTTTGAAGCCTAGGAGCTATCCAGGCTTTCAACTCACTTACATTCCTGGCAGTGCCTTTCTCTTCCTTAGTGGGCACTTCTGGAACTCTCAGCAAGTGCCTCTAGACCAGTGGTCCCCAACCTTTCTAATGCTGTGACCCTTTAATACAGCTCCTCGTGTTGTGGTGACCCATAAAATTATTTTCATTGCTACTTCATAACTATAACTTTGCTACTCTTATGGATTGTAATACAAATATCTGCTTTCCGATAGTCTTAGGCAAGCCTGGTGAATGAGTTGGTTGGCTCCTCTCCCACAGGTTGAGGCTTCGATTCCTGACTATATTGAGGAAGGTATAGAGCTACCTGCTAGAGTGAGGACCAAGTAGGATACAGTTAGCATACCAGACAAAAGAGCAGGGGCTCCCAGAACACCTGTGTTTGATCTAGTGAGACCAGCTCCAGATTCCCCATCTGCCCCTTACCTGGGAGTCACATTGCATAGTGCTTTTGCAATGACCTTTTAGCCCATCCCTTTTAGCCCACTTTCCTATGGGCCCCAAACACAAGTGAGCAGTACTATACTAGCCCCCACGGTTAGTGTGTTTAAGGATCACAGGCCTAGCTCACAGTGTGAGCCACTCTTTGACTGTGCCCACTTTGATCAAGGAAGCAGGCAGGTAGCAGTTTCCATGGTCCCACTCTCTTATCTCCTTTATCTTTGCTATCTGCCGAGCCCCTGTCATTGCTTCCGTTGGATCAAGGTTCTGTTATTCAACCAGCTCATCCAATCTCCCGTCTTTCTTAAATTGCCTCCTAATCCCCAGATAGCCTCAATGCCCATGTTCCTTTAACACAGCCCACACAGTAAACACACTTCAACACACGCTCCTGTTGGAAACTGTCCCTCGGCTCCACCCAGGAAGTCTAAGCACCTGCAAGTAGAATGTATGGGCCTCTTGTTTCATTTTCCATTTTCATCTCTATCCATCTTTCCAGAAACAGCCTCACCTGCCACCCTTGCCCACTCTTTCCATACCTTTGTGCATATGCAAGCCAAACTTTCACCTCTTTTGGAAAAACCCTACCCTTGGGTCTGATGGCCTAGTGTCTTCCAGTGGAGATCCCTTCGTTCAGGAAGATCTCAACCTCTCCCCTCCTAAAACTGGACAGTTCTTTTTTGTTCTCAGCCTTGTCTTTGTCCCCATGAGGCTGGCCACATACCAAGAAATCATCCCTGAATCTCTCTCCACTAGATTATTAAAAATATGACAGGTGCTGGGCACACGGCTCCGTAGATGAAGCTTTGCTACAAGAGCATAAGGAACTGAGTTTAGGTCTCAGAGCCTGCAGAAAGCTGGGCAGAGTAGTTCATGTGTGTAATTCCAGTACTCTACCATGAAATGGGAGGCAGAGATAGGAGACTCATGGCATACGGTGGTGTAAAAAACCAAAAGAGGTATGTGGTGGGGGTAGGGACACTGTCACAAACAAACAAGATGGGAAGTGAGAGCCTAGACCAGAGGCTATCTTCTGACCTCTATATTCATGCTGTGAGAGTTGCATGAGGAAATACATACATACATACATACATACATGAACATGCATGTGTACACATAGATACACACACACACACACACACACACAAGCTCGCATTCGCATACTCACATTCTGTAAAGCAGGTTTCTTTTTGATAGTTTATTTTTGTGTTGAACTTATTAAAATAATTGAAAAGTCACTTTTTTTTTGATCAGCCCCATAATCATTATATCCAAGAGTATAAATAACATTGATGGGAGAAAATTATTCGAGGTAAACAAATAATTCACTTTATATTTTACTTTCAAAGCCCCTTCTTAGAATAGTATCTCTTCCCTTTTGGACATTTAAACTCCACAAGGAAAGGGGCTACATTCGTGGGCAGAGGATTCAGGCTTCTGAGATTTACTGTGCAGGAGAGACGGGTGGTGTTCTAGTATGGAAAGCAGGGACAAGCCACTGAGCTGGACTCCCACAGATCACAGGAATGCAGCAGCATGTCTCAGGAGGCAGTCAGCTTAAAGCCACCAGAACATAATTCTCGATTCATTAATCTCTTAGTCAGGATGAGAGTGGAGACAGGGGAATCTGCTCAAAACGGGTATGATGTACAGTGTGTCTTTGCCTCTTATGAAGAGCCATCAGTCACACAAATTGCATCCCTCAGTCATTCAGAGGATTAAACCTTACACGGCAGTTCAAACAGCAGCAAATCGAAGTGGGTAACAATACACCATGCAATGAATAATGGAGGCTTCCGTATCCAGGGGAGGTCGACAGCAGGAGGAAACCAACTTTGGGAGGCACAGGAAGAAGACACGTCTGGGAAAGTGTCTGGTAGACAGAAAAGAGGATGGGAAATAGTGGTCCTCCAAGGTAACTCGGGCAGTCAGGTAGCCACCTTCCTTGGGGATGGGGATCACAGCTCTCTTTAGTTTAGAGGCCAGAAAAGGAAATAAGAGAGAGAGGCCTCCGTTCTGAAAACCATTAGCAGCTATCAGGGTCGTTGAGAAATAGGCAGTCTCAGCACAGGCTTTGGAGTAAGCTTATGAAGAGAAGGGGGCTCTACTTATCTGGGATTCTATTTCAATCACACACACTCTAATTTCCCCCTCTCCCATCTCAGGCTCTTACCACCCTTATGACTTCAGCCCTTTGGCCCCTCTAAGGAAGGATCGTGTAACACACACACACACACACACACACACACACGTAAACTCAGTCCAGTAAGAGCTGCTATAATAGCTTTCTCTAACCAAGAAATTTCAGGTTGACCATGAGGTTTGGTGTTTGTTTGTTTGTTTTTTGCTGTTGTTTTATTTTTTGTTTGTAGGGGTGGGAGCCTCATGTAGTCCAGGCTAGACTGGAACTTGCTATATAACCAAGGATCACTTTAAAGTTGCTGAGCCTCCTGAGTGATGAGATTTCAGGTGTTTATTATGTGCCTGGGTTGATATGTAGTGTTTTTGTGGATAAAATTCTAGAGGTTTTGAGGGAGACCTGCTTTCAGTATGTTAGGCTACTTTCTTCAACCTCCACTGGGGCTAATATTTAATAAGATGCCTAGAACTACCTTGTGTGCCTTATTTATATATGAATCTCTATTTTGGGGGCTGGGGGTGGGGTTTGAGACAGAGTGTCTCTGTATAGTTCTGGCTGTCCTGGAACTCTCTATATAGACCAAGCTGGCCTTGAACTCTCAGAGATCATCCTGCCTCTGTCTCCTGAGTCCTGGGATTAAAGGTGTGCACCACTGTCTCTGGTTTATGAGTTTCTTTTAAAGCTAATTTAAAAACTGTTTCTCTCAGAGATGCTCTCAAACCTAACTCACACTGATGTGGGGAAAGTACTTTAAAATTCTGCAGGTTTTTTTGTGTGGTGGTGGTGGCATACACCTTTAATCCCAGCACTTGGGAGGCTATGATTACAAGGCCAGCCTGGTCTACAGAGCTAGTTCTAGGACAGCTAGGGCTACACAAAGAAACCCTGTCTCAAAACAACAAAATAAAACAGCCCCTCCCCAAATAAAAACAAAACAAAATTCACAAGTTTAGATTTCATTGCAGACCAACTGAGTCAGACCACATTGGAGGTGTGGCCCTTCGGAGGTGTGGCTCACTGGAGGTGTGGCCCTTCGGAGGTGTAGCTCACTGGAGGTGTGGCCCATTGGAGGTGTGGCCCAGGTGTTACCATTTCTGACTCCATACATGTTTCTAAGGTAAAACAGGGAGGCCTGAAGAAGCTGGTTCCACAAGTTTATCTTTCTTGCAGCACTGAAGAGGGAACCAAGGGTCTCAAGTAAGCTAAGCACACACCCTTCCACTGAATGGCTCCACAGTCCCTACAATTCATATTTAGAGCCAGTTGTAACTAAACACCTATTCTGTGGCTTATTTCCAATTCATAAACAATAGAATCAATTCTGAGGGGTGATTTGTGTGGCATTTGTCATAATTCTCAGTTATCCGTTCATTTTGCTACTTCTGGACTTGGGGACTTAAATCTCCTACCAGCTTCATAGGACAGAAAATAAGAGTCGGCACTCAGACCTCCAGACCCTTGCCTCTGCAAATCACACTTCCCAGATTCACATTCCCAACATGGGTATAATTTGATTACATTAATACTCATATTATGTTAGGCATAGTGGCGAATGTCTGTAGTTCCAGTCCTTGGGAAGTAGAGCAGGAGGATTAGGAGTATGCTAAGATTGAGGCCATCCTGGGCTACTTGAGACTGTCTTTTTTTTTTTTTTTTTTTTTTAAGATTTATGTATTTAGGGCTGGTGAGATGGCTCAGTGGGTAAGAGCACCCGACTGCTCTTCCGAAGATCAGGAGTTCAAATCCCAGCAACCACATGGTGGCTCACAACCATCCGTAGAGAGATCTGACTCCCTCTTCTGGTGTGTCTGAAGACAGCTACAGTGAACTTACATATAATCAATAAATAAATCTTTAAAAAAAAAAGATTTATGTATTTATTCTATGTATACAAGTACACCATTGCTCTCTTCAGACATACCAGAAGAGGGCATCGGATCCCATTACAGATGGTTGTGAGCCACCATGTGATTGCTGAGAATTGAACTCACGATGTTTGAAAGAGCAGTCAGTGCTCTCAACCACTGAGCCACCTCTCCAGCTCCCATGTATTCTTCTGTGGGGGTGATGTACACATTTATTCTCTTTCTTGTTTTTACGGAGCTGATCAGGCAGGAGTTTTTGAGGAATGTATACCCAAGGAATGTGAGATCTTGAAATCCGTTACTCTGTCTTGGGAGGCTATGGTTAGATACACAATTTTAGGTTGGATATAACTTGTCGTGGGTTTGGCCTAATTGTTTATATTATGTTAATTTGGGTCCTCAAAATTGTTTGTGTGAGAATCTGTATATTTGTAAGGTGCAGGACAGAGAACATAGTGCCCTGTAGGGGGAGGGCACTATTTTGTTTTGTTTTTATTAATGCAAATTAAACTCAGGGTCTAGGGCAGCAAAGATGAAATATAGTTTAGTAAGTAATAACTTGGGAATTTCAGAAGGAGGTGGATTACCAACATGGCGGTTAGGAAGTGGCCCAACCATTGAGCTACTTTAGCCATATTAAAATATAAAGGCTAAGTGTGTGTGTGTGTGTGTGGGGGTGGTATTTTGTTTTGGAAGAGCAGGTAGTGAGAGGAATGCCACCACTGCCTCTGCTGCTGGGATCAGTTTGACTTACTATTGGGTACTGCTATAATAGCTTCACTTAGAATTTTGAAGGCATTACCTCCTTGTGGGCTAACCCAAAATTGAAAGCCATCTGGACACCTGAGCTAGTTCTCATCCCACCCCTCTTTCTCTCTTCCCTTTTCTTGCCTTGTTGGGTCCTCTCTTGACGCAGCCTTCTACAGCCCCATGGTAAAATAATGGCTCAGCGAGCCATTTCCACCTCAAGCAAGCCTTGGCATTTGAGTTCATGAAGGATCCCTCCTCTTCTACTTCATACTGTGTGATATGGAACCCAGAGGGCTCATCCTCTGATTTTCTTTTCTCACTCTTGATGTCCAATTGCTTCTGTGTTTGTTTTTGTTGTGGTTGATTTAGTCTTTATAGAGAATTATAACTCCCCTATTCATATCCATCTTTGCTATAGGATTTTTCATTTTTTCTAAAGTCTCTTTCTGACCTTAGCATGTCTCTAGCATAGAACTTTCTAAGTATTTTTTAATATATATATGTATAAAAATAAATATTTAAAATAAAACATACATATGAAGATTTGTATAAAGGTGTTTTTCACACACACACACACACACACACACACACACACACACACATACACACACACACACACACACACACACACCATGCATGTGCCTATTATCTTCAGGAGTCAAGAAAAGAGCAATGGATCCCCTGGAAGTGGAGTGACTGTTGGGAGCTGCCATGTGGTTGCTAGAAATCAAACCCAGGTCCTCTGGAAGAACAGCCAGTGCTCTCAACCACTAAGCCATCTCTATAGCCCTCTCTCTGAGGTCTTTGGAAAACTCCCATCATGTAAGGCTTTGGATGGCTCTGGTGTTTAGGTGTAGTCTGTCTCTGGGACTCACACGTACTTGGGAAAATGACCAGCTAGAGGTTCATCATCACAGGATGAGAAAGGCTTGCGAGCATAGAGCGTGGGCAAAAGGTACATTAGCTACCTCCTCTAGCTTTGTAGGAGTCTACATCTACTACTAACTGGCCCTCAGGGCCATGGAGTTAAGTCTTCTTTTGATGGCTTTGAAATAACAGTAGAAACATAGGCTCCAGTTTATATTCTCCTTGCTAAAGATGAGAAGTAAGTCATGGCTCATAGCCAACGCTAATCCTCCTCTGTGCTTCTCATTTCACCAAGGGTACAGAAAAGCATTGTCCCATCGGGTCCTCATAACGGCTGAGCCTGTAACAATGAACTGCTCCCATCTAACAGTAGAGGAAAGTGTTTCTTCCTGCATGCACACTACTTTGCTGAAATAGCTCACAGCTGGGCAATAACAGCCATCCACATACATTGGTATAGTGATACAGAGATACAGATAACACTGGATGGCTAATCAAGGGACCCCGAGTTTTAATCTAGACTGTGCCACTAGTTGGTTAAGCAAAGTTGGGCAATTCCATTCCATTCCATTAACATTGACTGTGTGCCTCCAATGTGCCAAATCTTGTGCAGGGGGCTGAAGAGCTAAGGTGCATGAGCCACAGTTCCTGTCTTCCATTTGCCGATGATTTGGCCAGGAAGGGTTAGAAAGCAAAACAGGGTTTTGGGTAATCACTTTTGAAAATAGTGTTTTGATTTCATGGGGAGCCTATTCACGTGCGCTTGTTGATTTCTTTTTTGTCAACTTAACACAAGCTAGAGCCTTCTGAGAAGAGGCAACCCCACAAGAGTGGCCTGTAGATAAGTCTGTATCGCATTTTCCTGATCAATCACTGATGTCACTGATGTTGGAGGGCCCAGCCTACTAGGTACAGTGCCACACCAATGCAAGGGCTCCTGAGTTGTATAAGAAAGCAGGCTGGGTAAGCCATTGGGGGCGGGGTGGCAAGCCAGTAAGCAGCACTCCTCCATTACTATGGCTTCAGTTCCTGCCTCCAGGTTCTTAGCTTGCATTCGTGTCTTGACTTTCATAATGGACTACAGCTGTCAGATGGAATCTTCCCTCTCTGTGCTGCTCTGAGACAGTTAGTGCATGCCCAGCCATCTAATGCACACCAGCTCATTTGAGTTTTGTAGCCACCACCTCTTGGGTGAGGTTTCCTATGTCTATCTGTCTGTCTGTCTGTCTGCCTGCCTCTCTCTCCCTCTCCCTCTCTCCCCCTCTGCATGTGTGTGTGTGTGTGTATATGTATGTATGTGTGTGTGTGTGTGTGTGTACCTAGAAGTGCAAACAGAGTAGGGACCACCATGCTTTTGAAAATGGAATTCTAAAGTCCCATGTGTCCATCTCCAAAGCTCGTTTGGCTTTGTTTCTGTTTAATGAAACTAGGGGATCAAACCCATGACCTTGTACATTCTAGACCACCTTTCTATCTTTGGGCTATAATCCCAACTCCTAAAGTCAGAGTTCTGTTAACACTCTGAGCAGAACTGATGGTTGAGCCAGACAGTGGTGGCACACACCTTTAATCCCAGCACTTGGGAGGCAGAGGCAGGCGAATTTCTGAGTTTGAGGCCAGCCAGGATAGCCAGCGCTTTACAGAGAAATCCTGTCAGAAAAAAAAAAAAAAGGGAAGGAAGGAAGGAAGGAAGGAAGGAAGGAAGGAAGAAAGAAAGAAAGAAAGAAAGAAAGAAAGAAAGAAAGAAAGAAAGAAAGAAAGAAAGAGAGAGAGAAAGAAAGGAAGAAAGAGAGAGAGAGAGAAAGGAGAGAGAAAAAAGAAGGAAAAAAAGAAAGAAAGAACTGATGGCTGATATGTTCCCAGTGTGGCCACAGGAGAGGACACCAGGAGTCTGAGTGTAGAAAAACCAATGGCATCAGAAAATGTCACTCTTCGCCTGAACCCAAGGTGTTGCATGCTTTAAAAGGACAGGAGAGATTGTTCCACTGCCCGCTTGAGAGGGTGTCAGGGTCAGTGGGACTCATTTCGTGTAAAATCTTGGGCTATTACAACAGGGGAGCAGAGCAGAAGGCTAGGGATGCTGGGAAGTTTCTTGGTTATGACACTGAGGCGTTGGGGGGGGGTATGGAAAAGGCCACGAGAAGGGGCACTGACTTCCCTGATCACCACAGTGGCATAGAAAAGCATAGAAAACCTCCCATGTAAATGAATATAAATCTTTTATAATGCAAAAAAAAGCTCTTTAAGATGCATAGTCAACCGCAATTGTAATCAAGAATACACACACACACAGAGACACACACACACTCACACTAAATAATTAGAGAAATGCAAACCCCAACCACACCAGATACCACTTCATGTTCATTAAGGTGACTATGAGTAAGAGCGAAGACAAGAAATTCAAATACTCACAGGTAATAGCAACTATTGGCAGGGAGGGGGAAAATCGAAACAGACATAGAGATACAGATAACGCTGGGTGGCTAATCAAGGGACCCCGAGTTTTAATCTAGACTGTGCCACTAGTTGGTTAAGCAAAGTTGGGCAATTCCATTCCATTTCATTAACATTTACTGTGTGCCTCCAATGTGCCAAATCTTTTACCAAATCAATATACCTTTGGTGGGGGTAGAAAATAATAGGATTGCTATGGCAAACAGGATGACAGTTCTTCAATAAATTAAAGTGAATTGTTGTATGATCTAGCAACTCTATTTCTTGGTATGGACTCCAAAGAATTAAACTCAAGGATGCAAAGAGATGCTTGTATGCTGTTCCAATTAATGCACACACACACACACACACACACACACCTTGATAACACTTCTTCTGCTTTAAAAATGAAGGATATTTTTTAAACACATTGATGGACCTTGAAGATATTTTGGCAAGTGGAATACTGTCCTGAAAGGAAAGGTTACCACGTGGCTTGTCTATGAGGTGCCTAGAGTAGCCAGGTCTGCCGAGATAGAAAGTGAAAGGATGTTGCCTGGCTCTGGTGAGAAGGACAAGATGACTTATTGCTTACAGAGCAAGGAATTTCAATTTTGTAAGCTGAAAGGAATTCTGTACCTATACAACAGATGGTTGTGAGCCACCATGTGGTTGCTGGGATTTGAACTCAGGACCTTCGCAAGAATAGTTAGAACTCTTAACTGCTGAGCCATCTCTCCAGCATGAAAGGAGTTCTATACATGGATGGTGGTGATGGTTGTTCAATACCAAGGATGTAAATAGTGCCACTGAACATTAAAAAGCTAAGGTCATGAACTTCATGGATTTCACAACAATTAAAAACATATTTTAAAATAAACAAGTGTGGTTTTTGAATGAGAACAGCCCCCATAAGCTCATATGTTAAATACTTGATCTCCAGTTGGTGGAAATGCATGAGTAGGGTTAAGAGGTATGGCCTTGTTGGGAGAGGAGTGCCACTGAAAGTGGGATTTGGAGGTTTCAAAAGGCTTGTGCCATTCCCAAAACTTTGCCCTCTCTTCGTCCTCCTGTTTGCATTTAAATCAAGATGTGAGCTCTTGGGGTGGTGGCATGAGCCTTCAATCCCTGCACTCAGGAGGCAGAGGCAGGCAGAGCTCTGAGTTTGAGGCCAGCCTGGTTTACAAGGCAAGATCCAGGATAACCAAGGCTGGCCACACAGCGAAACCCTGTCTCAAAAAATCAAATCAAGGGCTGGTGAGATGGCTCAGTGGGTAAGAGCACCCGACTGCTCTTCCGAAGGTCCAGAGTTCAAGTCCCAGCAACCACATGGTGGCTCACAACCATCCGTAACGAGACCTGACGACCTCTTCTGGAGTGTCTGAAGACAGCTACAGTGTACTTACATATAATAAATAAATCTTTAAAAAAAAAATCAAATCAAAACAAAAAAGATGTGAGTTCTCAGACATTCCTGCCACGGTGCCTTTGTTCCTCCATCACGAGTTCTAACCCTCTAGAACCGTAACCATAATTAATTAAATGCTTTTTAAAAAATATGTAGGCTTTGTCATGATGTTGTGTGACAGGAATTAAAAGTAACTACTACAGAAGTTAGTAAGTACCAGGAGTTGACCACTGCTATAAGATGCCTGACCATGTTGCTTTTTGAGCCATGTGGAAGATATTGAGACTTTGGACTAGAAAAATGGTGGAACATTTTAAGTAAAGGTTAGTGGACCATCCTAGCAGGATCTCGCAAGACAGGAGTTCTAAGAACTATGTGGACTGTGGAGGCCCCAGCGTAATAGGTTTACAGGGGCACATTATTAACGATGGGGCTAGAGCCCATTATTCTTGGGATATTCTGGTACAGAATCTGGTCCCTTCTGCCCTCATCCTAACAACTGACCTGAGAATAAATTGAAATTTTAGACTATTTTATTTGGCAGAGGAGATTTTAAAACAGTCTAATAATGACCCTGTTGCGTGGGTATTTGTAGTCACTTTTATGCAGGTCTATAATGAAAGAGAGTGAGTCAGATAAAAAGAAACACAAAGCATACAGTCTGAAAAGGAAAAGAAATGTAATGTGATGTGAGAGTTAAGGTTCACGCTGAAAGAGGTGAGGAGAGTTAAGGAGAGTCCTGATCTGAAATGCAATGGAAGGGGTGATCTGGGGGAAAGGCCCCGCCCAGCTGAGCTTCCAACCTATGAAAGGAAAAGGCCTAAAAAACAATCAGGGAAGCCTCAAATGTGATTCAAGGTGGTCAAGGTTCACCCCAATTTGGCAGCCAAGTGCATCAGCATGGTCTATTTGGGTTTGGCTTTAGAGTCTCTAAGGATACGGGGTATAGAATCTTTCTCTGCAGTTAAGGAGAGCCATGGAAGCCAGGTGATGTGTGGCAGGATAGTCCCTGCATGAAGACACTGAGAGAGAAGAAATCCTAAGAAGGCATTGTGTGAAGTTGTGAAAATTAAGCCTAGGTGGCTTTGGAGACTCCAAGATGTTAGGCATGCCAGGGCTACCAGATATCTGCCAGGGATCTGCATATGAGAAGTGGAACCCCCCTCCAGAGAAAGAGGAGCATGCTATTGTCAGCAAAGACAGACAAGAGGAGGCATCTAAGCTACTTTGAAATTGGAAATGGAGATGTAAAGATTTAGAGTTCGCTTTGCTGGATTGTTTTGGCCCAGTGTTTCCTTCATATGCTCCAATGCCTCCTTCTTGGAATAGTCATGTATAGTCTGTGTAGTGTATGTTTTAACTATTTGCATTTTGGCTTTACAGAGGTGGCAATTAAGACATTGTCTTGAGTCTCAGAAGAGGTTTTGAACTTTAAACAGCCTTGAGACCAAAAGCCTGTTCGGACCTTTGAAGTTGGTCTAAATGCATTTTGC
The DNA here is from genome assembly GCF_978045245.1 of Mus caroli. NCBI lineage: Eukaryota > Metazoa > Chordata > Mammalia > Rodentia > Muridae > Mus > Mus caroli. Next base: position 104,799,305 of record NW_028227265.1, on the reverse strand, counting down.
TTGATGATATGGCTACGAAACAATGGGGGCCAGGAAGTGGAATGTGCTGGTTTGAATGGGAATGGCTCCATTGGCTCACATGATTAAATACTTGGCCCTCAGGTGGTGGCACTATTTGGGAAGGATTAGGAGGTGTGGCTTTGTTGGAGGAAGTGTGTCACTGGGAGTGGGTTTGGAAGTTTCCAAAGACTTGTGCTGTTCCCAGGGTACCCTCTTCTTGCCCCCTACTTAGAGATCAAGGTGGGAGTTCTCGATCATTCCTACTGCCACACCTTCACCCCACCATCTTGGACTCTAGACCTCTGAAATCAGAAGTTCAACTCAACACTTTCTTTTATAAGTGTCCTAGGTCACAGTGTTTTTGTCAGAGCAATGGAAATGTAACTGACAACCTCTGTTGTTTAAGAAGAAAAGTACTAAGATGTAACACATGGGTGAGCTTGAGACAGACAGAAGGAAATCCCTAGATGTTGGAATATCAACTGGATGGAGACGCAGGTTCTGGTATTCATGCCGAAGTGGCTCTAGAGCGGCAGTTCTCAACCTTCCTGGTGCTGCGGCCCTTTTGTTCTTCATGGTGCAGAGACCCCCAAACATAAGTTTATTTCACTGCTACTTTGTAACTTTAATTTTGCTATGCTATGAATCCTGTAATGTAAATATCTGATATGCAGGATGTCTGATATGGGTTGAAACCCACAAGGTGAGAATCACTGCCCTAGAGAGACAAGCCGATCTAGTAATGACCCTGTGAGCTCAAAGGATGAGCTCCTAGCCTAGGTAAAAGGAGAGGTTGGGACGGAGCATCCTGAATAAAGCTCAGACAGCAGCCCAGGAAGACATCCCAGAGGATGCTCAAGCCTCATCTCTAAAGTGGCAAAAATGGCTACCTTAAAACCCCACATGGCCCTGGAACAGATAGAGTCCAAATGCCCCCCTCCTGCGTCAGAAGGGAGCCCACAGTCAGGAAAGCGGCAGAAAGTCGTCGTAGTCAGTTCTATCCTGAGGATACTGGGAGCAAACAGAAAACCACCCTTCATTTACGCTTCAGCATGCAGGCCACAGAGTAGTCCCACAGGAAGGGAAATGAAGCCCAGCTTAAGGAAAGGAAAAACTATAAAGTCTCTAAGCGCCAAGGCTCTAAGCTACCATATACAACAGTCTGCAGTCAAAATAAACAGCCAGGCTAAGCTTGCCACAACCTCCTATGGCAGAACTCTTAGAAGCCATGAAATATGTGCTTTCAACTGCCTTAAAAAAAAAAAATCAACAGCGATATTCTAAGAATGGCACAAGACATTTCTTTTTAAAGGGTCTAAAATGAGTCAAGAGTAACTTCTAGAAATAAGATAATATCCTTCCTGATATTAAAGGTTTTGTGGGCTAAATAGCAGATTAGACACACTGGTGAGAGAGGTAGTGGAATGAAAGAGACCTCAGGAAATACCTTGAATGCTCCATTTAGGGACAAAGAGATTGAAAATATGAAAAGAGGTTATAAAAACAAAAAGACGATAAAAAAAAAAAAACCTCAAAAAAAAAAAAACCCAAAACAACAAACAACAACAACATATACTCACAGGAGGACCAGAAGGAGAAAAATTAGAAAAACGAAAAAAGAGAGACATTATTAAAAATCTAATATCTAGGTTCAAAAACTGGCCTAAGCAATTGCTGTCCAACCCTGAACAAGGGATAACTTCCTTGTGACCCGATTCCCTTAGTAGCAAAACAGGCCTAGGGGTCCTCTGAGAACCAGATGATATCACAGAGGTGAAACACAGAGAAACACGTGATGCATATGTTCATCAGTAGCACTAACGAGTATTTCCCTATATTGGTAAGAATAAAACTACTGTTCAGAAAGATCACAATGGGTCCTCTGCACCATCAACAAAAGCAAACCCAGAACCAGACCTCCTACATACAGCAGACGGCGAAGGGTCAGCGACAAAAGTTAAAAATCTTCAGAGCAACCAGAGAGCTAAGGCAGCTTTGCCTGCAAAAGCAGGATAATTGGGCGTGTAGCCAGGATCCCCCCCTCCCCAGTAACTTCAAATGAGGGCTGCTGAGAAAACGAAATGTCTTCAGAATGCAGCAGGCCAGTAACGATCAACCTCAAACTCAGAGAAACTACCGTTTACCACTGAGGGTAAAATATAGGTATCTTCTAAAGTAAAAGATATATTTACTACTGACAAGCCCTTGCCTAAATAACTACTAAAGGATGCGCGTGGGGAAAACGAAGGTGGGAGATGTAACTAACAGTGTGTTTGAGGCTCTGGATTCAACCCCTAGCACCCTAAAAAGTGAAGAAAGAATTGACCCGGAAGGCAGGCAGAAAGCAGCGGTGAGAAAAAGAGGAGGTTGCGTTGCGAAGTGTGGGAGAGAAGCACAGGAGGGAGGACTGGAGAGGAGAATGGGGATGATGTGGGCCGGGGGAGCCAAGAGGCAGCAGGAGGGTTTCACCGTGATACGACTGAGTAAGGATGAAGCTATCATAGAGGCAAGTCTCTCTCAGGGGTCTTTATGGAACTGACCAATAGTTGGAACCTTGATCTCATCTGAAGCACAGGGTTAGATTTAATGGTTTGTAGTGCCTTTTCTGAGGACAGTTCTCCGCAGTCGGATGGGAGACCAAAGCTTTGGGAGAAAATGGACTAAACATGTGGAGATTTCCAAACTCTTAAAAAAAAAATGATCTTAGCCCATGAGCTGACGTTCTGACAGAAAGAGGGATGTTCTTCTGACGTTCCCAGAATATAGAATGGGCCCGAGCATGGGACATTCATAAACAAAAGCTCAGACAAGAGAGGAAGGATCAGGAAGCCACATCCTGCCTTCTAAACTGCTTTCCACAGGCTCTGTGTTTGACAGAAACCCAAACATGTCTTGTCCCAGGCACTTTCCCCTTTAATTTCCAAACTGGTGTATATTTAATGGGAAATTTAATCCCTGTGGCTCTGAATCATGTACAACCCATTTCTTGGGAGCTTTTCCTGACCTTGGAGCAACTTGTCACAAGATGCTCTTAAATTTTTAAATTGAATTTGTTTTCAGTTCCTCTCGGTTTCCCCATCCAAGGTCTAAAATTTTGGATAGAAGCTAGGATATTGTTGAAAAAGTTGCCTCTCCACTCCTCCCAGGGACCCAACAGAATGAGGCATGGTGGTGCGGGCTCGGCTCAGTCCAAGAGAGAGTGGTTCTTCATCCTGGCTCTAGTGGGGCCACAATTCTACCCTCAGCACAATGGCTTCATTTGAAGCAGAGTTGGCAAACAAGCCTGCACTTTCCAAGTCCTGTTTCCTTAGGTGTCAAGAGGTGCTCCGCCCAACTTCATTATAGAGGAGCAAACCTCACAGGGGAGGGCTGTGGTCCACACTGGCCCGCTAACCAGAGCGCAGCCCCAGGAAGACGTCAGGGACAGACATATTTCTGTCAGGATGTATTGCACAGTATTTTCCTACAGCCGTTCTCAAGCTGGCTGGGAGCTAGTGGCCCTGGCCAGCTCTAATGCTTCAGCAATCTGTGGTCTAACCCTGTTTCCAGGAACCTGGTCCAGCTTGGTTGGGAGCATCCTCACATCCTCACCCGCAGACTGCTTCCCAGATGTGGAACCCCTGGGGAAAATGCCGAGCGAGGCTGCTTTTTTAGACCCCAGTGTTGGTTCCGATATTTTTCTTAATGACAGATTTTATGAAAGCGTCCCTTGAAGTCATGTCTTCTTCCATACATCCACCTTATTTATTTACAATTTAAGCCGATTTTGCACTGGAACTACGTGCGGAAGCCTGCCAGAAAGGAAGGGTTAAAACTTGCCGTGAATGGAGTCTCACAGGCACCAAAGGCAACCTTCAGGTTGATGGGTTTTCCATGTTGTCTCTTCTCTTTCAGGGGTTCCAATGACTCAGTTGCTGCTTATGCAGCATAATTTTAGGGTTGACCTTGTCTCCGTGTCCCTCAGTGACACTGGTATTCCACGTCTGTGTTAGCCATCCCACCTGTGCTACGATTATCAAGGAAGGAAAAAGAGCTGGTTGGATATTAAAGTACACTAAGTCCCAAAAAGTGATATAAAGAAGTAGATTAGAGTCAACCAACATGGAAGACAAGGGGTTGACAGAAAGGCATTCTGGGATAGGGACCCCAAAACAGGGATTGAGTTGCAGCTCTGCCATTTTCCTATGCCTTAGTTTCTTCCTCTATAACTTGAGACCACACTATAACTTGGTACCACTCGAGTGCTATGAATAAGCATCTCCAGGAACACCAGAGCTGATTGGCTACAGCCCAATGGTTCTGGTTCTTCCTGTGGGGATGCATAGCTCATTCCTCTTCCTGGACTCTTGGTGAATAACTTGGGGGACCAGCAGCACCCAGGGAGGCTCCCTGATCGTGGTGGGTTGGATTGTGACCATCTTGCTGTGTAGCTCAGCTGGCCTTGCATTCATGATTCTGCCACATCTTTCCTAGAACCAGAGGACATCAGCACCCCCAGCTCCTGGTGGTTTTAATGAAGGCTGTTGTTCCTCAGATGTAACCTTTACTGTCTCCTAGAGAAAGAGATTGCCCACCTCAGCTTGGGAACCTGGCCTCTGGCTACTGAGAAAATCTTTATAAGGTTAAATAAAGCGCGAGCATTACAACGGAGCACTGATGGGCTATTAAAAGAAGCGGCTTTACAGCCTTTGGGTTGTCAGGTTGTAGGGTAACTTTTTAATTTGATCATCTCAAAGACAGGCTTTGGAGCTAGCTCCCAGACCCGGTCTATAGGGTGAACCACAGGTAGCTTTGTGAGCCCTAAGCTGAAGCAATGGGGGACTTGTTTTACCTTTTGGCTTGAAACAGCAGAGTGACTTTGGGGAAGGAAGCTAATTGATTCTCCTGGCGTCAGCACTGTGGTGGAGACCCCTGGAAAGAATGATGTTTGAGGCCAGGGTACCAGAGCCCAAGGCACACACTTCCTTTCACTAACACCAGCACAGTGCCAGCAAACACGGCGTATGGGAAGTAGAGGCGGCTGAGAGCCAGGCTTCTGGACTTCCTCAGCCCAGCCTTGCCAACCAGGACTCCTCCTTGTCCTGGCTTTCTCACAAAAAAGGCCCCGTGCCTGACAGAGAGGCTAGCCAGCCCCAGGATGCCGCGCTGCATCTTCAGCAGGGGCTTCTGCACAGCTACTTTAAAGGATTCAGAGAAGCTGGGGACCTTCGTGGCGATTTCCTGGCTTTAGTTGTTTGTTGTCTTTCTTTTCCTGTTCTTTCTCTCTTAATATTTCAGGACTGGAGATACTTCTGTGGGTACATTGCCAGTCTCCACAAACGGCCTCCCTCTGCAGGTTCTGGAGGGTCTCTAGCAGCCTTGCAGAGCATCAGTCTAGTAGTGGGGATACCTAGCTATCGTCCTCATTTTGAAGTTGTTTATTGAACAAGCAAATAACTGAATAAGTGCATACATGAGACACATCATGGGCAGACGTGGTGCTGTGCAGGATACAGACCTCCTGAGGGCAACCTTTTCCCAGTGCAAAGCCAGATGCAGGAGGAGAGGCAGGGGTTCTGGTAAGGAGCAAATAAGAGATGTTACATGCAGTAGTTCTCAACCTGTGGGCTGTGACCTCTTGGGAGGTTATGATATCTGATATGATATCCTGCATATCACATATTTACATTATGACTCATAACAGCAAAATTGCAGTTATGAAGTAGCAATGAAATAATTTTATGGTTGGGGTCACCACAACATGTGTTAAAAGGTCACAGCATTAGGAAGGTTGAGAGGCACTGGATGGGAACATCCCAGAAAGATGATCCAGAATTGGCTTGGATTATATAAACTTGGTAAAGATAAAGATCCCTAGGCTCCACCTTGGACTTTCTGGTCAGAATTTCAGGAAGCAAGGCTCAGGGAAGAGGTGCTTTAATTTTTTTGGATGATAATTTATCAACACCACACTTTGAGAACCACATTCCTAATGAAAGCACACAGAACTGACAGCAAGCTAGGCTCCTGTTGGTGGTGGGTCGTTTTGCTTGTTGGTTTTGGTTTGGTTTTTTTTTGGCCAGTCTTGCTATGTATCCCAAGCTTGCCTCCAGCCCCTCCCCCCCCCCCCCCCCGTGTAGTCCAAGATGGCCTCACACCCACTCCTCCTGATTCAGCCTCCTAAGTTCTGGGATACAGATGTGGGCACAATTATTAGTCTGTTTAAAATTTGATTTCCCTTGATATAAATTATCATATTTTATTGTCTGCCATATTTTACATGTTCAGAGTCCTGGTTTCATGGAATGACCTTGGGAAGGGATATATTTCTTATTGTAAAATGTATGCCATATGTAATATGCCATTTTCACCATTTAATTACACAGTTCAGTGGTACTAAGTACATAGTATTCAACCATCGCCACTACCATCCGTCTACAGAGCTCTTGTATCTTGCAAAATTGAAGCTTTGTCCCCATTAAACAATAACTTCCTGACTCACTCCTGCTAGTCCCTAGCAACCACCCATTCGTTTTGTGTCTCCACAGAATTTATTGCTCCAAGTACCACAAACAAATGGACTCCTAGAATATTTGTCTTTTTGTGATGGGCTTATTTCACTTAGCATAATGTCCTCAAGGTTCATCCGTGAGGCAGCATATGCCAGAATTTTCTCCCCGTTTCAGACCAAGTAACTCTTTTATTGTTTTGTGTTTCCCGTGTCTTGCTTACCCATTCACTCTAGCAAATACATGCGTTTACTGTTTTTTTGTTTTGCTTTGTTTTAACTATTGTTGCTGAGAACATAGGCATATAGATAGCTACATCTTCAAAACTCTGACTTCACTTCAGTTATTCTGGATGTGCATTCCCGGAAGCAGAATCACAGATCATGAAGTAATTCTCTTTTTAATTAAAAAAAATTCAATTTTTAAAAAATGGACCAGCCATGGCATTTTCCATAGCAATAACCTGCAGCATTTTCCGGCCCCACCAATGGACCATACGAGCTCCGTGCCCTTACCAGCTTGTTACTTCCCGTTTTTGTTATCTGTTGGCTGGTTTCTGTTATTTTATAGTCTTGTTTGTTTTGATGGCAACCATTCTAATGGGGGTGAGGTGATAGCTCCCTGTGCCTCTGAGTTGTATTTCCCTAATGACTACTGCTGAGCACCTTAGCCTGCAATACTAGCTAATTGTGAGCCTGCTTTGGGATGGCAATAGAGCTTTGAAGGATGAACTGCCTCTATGGGGAGAGAGGAGAAGGAAAGATCAAGCAGAAAGAATCGATACTAGAGCCCCAGGGATATAAAAACAAATGACTGCCATGAGACTGGAGCTTATATAGACTGAAGTCGGGCAGAAGGCTTGTACATGCCATTGGAGGGGATGCTGGCTGATTCTTGATTATCATCCACTCGACATTAATAGCGCCTTATACGTCAGACACGGGCCAGAGCATGCCAGAAATGCCAAGGCTCTCTCTGCAGGAACTCTGAAGGTAGGCTGTTTTACTTTGGGTCAGGACATGTACACAAAACAAAACACCAAACTTTACTGTGCAGTCAGGAAACATTGACTAACAATTAAAGACCAATTGCAGCTAACCTAAGGGGGAAACAAAAGAATTAGAGAAATTTGGAGCTGGGCGTGGTGGCGCACGCCTTTAATCCCAGCACTCGGGAGGCAGAGGCAGGCGGATTTCTGAGTTTGAGGCCAGCCTGGTCTACAAAGTGAGTTCCAGGACAGCCAGGGCTATAAAGAGAAACCCTGTCTCGAAAAACCAAAAAAAAAAAAAAAAAAAAAAAAGAAATTTGGGCCATGTGATATCCTGTAATGAGTGTGCTTTAAAGCTGTCGAGATTGCATGAGGTGTCACGAAATAATAATAGTAGTAATATAAGACAATGACACCTAAACTCACTGTAATGCTACCACATATAAAATACACTCATATCTTTATATATAACATATATGTTGTTAAACAGTTATTTGGGGTGTGCCTACTACCTGCCAGACTCTGCAAGAGGCCAGCATCATCAGCTCATTCTACAAAGGAGAAAACACAGGCTTGGAGAACAGAGCACGATGGCTCAGGGGTGGGGTACCAAAACAGTCCCCTCCCACCTCTCGCTGTAGAAAACTACGTGAATGCTACTGCTACCTTTCTTTGGAGCAAAGGATTCTGGGGGAACTGTAACCCTGCGGTTGTCACGAGGCAGAGTACGTGTGGCGTGGGGCCGCTATTCTCTCTCCACCATGGCTCACTGGGTTCCCCTACATGCTTTGCTCTGATAACATCATCAGCTTTGCTAACGGCTGGATTTCCCCGTAAAGTCTCTGGGATGCTACGTGACTCCAATCCAGACCATTATCTCAACTTCGAATGCCACGGGAAACCCCGTGGATGAGCATTCTGCGTTCCACTGTGGCCACTGTAGCAGGGAAGATGGGAGTGTTTGCTTTGCATGTTTTCTTTTTTTTATTTGGCCGTTGCCATGAACCTCGCAGGAGACCACAGGTCATGTTGAGCCAGCAAGCTGCAAGCCCAAGCTCTGCGGCATTCTTCAGAGAACTTAGTCAGGAAGATCTCAGGCCTCAGAAAACCCAGACCAGCGTCCCAGGCTGGCTTGGTCACTGAGTTCTGACAATACTGACTTTGAAAGAACTGGCAGGAACTTAATCCTGAATGAAAGACTACAGCAGCCAGATGTTTTGGCTCTGCTGAGGCTGAAGAGGACAAAGTGCAGCTGGGAGCTGAGGGCCGGAGTGGAGGTCGGGCTGGCTCAGTGACAGTGGCTTCAAACCACCAATATGAATCCCCTCACATGGCTTTTGAGGGTCAGAAATGCAGGAACAGCTTTGCCAGGTGGTTCTGGCCCAAGGCCTGCAGTCAAGTTGTAGTCAAGCTCTTGACAAGGGTTTCAGTCTTCTGAAGGTTTGGCTGGCTAGGAAAATCCACATCAGACTTCCCACAAGGCCAGTCAGTAGTGGGGAGTCTCAGTTCTTTTCTTTGTGGTCCCCTACCTGCAGCTGCTATGTAAGATTGGCATGGTAGCTGGGTGGGGCTGAGTACTCCAGAGAGGGCAGGGAAAACAGCCCCAGGTAAAATAAAATGGTGGATGAGATTGGAACATACAGAGACTGAGGGTGTGTAGATGCCACTGGGGTGGGTGCTGGCTGACCTTTGATTGCTTAGCATCCAGTAGACATTCACAGTACCTTATATGTTGGAGATAGGAAGCGTCAGTGTCCTTTACAATGTATGCACAGATGTGGCCAATACCATGGTTCCTGCTATATTTGTTGGGTCATATCAACCGGTCCTTGCAGGATGTGAGATCCATGCAGCAGTGTGGCTAGGAAGAAGAAGGGGTTGTTGCACTCCCTAAGTTCTGGTGGGCATGCCACTTCACGTGTACCTGCTAAATCCAAACTGACCGCAGTGTAGGAAATCTTACACCCACAGCTTTGTATTTCGACCTATGGAGGAGTCAACAACTTCAGTTGTTCTGATGGACAACACTATACAGCCCAGCACTGTACCCCAATTTTTTAATGTACCCCATTTTTTAACGTAGTTTATATACACTTGTGTAGTTTCCTCAATGACACATGCAAGAAGAGACATCAAACTTAATTCTAGACACATGGTAGTTTAATCAAGAGTTACTGGGTGACCTATAGCCCCCCTCAAATTCTGCTTTTTTTGTGTGTGCATTGTTGTTTTGCCTACATGTATGTCTGTGTGAGAGTGTCGGATCCCTCAGAACTGGAGTTACAGACCATTGTGAGCTGCCATGTGGGTGCTGGGAATTGAACCTGGTTCTCTGGAAAAGCAGTCACTGCTCTTAACTGCTGAGCCATCTCTCCACCCCCAAATCCCGCTTTTTGTTACAGTCTGGGAATCTGGGGTTGTCAGAAAGGTAAAAAATATTAAACAAAATCTTGGTCAGATACATGATCAGTCTAGTTCAGAGCCAAACTCCTCGGGTGGCTGGCTGCCTCTTGCATCGGGGAGAAGGTTGGCTTTTAGTTGGAAGGTAAACAGGCACCTCCTGCCCACGGCCGGGACTAATGATCAAGCTCTCTGACACGGGGCTGCCCAATAACTCATGAGGCTGCAGGAAGCTCTGTTCCTGTGCACCCTGGGTTGGTAATGTGCAGTCAGCCAAGCAGGCACTCAAGAGGAAATGGTTCTAACAAGCAGGACTTCCTTTTAAATCTCTCCATGATTTGAAAACTAGCTCTAAACTGGAAAGCATGTCTGCTCTGTGGAGAAAAAAAAAAAAAAAAAGGTTGGGGGTGAGGTGGGGTGGGGACTTGCCTTGCACAACGTCACCATCACACACTAGTCAGTCACGTGGAACTAATTCTGACTCTTTAGTGCTAGATCATAGAAGAGTCAGTGATTTGGGATGCTATATTCAGCCCAAGTGAAGCACGGTGGTACCAATCACTCACTCTCTGTAGTTGATATGACTGAAAACCAACCCTATAACCTCAGATTAGAAGCCCGAGGAGGAGAGTCCCCTCCTCCCCTGCCAGCTTTTCAGCCTTTGGGGTTTCCTGGGTTAACAAGTCCCTACTAGACATCCAGTGAGGCAAAGTGACCTTCAGAAGCCTGAACCTTTTGTTTTTTCAGTGAGTTAACCTTGGCCCCTCTTCTTGTATGCACCTCAGCTTTTCATATCCGTGGTTCTGCATTTGTGGCAACTACAGAGCCTCAAGGCTGCCTATGAAAAATGCTTTGTTATATTACATTGCCCCCTGGCTCCAATGAATCGCTCTGTAAATCACACTATTGTTAAAACGTCCTAGGAAAACTAAAACCACTTTCTGGGGCTCTGAGAACACAAGGACATTAATCAGAGGCAACCATTACAGGACGAATATTAGGGAAAGTAAAGAAATAAAAAACACGGTTTTAATGTGTAGAGCTTAGAGAGGTGGGACTGGGGCCAAGCCAGAATATCTTCACTCGTTCAGAAATACCCAGATACAGGAATACATTATCTCTGAAGGCTTTAAACCCATTTAGTTTTATAGCAAAACAATATTGAACACCTGCTGCACCTTAATGATCCCGTTCAGGCAGCCCAGGGTAAGGATGGAGTGGGGGTGGGGCACACTCTATAAATCAGGAATAACCTTTAGTCAGACTCAGCTGGGACCCCAGCAGTTGTAGTGAGGATGAGGGGTAGGACTCAAACTCCAGGAAAGCATCTAAGACCACTGATGGGGACTAGTCATCGGGGCAGGAGGCTCTTTGGGGAGGCCATAAACCATTCCGTACTATGTAAAATGGGGAGACAGAAAGAGGGAGAAGCGAGGGACAGCTTCGACGATGACAAACTTTACAGTCTGAAAATTTAGTCAACAGAATTTTGTTCAAAAGATGTTGGTCTTGCTTATCTTGTGCACGTGAATACATGCTGGTGTGTGTGTGTGTGTGTGTGTGTGTGTATGCATGTGTGCTATAATTGGGAACATGCCACTCTGCTCCTGTGGAGGTTCTGACCTTCAGTCTGGATCTTCCATCCACCTTGTCAGAAATGCCTGCTGTCTCTTGTTCAGTGCTCTGTACACCAGCCTAGATGGTGGGCAAGCATCTGGCAATTCTCTGTCTTTGCCTCCCATCTCTCCTGGGTTGCATGGGGATTACAGATGCTTGCACTGCTAGCTGCTGGAGTTCTGAGGACAGGAACACATGCCGTGGAGGCTTGTGCGGCAAGCATTTTACCCGGTGAGCTGTCTCACCAGGCCTCACTTGGCCTTTCGCTGCTCTGATTGCTCATTACAGAGTTTGGTTTCTAATAAACTTTGACATAAAAGTAGAAACCTTGTGCCCTCCGATGTCATCTAACAGCATGTGACAAGCCCAAGACAGGACTGTCCTTAAGCACATATTAGAGAGTCTTTAAATCCCAGTCATCCAAAATGAAGGTTGCCCAGAGGGGAGAACACTTGCATTCCCCTGACTAATTGCAAAGAAAGTCAGCTGCAAAGGTCAGCGTCTTCCTAGTTCTTCACTTCTCAACCACACAAAGAGAGCAAGGGTCACCTGAAATACCACCAACCTTTTAATATTTTGGTCTATAAGCCAGGTGGTGGTAGTACACTCCTTTAATACCAATACTCAGGAGGCAGAGGCAGGTGGATCTCCGAGTTTAAGGCCAGCCTCATCTAGGACAGCCAAGGCTACATGGAGAAACTCTGTATTGGAAAATGTGTGTGTGTGTGTGTGTGTGTGTGTGTGTGTGTGTGTATTCTTGCTCAATAATAATTATGGTTAAACTGTACTAAACTGCACAAGTCTAAGATCAGCAGGCACAGGTAAGGATCATGGCTTTATATTTTCTTAGGCAAGTGCAAGAATTATTTAGGCCATAATTTTTTTAATCTGTAAGAACTGAAATAATAGTAGCAATGGCCTTATATGACTTTTGTGAGAATAAACTTATAATCTGAGAAGGGGCATGAGAACCAGAACATTACTAAACAAGTAGTTAATGTTATTAGCATGAGCACTATAATATATTCATAAATCATCTCCATATTATTTATATGTGCATAAATGCACACTCACTTTTTTAAAAGGTGTCACATTTATTGGGTGTGGTGGCTCATCTTTAATCTCAACAGGCAGGAGGCAGAGGCAAACAGTTCTCTGTGAGTTTGAGGCCAACTACACAGGCAGTTCTAGGTCGGCAAGGACCATATAAAAGAAGCCTATCTCAAAACAACAAGAAACACGAAAAGACCCCCACCATAGTTTGCATCTGGTTTTGATCATCTTCTTTAAACTTGCAGTGTATTGTGAGCATTTCACACATCATTAATCTAGACACCAATTCCAGAGCAGCAGAGGATGTCATTACATGAATGGACCCTAATGTATTTAACCAGCCTCCCATTATTAGACAATTCAGTTGTTTTCAATGCTCAATAGCCTCGATGCTTTGTGAGGTACTGCTGCCTTGTGGAAGCTCCCTGCACCAATAATTGGTTTTTGCCTTAGGAGAATTCCCAGGACTAGAACAACGGAATCAAGAGAAATGCAATTAAGATATTATAAAAAGAACAAATGCATTTACAGAGAATAGGACAAGAAAGAAATACAATTCTACCACGCTAATACAACTAATGTAATTTGAGTGATTTAGACATTCCAGTGTTTCCACTGGTACATAGAAGAGATAGAAACTTCAAGTAAAAGATGGGCATATGTTTCTTATTTCTCTTCCCTTCTGAAACCCACTAGAACGACAATAAAGAACCAAAGAAACACAAACTCACAGTGTTAATGGGAAAGGGAGATGGCGACGGGCAAGAAATGCAAACGGAAATCTGAGGTCTGAGAAGCAAGCCAGGTGGCTGAGAACTGAGTGGATGAGAGACAAGGGGACCCAGGCCATGGCTTGAAAGTCTGCAACTGGGTTTAAAGGCAGCAGCTGGGGTCTCCAAATCCCTCTGTGGGGTCGTGGCTCTGAAAGAAGACAATTGGTCCTAAGAGAGGCTAAACCACAGCATCCAAGTCAGGATGGGGTTGGATGAGGACTCTCAAGAAGAACGGATTGAGGTGACAAATGTTATCTAGTGAATTGTTTCTCAACCTTCCTGTCTTAGTCAGGGTTTCTATTCCTGCACAAACACCATGACCAAGAAGCAGTTGGGGAGGAAAGGGTTTATTCGGCTTACACTTCCATACTGCTGTTCATCACCAAGGAAGTCAGGACTGGAACTCAAGCAGGTCAGAAAGCAGGAGCTGATGCAGAGGCCATGGAGGGATGTTCTTTACTGGCTTCCTTCTCCTGGCTTGCTCAGCCTGCTCTCTTATCAAACCAAGACTACCAGCCCAGAGATGGTCCCACCCACAAGGGGCCTTTCCCCCTTGATCACTAATTGAGAAAATGCCTTACAGTTGGATCTGATATATATATATATATCAGAAAATACCTAGACCCCTGACTCTGTTGCCTGCCTGTGGACCCTGTTGTCCTAGTTGGGCTCCCTTGTCTGATGTCAGTAGCAGAGGACTAGGCAGAGTGCCTAGTCCTGTAATTGGTACTGAAAAAGTGTAACATAAAAACAAAGAACTAGGCCTTTAGGCCCAGGCTTGAGAATGTGACCTTTGTGACTCAATGCTCCAAGGCATGCTAATCATAAAACAGATAGCAACATTACTCCACCTACCTGCTTCCTGGGTTCAGGGAGTGTTCGTTCAAAGAAGTCACCCTGACCGTTGCTGGAACCCACTATGCAAATGTGCTATTGTTAGAGGCTCATAGAAACTGTCTTGAGAAATAACCCACACGATTATCAGGTATTTTTCTTGTGACTTTGCACTTCCTCATGACTCTTAACTGGTATTTTTGGTATTTTCCAACAACGCCCTCCCCACCTCCTTGAGTTGTGGTTTCTTCCTTTAAATACCCCTCTTTCCCACGATCCTCTACCCCTGCATGGTGTACGACTGTGGGCCCCAGAGTGTGCCTGGAATAAAAGTCCTCTTGCAGTTTGCAATCAAGACCGTTTCTCATGAGTGATTTTGGGTGTCGCCTCTCCTGAGTCAGAATGTGGGGGAGTCCTCACATTGTGGGTCTTTCAGTATCCCGGAGGGGGACCTCCACCTTCTCAGAGGAAAAGGGGATGGGAATTGAGGGGAAAGGCTTATGGGGGGGGGACTGGAAAGAGAGGGGGAGCTATGACCAGGATGTAAGTGAATAAATACATTAATGGGAAAAAAAGAAAAAGTTTGACTAAAGAAAGAAAGAAAGGAAGGAAGGAAGGAAGGAAGGAAGGAAGAAAGAAAGAAAGAAAGAAAGAAAGAAAGAAAGAAAGAAAGAAAGAAAGAAAGAAAGAACCCAGAAAACAACTAGGTAAAAGACAAAGAAAAAAGATCTCTGAAAAATGTTGCCTATATGAAACAAGAACAGGCTACACTGGTTAATTTTCTTTGTTTCTTTTTTCTTTCTTCTTCTTCTTCTTCTTTTTTTTTCCCCCTTTTCTTTTTTGTCAGCTTGACACAAGCTAGGATCATCAAGGAAGAGGGAAGGAACCTCCATCTGATTAGAAGTCTGTAGGGCATTACTTGGTTAACAATTGTGGGAGGGCCCAGCTTACTGTAGGGAGTCCTGAGTTATACAAGAAAGCAGGCTGAGCAGACCCTGGGGAGCAAGCCAGTGAGTAGTGATCTTCCATTCCTGCTGAGTCTCCCTCCAGGTTCCAGCCTTCGCATCCCTCAGTGATGGAATGTGGTCAGAGAATTGTAAGCTGAAAATACACCTCCCACCCAACGTGCTTTTGATCATGATATTCTATCCCAATAATAGAAACTGTAACTAAGACGGAAGACTATACACAGCAAAATGAGAGGCAGGATTTAAAAAAAAAAAAAAAGAATAGAATCCTATAAAAAAATTAAATAAAAGTTACTCTGGGTTATTAAATATACAAGGACAACAAAAAAAGCTACAACTTTCTTTGTAAAGACAGATGATGAACCTTTCCCAGAAATAAAACTAAAGGCCTAGTTATAAAAGTAAAAGCTACAGAAAGAGAGTACTGTACTGTACCTAGGTCAGAGTTGGAGTCGCCTGTCACTCATGAGGCCTTATATTCAATTCCCAGGGCTGTCAGAAAAAGATCATAGTTAGAGCTTATGGAGGAGAAGATTTGAAAAGCATCTCACAAAGAAAGAACCGAGACAACAGACAGGAAGAAATCACTAGGGGCTCAGGACACAGTGCAGTGGTCAAGTACTTCCCCAGCATAGTAAGGCCCTTTAGTTCAATTCCCAAACTCAGGGGGTCAGGGGTGGGGTATTGGAGCCTGGTTTGGTGGCTCAGATCTGCTGTCCCAGAAGTTAAGAGGCAAAGACAGAGAACTGATGTGAGTTTGAGGCCAGCCAAGGCTGCATAGTGAATACCAGCTCAGTCAAGGTTATATTATAAGAGTCTGTCTCAAAACAAAACAACCCCACAAAAATAATAAATCTTACTAAATAATATTGGTCTGAAGTAGAATAATTCCTAATACAGTATATGAGAACAGGTATAACATTATAATGTAAGACATTATTCTGTAATTTTTTAAACATTTATTTTATGTATATGAGTACACTGTAGCTGTGTTCAAACACACCAGAGGAAGACATCGGATCCCATTACAGATGGTTGTGAGCCACCATGCGGTTGCTGAGAATTGAACTCAGGAACTCTGGAAGAACAGGCAGTGCTCCTAACTGCTGAGTCATCTCTCCAGTCCTATTCTATCATTTTTATCACTAGAAGTTAAAAGATTTGGGAGGGAGTCTCCAAACAGCAAGTTCTGCGTGGCATGGTGAGCATGTGGTCAGAGGCAGCTGCAACATGAACCAACACAAAACCATAAACTCAATGTACTCATTTCTTTTCTCTTCCTGTGTTAAAATACATACCCCAAAGCAACCTATGTAAGAAAGGGCTAATTCTGGGGTATAGTCCAGAGGAATAGAGACCAATATTAGGGGAAAGGGGGAGACATAGAAACAGACAGGACAAGCACGGCAGCAGGAGCAAGAAGCTGGCTTACAATATGTCTTCCACACACAGGAAGCAGAGAGAGCAGGCTGGGGGCAAGGGAAGGGACTTCTCTGTGATTCAGAAACTTGCTAGAGTTTAAGAATGCCTGTCTTAGGGCAAATCATTTTCTGAATGACCAAAATGGGACTGTAGATACTCTCATACTCTCATGTTCTAACTCACCAGAGGGAAAACATGTGGAGGGCTGGTTTTTGTTTGTTTGTTTTTGTTTTTTGGACCAGGTCAGGACCTGGCGTCCATTACTTCTACTTACATCTACTTTGCAAGACCTGCTTGCTTGGTAACCCTAGTTTCAAGGGCAAGTTGGGAAACACAGTCTTTAGTTGGACAGCTACATATTAGTTGTTGTCATTTTATAAGGAAAAAGGGAAAGAACAGATTTAGGAAACAAATCAGTAATTTCTACCACATATACAATGTAGGCACCAGGGAATCCAAGACAGAATAAGTAAGATAAATCTGTAGCTGATGTTGGCAGTATGTCCTATTCACAGAAGGACCTACTCATTGGACCACAAAACAACCAGTTCAGATGCAGTTAGGGGAGCTGGAAATGTCCAGGAACAGTTGCCAAAGAAAAGAGCAAAACCAGAAGGATACCTGCATTTGAATACACGGCCAGAGCTTGTGGGTAAAGCCATGACAGGTAAACAAAATACAAAACCAGAAAAGTATTAGTTCCAGGGACAACAAAAAAATTGAATGGGAAAGGAGACATAATTATAGGTTTCTATGTGGCTAAATTGAGAATAATATTTACATAGTCATGATGTAAACATTTAATATTGATTGAACCAAAAATGGCTGTGTGACTATTTGGGGAAGGCGAGTCTCCTGAAAGTGCACACAGGCCAGGTAATGAACACAATACACAATGTTTGTATAGTTCTTACTGCCAGTCAGTCATCTGAGGTCACCATGTATTTGACTTTCCGTGTGTGTATGTGTGTGTGTGTCTGTGTGTGTGGTCATGTATGTCCAGGTGCACCTATGTGTCTGTGTGTACGTCTGTGTGTGTCTGTGTGTGTGCTTGTGGTCATGTATGTCCAGGTGCACCTGTGTGTGTGTGTGTGTGACTGCATGTGTACATGTGTGCATGCATTGTCTACATTTTTTTTTTAAAGACAGGGGCTTTCACTGTACTCATAGAGTAGACTAGGCTGGCTGGCTAGCAAAAATCTAGCAAGTTTCCACAAAGAAATGGAAACAAATGAGATTGTTCTTGAAGAAATGAGAAGCAGAAAGAGAGAGAAGAAGGGAAAGATTGAATGAGACAGAGACATCTCTCTTGAACTCTTGTCCCGAGCTTCAGGCCTAGGAAGAGAACAATGGTTTCATGGAAGTCCTGTGGAGGGGACACGGCAGGACTGAATGAACACCTCAGTGGTGTTCTCTCTCTCTCTCTCTCTCCCCCCCCCCTTTCTCTCTGTTTCTGTCTCTCTGCCTGTCTCTCTCTGTTTCTCTGTCTGTCTCTCTCTATCTGTCTCTCTCTGTCTCTCTGTTTCTTTCTGTCTGTCCCCGATTCTCTTTGATGGATCCCAGGCTTGTTTAAAACTCATAATGCTCCTGCCTCAACCTCCCAAGCGCCTGGATTACAGATGTATACCCCTATGTCTGACTTGTAGAAAGGTTTGATCCACATTTCTAGCATGAGCCTCTTTCCTCAGTGACCAAGGCAGCAGTAGGAAAAAACTGTGACTTTAACACCAAAGGTAGACGGTGAGTTCCAGCCCAGCCTGGGCTCCAGAATGGGAGTTTCTCTAAAAAAAAATAAATAAATAAACCAACAAATCCAAACAAATAAAAACCCACAGAACCGTAACAATGGCAAAAGGTTGAAGAGGCAGCAAAGTCATGCTGAGGTGACTGGCTTCAGCCCTACATGTAATGCGAGACTCACTGAGAACGGACAGTTATCTATTATGTGGTCTTGGTCAAGACATTTGCTTTCCATGAGCCTTGGTTTTCTCTTTTGCAGACAACACCACAATACATACATATGAATAATCCACTGTACTTTCCAGAGCTGGACTTCATTTTCCATTTTCCTAAGCTAGTTTTTTTTTTTTTTCAAAAAAAGAAATATATAGCAAAATTACATAGTTCACTTCTGTGGACCCAAACTCTACCCCTATGCTCTTACATATCTTTCTAAATATTCTCTCAGTTGCTCATCAGAGAGCCCTACGAAGTAAAAAGAATTCCTCCAGTTCATAGTGGTGGAATCAAGAAATACAGCTCCCCCCCCTCCAGGCTCCTTAGCAGAGTCAAGGCCTAAATCCAAGGCTCTGGGGGCTACATTAGAGGCAATTTCAAATGGACAGTGTGTGCTGCAATTACAGGAGATGCTACAACTAGGGAAGAACAGCTGCACAGACAATAGACACCACAGTGCCAGCTCTTCCCCTGGTGCTGTGGACAAGCAGACGCAGGAGATGATTGCTCTCCTCGTTTGATCTCTGTTGCTCTAACAAACACCCTGACCAGAAGCAGCTTGTGGGAGAAAAGGGCTTGTTCTTCCAGATCACATTAAGGGAAATCAGGGCAGGGACTCAAAGCAGGAACCATAGAGGAAGGCTGTTTACTCTCTCTGGCTCACGCTCAGCTTAGCTGTCTTAGACAGCCCAGACCTGCCTGCCTAGAGATAGAGCTAGAACTGACACAGAGGCTGGACTCCGAGTCAGTCACCAGTCAAGGCAACCTGACACAGACAAGGCCACACGCCAGTCTGATGGAGGCACTGCATCTTGGGAGGTTCTCTCTTCCCAGGTGACCCTAAATTAGGTGAGGTTGACAAAAACTAACCAGGTGTGCTGGCTTGTTTTACATCAACTTGACATACGCTAGAGTCATCTGAGAGGAGGGACCCTCAACTGAGAAAATGCCTCCCTAAGATGGTGCTGTAGGCAAGCCTGTAGGACATTTTCTTAATTAGCAATTGACATGGGAGGGCCCAGCCCATTGTGGGTGGCACCATCCCTAGGCTGGGTGTCCTGGGTTCTACAAGAAAGTAGGTTGAGCAAGCCATGGGGAACAAGCCAGTACACAGCACCCCTGCCTGGTCTCTGCATCAGCTCCTGCCTCTGGACTCTCACCCTGTTTGAGTTCTGGTCCCAACTTCCTTGGATGACACACTGTCAACTGGAAGTGTAAGCAGAAGAGGCCCTTTCCTCTCCAAGTTGCTTTTGATCATGGTGTTTCACCGCAGCAATAGTGATCCTAACTGTGACACCAGGACAGATACCATCCTTCTTTACTGAGTTCTGGTTCTCGTTCTCCTCGTGTTTTCAGAACATTTACGTCTCTGATCATTTTCACTTAGAAGATATTAAAGTCCAAATAACAGCTGTCGCTATGAGGACTTCTGTTTGTGAACCTGTAAAGGGAAGAGGCCTTGGGTTGAATTTCCCAACTGAGCCATGGAGATAAATAAAATGGAGAAAGAGAGGGGGCCCCAGAGGACTCTGTTAAGTAAAGCAACGTTTTTGACAGAAGGGCCTTTGAGGTGACCAACAAACTTCAAATCCTGTGCTTGGCCATGGCCCACTCTCTGCAGCTCTAGGCAATCTTTGTGTGCTAAGGGACCCTTTTTGTGTCCCTTCCTATTGCTGAGTCACTGAGGCCTGACTGAAGCCGAGGCCTGAGGCCCAGTTGGACCTCTACTGGATGCTTTTAAACACCATGGATGTCTTCCAGGCCTACCCACACCCACACCCACACCCACACACCCCAACTCCCCGCCCCAACCTCCATTCCTCCTAAAGCAATTATTCTACTAGGAAAGAGACATTGCAGCCTTAGGCTGTCCAGGAGCCGGAATCGGCAGACACTGCCCACGGTTCCGAGCCTCACCCTGGTCTCCTTGAGGGAAGGGGTCTTCTGAGGGGAGGGACTTTTTTAAGGAGGGATATTCTCTGAGAGTTTCCTCAGAGGAAGTCTCTCCTTGTGGGAAAGGTCTCCACAGAGGAATTGTCTCCTCAGAGGAGGTCTCCCCAGGAAAGAAGTCTCCTTAGGGGAGGGGTCTCGTCCAAGGGAGGGAATTTTGAGGGGAGGAGCTCTTCAGTAGAAGGGTTTCCCCAGGGGCAGGGTCTCCTTAGCTGATGCTGGCTGCAGCAGGAGGGGTCTCATGCCAGGCAGCTCCCACAAGACAGCAAGAGCCAGTACAGTGCAACTAGCTTCCTGGAGGCCTCCAGAAGCCTCTATGGGGCCCTGTAAGAGAGAGCTTGGCTGGTCCACAGCCTTCCTGCCAGGGCTGGGACTGCTTGGCTTAGCCCCCTAGAGGTGCTGGCCAGCATCCCTTCCTAGCCTATATCCACATTGGTCATTTCCCTGCCCCCACTGCCCTTTAGCGGGACCGCTGACAAGTTGAATACATCGGGAATAACAGCCATTTGTTCTGGTTATCGCTGCCGGTATTGAAGCCAGATGTGTGCGTTGCTGACATTGACATGGTACATCTGGCTGGGTTTTTGGTTTCCATCGCGGAGTTTACCACATCCACCCCAGTCTGCTAGAAGACAGGAGGCAAACATCTGGAAGTCATTGCAGCTGTCACGCTTCAAGGGGATCTTGTACCACAGAGAAGAGAATTCAATACGTAACTGAGCAAAATTACCCAGCTCCTCTTGTCAGTGCAGATTTCAAACGCCATGCAGGAGAACGGCAGCCACGCTATGGTGTCCTCCTCCCTCCGGTCCTATGATGCTGGCGGGTTCCGAGAGACCTGAGCCATGGGTCTTCTCTCTCCACCTAGCAACCTCACTTTTCTCCACTGAGCAAAACTCTCACCCAAGGTCATCTGTGACCCAGCGCATCAGAATATTTGTAAATCCCGGGGAGGACGTTTAAGACATTTTCTTGGTTTCCTTTTGATCGCAGTGTGCTAAAAGCTTTAAATTAAACAGTACTTAGTCACCCTCCCACTTCCGTTCATACCCCGTCGTTTTTCCATAGTATCCAACACAGTAGTCCTACTCTATATATTAAGCTTTATCTCATATTTCTTTCCTAAGGCAACCATTAGTCTTTATTAAGACAAAAATAAATAGTACTAATTCTTACTCTCTCCCTCCCCCACCCCTCCCCCACCCCTCCCCCACCCCTCCCCCACCCCTCCCGCACCCCCAGCTTTTGTCCTGCCTGGAATCTTCTGTTTCCTCCATCTCTATACAAATCTCTTTGTCGCTTCATATTCTGCCTCAAGTTTATTCTCATCCATGAAGCCCCTCCTGGCCTCCCGGGCCTCTGCAGACCTGGCTTTTGTGTGTTTCCCTAATTAAGCATAAGTTTATGGAGAGGGACGGCTGTTTAGCATGGCCCATCTCCTATAGAAGACTGTGTCATGCGCTGAAGTATAGAAAGTCCTCCACAACCCCATAATGCCCACAAGCATGAGTTACTGGGTTTTTGTTGTTGTTTTTTGTTTTTTGTTTTTATTTTGTTTTTTTCGAGACAGGGTTTCTCTGTATAGCCCTGGCTGTCCTGGAACTCACTCTATAGACCAGGCTGGCCTCGAACTCAGAAATACGCCTGCCTCTGCCTCCTGAGTGCTGGGATTAAAGGCGTGTGCCACCGTGCCTGGTGAGTTACTGCTTTTTTTTTTTTTTTTTTTTTTTTTTTTGGTTTTTCGAGACAGGGTTTCTCTGTATAGACCTGGCTGTCCTGGAACTCACTCTGTAGACCAGGCTGGCCTCGAACTCAGAAATACACCTTCCTCTGCCTCCTGAGTGCTGGGATTAAAGGCGTGCGCCGCCGTGCCCGGTGAGTTACTGGTTTTTAAATCACTCTTTCTTCCCACATGGTTTTTCTCGTCATCTATTTTACCTTTTATGACAAGACTCACTGTGCGTGTATGCAAAAGCTGGGTGTTGTCAGCTTTCGGAAGAGTACAGCTTCAAACCACCCAGTAAATTAAAAATAGCAGTGCTGTAAGAGTTCTGTCATTTGGAGAGTTTATTAATTTTAAGTTCTTTCCATTATAAGGTAATCACTTTTTTTTATTAAAAATATCACACTGGGGCTGGAGAGATGGCTCATTTGTTGAGAGTACTTGTTGCTTTTACAGAGGGTCCAGGTTCTATTTCCAGCACCCACATAGCGGTTCACAACCATAGGGTAACTCCAGTTTCAGGGGATTCTCCTGACCTCTGCAAGCACCAGACACACACCTATTGTACAGACATATATGCAGGCAAAACACCCATACACGTAAAATAAATAAATTATAAAGCATGGTATACTTATGTGTAGGTCATGGGAGCATGCATGCCACAGCCTAGCATGCTGGGATTGAAGGACAGCTTTCGAGAGTTGGTTCTCTCCTTCCACCATGTGTGTTCCAGGAACCAAACGTGAGTGGTCACGCCTGGCAGCAAGTGCCCTTATCTATGAGCCATCTTCTCTAGTCCTGCAATAAGAAGTTTTACAGCTGGGTGTGGTGGCGCACACCTTTGATCCCAGCACTTGGGAGGCAGAGGCAGGCAGATTTCTGAGTTCGAGGCCAGCCTGGTCTACAGAGTGAGTTCTAGGACAGCCAGGGCTATACAGAGAAACCCTGTCTCAAAAAATAAAAAAAAAAAAAAAAGAAGTTTTACAAAGTGTTTATTTTGAATGTGTGTGAGTATTTTGCTTGTGTGTGTGTGTGTGTGTGTGTGTGTGTGTGTGTACTGCCTGTATGCCTAGTGCCTGCAAAGGCCAGAAGAGGGTGCTAGACCCACTTGAACTGATGTTACAGACAGTTTTAAGCCATTATGTGGGTGCTAGGAACTGAATCCTTGCCCTCTACAAGAGTAGCAAGTGTTCTTAACTGCTGAGCCACATCTTCAGTGCCTGCAGTAATATACTTTTATGGTAAACTGGGTTTCCTAAATATAACCTGCACTATAGTAAGCCATCAACATTTCAGCGTAAGGTGCACCCGTAGCTAGAGCAGCCGTTGAAGAAGCCATTGGCCATGCATGGCTACTGGGGATTAGGAGATCATTTTCCTTCATGGGTGTAGCCACCAGTAAGTTGTCCACCATCCAGTTAATAATGCCACACCCGTGCACATGTGATCAACCTTAACCAAACTCATTGAGTTCACAGGAGTGACAACAGAAGATGTGAAAACAGGGCATGGCCATTGTTGGGTGAGGAAGTGGGAATGGGGAAGAGAGGAGGAGGGGGAGGTGACAAGTACAGACAAAATACATTATACACACGTCGGAAGTTGTCGAAGAGGAACACAAAATCATTTTAATATAGTAAAATCGAAGCATGGTTGGAGGAGGACTAGGTTATGAGGTCACAGGTCAAGAGATCTGAGCCCTATTCCCAAGAGTGTTCCTAACCTGCTTAGTAGTCAGGAACCTCCCCCATGCCTCTAACCCCCACAGCCAACAACCTTCTCTTCTCCAGGCAGTCACTGAGACAAAACCTGGGAGAGAAACACTTGAACTGGCTGGCAGTTTCAAGTCCATCGTCACCTAGCCCATGAATTGCTTTGAAAGTATATGGTACATCTCGATGGTGGGAGTGTATAGCACACAAGATTGTTCACTTCAGGGGCTGGCGAGATGACTCAGGGAGTAAGAGCAGTCAAGGTAAGAGCACTGACTGCTCTTCCAAAGGTCCTGAGTTCAAATCCCAGCAACCACATGGTGGCTCATAACCCTCTTCTGGCGAGTCTGAAGACAGCTACAGTGTATTTATAATAACAAATCAATCTTTGAGCTCAGAGCAAGCAAGGATCAACTGAGGTTGACTGGAGTGAGCAGAGGTCCTAAATACAATTCCCAATATAAATAAATAAATCTTAAAAAAAAAAAAAAAGGACTGCTCACTTCATTAATTTCAGAACAAAAGAAGAGAAAAGGGACTGGTCCCAGCATCCCCTTCAAAGGCGTATCCTCCAATGGCCTAATTTCATTCCATTTAGGCCTCATGACTTACAAGTTCTGCTGCCTGCTTTGCTAGAAGTTGATGATTCAAACCATAGCAAGCCTCTCTGTGTGATGAGCCTATGGATACTCTGTTGAGAAGAGGTGCATTCCCAACAGGCCAGCTTCTGGACCTTTTCTGAGATTAGCAGGCAGCCATCTCGATCCATGATCTGCCTACGGAGCTCTGAAACAGTAGAGACACAAATGAGTCTGAAGATGGAGTAGGAGGGGCAAAACTGGCTGGGCATGGTGGCACACGCCTGTAATCCCAGCACTTGGGAGGCAGAGGCAGGCGGATTTCTGAGTTCGAGGCCAGCCTAGTCTACAGAGTGAGTTCCAGGACAGCCAGGGCTATACAGAGAAACCCTGTCTCAAATAAAACAAAACAAACGAACAAACAAAAATGAAAAACAAACAAGGAGCAAGTTTAAGTAGTGGGACTTTGTCGTGGTGCCCACCTAACCTCAGAGTGAAGACAAGCCGTGGCAGCAAGCATTGGCAAAGATGTATCTGGTCACTTAGAGTCCCCAGGGTGTTGCCCTTCCTCTGGACACTGATGTACAGTACCCTGCTCACATCTTGTCATGTAGCTAGGTAAGAATGTAAGAAAAGCGGCATTCAGAAATAAAGGAGAGGGATCAGAGGGAAGACTAAACAGGAACACACTGGGCAGTAATGGTGTATAGTGAGACTGAGATAGACAGATCTGGGTCCCAGGCCAAGCCTGGTCTACAGAGTGAGTTCCAGGACAAGGCTACACAGAGAAACCCTGTCTCAAAAAAACAAAAAAAAACAAAAAACAAAAAACAAAACAAAACAAACAACAACAAAAAAACAAGTAAGAGGGTGTTTGGATGGAATGAGGTAGGAAGGGGAGGGATGCAGCCAACTCAGGGTCTTTGATCGCGGGATTCTGCTTTTCCTCTGGAACAGCATCTATAAAATAAAATGATCCTTAAAGCCTACAATCTCTTGCATTATATAATTCATCTAGAGACCACTTTTAAACAAATCAGCAAATCACTTCTGATTAAATCCCAAATCCCACGCAAGTCTGTCCAAACTCACGGGACTCTGAGATCCCTACACAAAAAGAAGATGGCCGGCATTAACTTCCTCAAGTCCTGAAATCCCTGCATGCTCTCGCCTTGGATGGAAGAAGCTGTTTTCTTCCCTCCTAAGAAGGAAATTACAATAGGAAGGCTGAAGATTAATGACCTAGAAAACTTCTCCAAAGGAAATGAGACTTAATTAAACTCCATTAAATCATAACTCCTGGCTTTTGTTCTTTGGCCTCTCAGTACCGAGTTCAGGCTGAATTTGCTCTGTCTCTGGGGCTGTTGAATTCAGTCCCTAAGCTCCAGGGAACACCTGCTCTTCTCCAGGAAGAGCAGCCAGCCCCTCTCCTGAAGAAGTACCTTCAAGACATCATAGCTGGGCATGTCACATCCCCCTTTAAGAGAGAGGCTGGTTTTTCTAATTTGTGATGGTTTACGATCAACTTGACAACTTGACTACTTAAGAGCCAGGATTATATCATCCTTTCATTAAAAAAAAGCTAATAAAAAAAAAGCGATTAAGGAATCCCATTAGTTGGCTGCAAATGAGAGGTTATGTAATCATTGTCTTGGCTGGGACATGAGCGCTCCTGCAACTGCCCAGTCCTCACACAGAGAGAGACTCATGGAAAAAGAAGTTCACATCTCTTGGCTCCTGCTCGCAGGACTCGGGTATTCGAGAGTCATGCCCTTCCCGTTTCTCCCTGGACCATTCTTCTGCCTCAAGTTTACCTCTTGCTTCCCCACCTTTCCAAAACCTTGTCGCTTTGGACACATTGCTCTGTGTCATAGTCTGTAGTCTCATGATGAACAAAAAGGCCCAGGTACCTTTCAACCTTCCACACTCTCCAGCACCTTTGAGAGGTCCCAGAAGAGGCCCTCTCTTTCCTCAAAATGCTTTCTTTCTTTCTTTCTTTCTTTCTTTCTTTCTTTCTTTCTTTCTTTCTTTCTTTCTTTCTTTCTTTCTTCCTTCCTTCCTTCCTTCCTTCCTTCCTCTCTCTCTCCTCCTCCTCCTTCCTCCTCCTCCTCCCTCCTCCTCCTCTTCCTCTCCTCTTCTTCCTCCTCCTCTTCCTCCTCTCCTCTTCCTTTTCCTCCTCTCCTCCTCCTCCCTCTCCTCCTTGATCCATCCAGCAGGTCCAGTTATTCGAGGGTCTTGAGGGGACCTTCTCCTAAGAACCAATGGGGGGAAAAGAAGGACGGACACCAAGTGCGAGAAACGACATGTAAACAGTCTGAGAAGCATCAAGGTGTCAACTGTATTCAGCAATGTTCAAGGCTTAAATGCACAAGCAAAAGGGGAAGTGCCTTTCAGCAGGAGGGGTGGGGCAGTAGAATTGCACAAGCAAAAGGGGAAGTACAGGTACTTATCAGCGGGAGGGATGGGGCAATAGAATTTTTTCTTTTGGCAGCTACAAGGGGAAGCAGGAACTTGGTGGTATCAGGGTGTGGTCAGGACATCTGGCACTGACTTAGGGCTGGAACATCCTGTGGTTGTTCTCAGAACAGTGTGTGGCCCGCTTTTGACCTCCTTTTCTTCTCGGGGGGAGAGGCCCAATTCAGAGATCAGGACAATTGTGTTGTTTTAATGGCTCCCAACACCTCCTCCTCCTCCTCCTCCTCCTCCTCCTCCTCCTCCTCCTCCTCCTCCTCCTCCTCCTCCTCCTCCTCCTCTTCTTCTTCTTCTTCTTCTTCTTCTTCTTCTTCTTCTTCTTCTTCTTCTTCTTCTTCTTCTTCTTCTTCTTCTTCCTCCTTTTGGTTTTTTGAGACAGGGTTTCTCTGTGTAGCCCTGGCTGTCCTGCAACTCACTCTGTAGACCAGGCTGGCCCTTGAACTCAGAAATCTGCCTGCCTCTGCCTCCCAAGTGCTGGGATTATGCCACTTTTCTTCTTAATTTGGTTGTTTGTCCTCTTGAAGACTAAAGTTTTCTGCTATTTAGCAGTTCTCCCTTTTAAAGACCCTGGGAAAGGACTCATGTAGCCGAACCCCTTATACTACACAAGTCAGCTCACCTCTCTCTCAAGCCAGGGCAGCATGCTTGCTTTATTGGGCACTTTTTATCCAAACTTGTTTGTGACCTTGGGGAAAATCACTTCTGCACTCTGTAACCAAGCTAAGTATTACCACTTAGCTAAGAGAAGTCCATCTTGCACTAGTAAAATCTAGTTAAGTCCAATGACCAGAAATTCCTAAATAGGTCAGAATGGTTGGACTGTATTATACAGGGTCAAATTACCTAAGATGCATGTGGTCGTTTGAATATGCTTGGCCCAGGGATTGGCACTATTAGAAGGTGTGTCCTTGGTGGAAGAAGTGTGTCACTGTGGGGGATTGAAGACCCTCTTCCTAGCTGCCTGGAAATCAGTCTTCTGATTATCTTTGGAACAAGATGTGGAACTCTCAGCTCCTCCTATGCCGTGACTGCCTGGACACTGCCATGCTCCCACCTTGATGACAATGGACTGAACCTCTGAACCTGTAAGCCAGCCCCAATTAAATGTTGTCCTTATAAGAGTTGCCTTGGTCATGGTATCTGTTCACAGCAATGGAAACCCTGACTAAGACAATGCAGTTCAAGACTGTATGCCTCTTCTGTCCCTACTCACATGGACTCAAAGGATGACGAAGGGACAACATCATGTTCCTCTAGATCTCGTCCACTAGTGTAAAAGATCTTCCAGAGCACTGGTTCCCAGCCTTCCTACGCCTTCCTAATATACGTCCTCATATTGCAATAACCCCTAACCATAAAATTATTTTTCATAATTCATAACTGTAATTTTGCTACTGTTATAAATCATAACATAAAAATCTGTGGATTTTTTTGGGTGGTCTTAGGTGACTCCTGTGAAAGTGTTGTTAGACCCTGCCAAAGGGGTCACGACCCACAGGTTGAGAACCACTGATTTAAAAATGTGAGAACTAGTGTACAATTTAATTTATTACTCACCTCAGCATGACTCAACGCGCTAACTACAGTTGCAGGCAGGATCAGGATCATACAGACCCACAGTTCTAACACTTGAGAAGCTGAAGCCTGAGTAACACCACTCCGAGATCAGCCTGAGCTCTACGGCTGATCCTGTGTCCATATTTGTAACTATATAGTTTAAACGGAGTAATCCTATCACGGGGGGCAATGCCTCCTCCAGACACCATAGGTTGTCTAACAAAAAAGCCTGGTGTCAGGTATAGGCTACCTCTTGTTGAGTTATTGGTCAGTGGATTCCCATGAATCACCCCCAAAGCACTACAGGCTATTGCCATTGCTCTTGGTGGCTCTCCAGAAACTAATGGCAAAACTCTAATGCTGAAGACAGACCACATACCTGAGTCACAGGACGTGGGAAAAGCGAGCTGGTACCAACCTGGAAGCTTCATTCCCACTGGCTAGCTTTCACAGCACCCGAAGGTGCTCTGCATGCTGCAGGAAGACAAAATAATCAACAATTTCACCCAGCTGTGAGCCATGGGAGCTCTAATAACATGTAGCCTGGCAAGATATGCCTACTGGGCCAATATGGAACTCACACCTGGTACTATTAACTGTGCCAAATCCCATGGCTAGCTAAGTCATAGATCCAGGGGAGAATCTAATACTATTATTATGCTAGACAGATGTAGTAATATAATGCCCCCTTAACTATTGTCCTTGTAATCCATAGATAAGTATGTTTCTCAATGTTCATCAGAGGAAGTTCTTTTTACTGTAGAGGGTGATTAACACAGGGACGCATAACTCATCAATGTTCAAAGAAAAAGAGATGGTGGAGAACTCAGCTCTAATTGGACATCTGTATCACACTCTCTACCTGCAAGGCTCAGGAATGATTGTGGAAGAGACAGATGGAAAGACTATAAAATCCAGTAGTAGAATTCTGCAGCAAAACAGTATTTTGATGGGGCAGCATCATCACGTATACACAAACCCCCAGGGGCTGTGATTGCTTGCATAAAACCTGTACAAGACCAAACCAGTCAAAATCCCAGCATGGATTTCTGAGAGCCTAATGAAGTTCTACCACTAGCTAAGGTGCTATTGGTTATCGATGGATGCTGGGAGGGAGAGTCAGCTGATCTTTTGTTCTGTGTTTTGTTGTTGTTTCTGGGATTTAGCCCCTGTAAGGCTACCCTACAGCAGCACTTTGTTCTACATCCAAATTACATGAAGTGTACTTAGTGGGTTAAAAAAAAAAAAAGAGCCTATGAAGTTTGGGAAGGGTGGCAATGGTGGACAGGGGGGAAATTAGAAAAGGGCAAGAGATGGATTTGATCAAGATGTATTTATATACATGTGTGAAATTCTTAAATAATGAAAGACTATTACACACACACACACACACAGAGGGAGAGAGAGGGGGGGAGAGGGAGAGGGATGGAGGGAGAGAGAGAGAGAGAGAGAGAGAGAGAGAGAGAGAGAGAGAGAGCACTTAAAAAGCATTGTGGAAGGAACAAAAAGAATGTAAGAGCCAGAAGATGGGGAGACATATAGCAAAACACCCTTAGGACATGGCATAGCCATTGCACTGGTGAAGTCATTACAGCTGTGGCTATCTGCACAAGACTTGTATGAAATTGGGCCCATCAACATTTCAACAAGAATGAGGGAGGGGCCCATAAGGCCTGGGAAGGAAGTACCATTCTCATCCCATCGGTGGTGTGGCCACAGATACGTTGCCCTTGTTCCAGAGAATAACCTTCCACCCACACTTGGGCAAGTACTAATTAAACTCGGAGGGCCACACACAGAACTGAGGCAGACACAGGATAGGAGGAGGGTTTACTGAGCAGTGTGCCAGCTGAAGTGGGGAGAGGATGAAGGAGGAGTGTGTGTCAGGGGGAGGATGACTAAAATTCACTATCTAAAAGAATGAAGCTGTCAGTTAAAAAATAAAGAAATAAGAGGGAAGTGCTCAGGAGAGATGGCTCAGTTGGTAAAGCGTAAGGACCCAGTCTAAACCCAGAACCCAGGTAACAGTGAGAGGGGTGGCATGCACTTGTAATTTCAGCACTGGGAAGAAGGCTCACCTACCCACTAACCTACCTAGTCAATAGTGCCAGGCCAATGCCAAGTCCTGTCCTCAAAAATACAGTGTGGATAGCACCTGAAAAATGGCACCAGACCTCTGGCCTACATACACAGAGAGAGAGAGAGAGAGAGAGAGACAGACAGACAGACAGACAGACAGACAGACAGAGACAGACAGAGACAGAGACAGACAGAGACAGAGACAGACAGAGACAGACAGAGACAGAGATAGACAGAGAGGAAGTTGATACAGCTCAGACTACATCTATTTAAATGCAATCCATCTGAGGGAATCAGAAGAAATTGCTGCAGGAGTGGCTTAGGTACCAAGAATGTTCTTCTTTTGCTAATTTAGTAACAAAATTGGCCTTTATTTATGTATTTATTTTGGTGGTCGTATGCCTTTGATGACATGTCCACCATACTCTTGGGCATTTGGATGTTTGATCCCAGTTGGGGGATGCTGCTTGGGAAGGCACAGGGGGTCTGGAGGAAGTGTATCACTGGGGTGGGCTTTGAGAGCCTAAAGACCTCTTTGCTTCCTGTTTGTGGTTTGAGATGCGAGCCTGTAGCAGCTGCTTTAGCTACCACGCATGACCCGCTGCCATGCTTCCCCACTGTAATGGTGACATTCTCATAAGGTGCCTTGGTCATGGTGTTTTATCAAAGCAAAATAGAAGAGTAACCAAGACAGGAGAAGGCAAAGGCATAAGGAGTCACATGAGGGAATCCATACTTTTTGACCCAAAAAATGGGTTGAATAAGTACATTTTCAGTGACAGTCACCAAAGGTAGGCAAGGTAAAAATCATAGGCAGGGAAGTCCCGGAATTGCGAACAGTGTCGTTTGATAGAAAGGATTTTAGAGAAAAGAAAAAAAAAACCTACTAAGGCTTCAAGCTTCCCTGCTTTGACTCCATTGCTGGGATCGAGCCTTCTAAAAGATATTCCCACATTGCATACAGGCCACAAGCCTGACTCAGGATGGGCAATGTCACTGTGGTTCCACAGGCCATGGAAGACGAGCTCAGTAGCTCTCCATGGCAGTTCCTCCCAGGAGAAAGGCCCCACCTTAATATGTAGGGCAGACATCTTGAGAAGGGAAACACAGGCTCTTCTCTTTCACTCAGCCACACACCTGGTGAGACAGGAGCGGATCATAATAAAAGACCTGGCAGAGCAAAAGCTACCCGCTTAGTGGCCAAGAAGCAACAGAAGAGGAGGAGGAAGGGGCCACCTTTGATGGAACACCCTCACTGACCTGAAGACCTCCATCTGGGCCCTGCCCTTTAGAGGTTCGATGACATTCTAATATTGCCCCTGCAGTCAGTCATCTATTATGTGGGGCTTTAAGGGGACACTTAGGATTCGAACTGTGCCCCCTTACATTCAAGGTAACTCATCTTGATATTTTTTAAAGATGTATTTATTTTATTTACACGAATATACTGTAGCTATCTTCAGACACACCAGAATCGGATCCCATTATAGGTGGTTGTGAGCCACCATGTGGCTGCTGGGAATTGAACTCAGGAAGAGCAGTCAGTGCTCTTAACCTCTGAGCTTTCATCTTGAGATCTTAAACTCTCCCAGTTTTACAGCAAAATTCCCTCCCTCTTTGTTCCTGTCAGCTTCCATATTCCCTCCAGAATGGCACTCTTCGAAGAGTTTTCTCTTGGGCAGGTTTCTCATATGCAGGCTTTGTCTACACCAGGGTCTGTAAAATCCTGTCTGCTCCCAGAGTAAAGCTGGGTGGGATATGAGGTCGAACCCACATTGCCACCTCCACCAATCTGTCACACTTGGAAACCCACCACCTCCTGAGGTCTGGCCTCTAGTCAGCTGATCTCTAAATCCCGCTGAGACACATACTGTGCCCCACCTGATAATCCTGATCTATGGCCACCCCTTCAGGTGATGAATCTTCCTTGGATTAATCCTGATTTTTCCCCCCTACTCTCCTTTCAGCTTTAACCTATCCTTTGTAAGGATGACAAACGACCTAGGCATGTTTTCTTTTTCTCCTTGGCCTTGTCTTCAGCAGAGAAAGTTTCCCCAGAAATAGACCCGTGGAACGTTCACCTCCGTCCTCCCACTTGCCTCCGCTAAGCACCCTCTAAATCAGACCCGAGGCTCCAGAGGGAGCAATATCCTTTCCTTCGCAGCTGGTCTGAGTTTTGTCGTCTGGGAGACTGGGCTTAGAACAGCTTGAAGTTAGAAGGGAGGCGAATGAAGCTTTAAATCTCCTGCACTTAACAACTCCGCTGCAGCCTCAGAGGTAACCGCACTCCCCTCGCCGGCTTCCTCTCCGCTCTCTGTATCTGTGCGATGATCTGTGCTCACAGAGCCTGACTCCAGGCTCTGTCTGCGCTGGCGTGGTAGCACTGAAAGAGGGAAGGCTGGGAAAGAAAAAAAAAATTAATAGAACCAACGCATAAAAATAACAGGCTCTCTGAAGCGCACATGAAGAAATAATTAAACAGATTAAAGCCGGGAGGAGGAAGAGGGGATGGGGAACAGGCGGGCTGTGACTGCCCTCTGCTTTCCCTTCCAGGGGCGGCCTGTCGCTTGGTGGGGGTGGAGGGGGGACCTTGCTGCTTTTTCCTTCCTCCTTGTGGGCTGCGTTCATAGGCGAGTACTGCAAAGTCGCTGAGCAACTTTAAAGGAGGACACATTTCTTTGTGTCCCCCAAAGACCCGAATGGTGCGGCCCTCCCTTGAGGAAAGGAATTTAATATTTTGGGAGAAGGTCGCGATGGGCTTCGATGTGCCAGGTACAATGTTGGAGAGCTCTCATTCTGGCAGGTGATGGGCTGGGTGCGTTCCAAACCTAGGAAATGAGTGAGATCTTCCTCTGGCTCAGGAGAACTACTGCCCTCAGTGCTTGTGATAGATGCTTAAGCCAAAACACAGACTCCTTCCTTTCCTTCCCCATTCCATCTGAGATGCTCTTGCTGTGATGGTGAAAGAGGGAAGAAGGCTGGTACATGGGGATAATTTAAAGATTTTTAAAAATATATATCTGGGTCAGCAAGCTTCCAGTGAGAACTGAGGACTTGGCTGGTTCCCGACTTTGTCTGCCCATGCCATTCTTTTGAATTCCAGCTAAGTTCCTCTCAGGGGGAACGTGTTTGAATGCTGTTGCTGTTCATCTATATATAGTCAGTTCTGCTTCCAGATTCCTAACAGTGTGAGGATAGATACATTGTACAATGCAAGGATACAATGTAAGGATACATTATACAATGTAAGGATACAGTGTAAGGATAGATACATTGTACAATGCAAGGATACACTGTAAGGGTAGACACATTATACAATGTAAGAATACAATGTAAGGATAGATACATTGTACAATGCAAGGGTACAATATAAGGGTAGATACATTATACAGTGCAAGGATACAATGTAAGGGTAGATACATTATACAATGTAAGGATACAAAGTAAGGATAGATACCTTGTACAATGTAAGGACACAATGTAAGGATAGGGAAGGTTCAAATGCAGGTACCTTGCCCAGAAGGTAGATGTGGCTGAACACCTCAGAGCCATGGCCAGCTTTGAGGACACAAAGCATAGGGGCAAGCAGACTGGATTCATTACCCTATCTCTCCCTAACTATACTGCTAGGGCATGGTCCCTGGACAAGGTATGTTCACATCTTCCTTCATTTCTCTCAGTAATGCTTTATAATATTTATTTATTTATTTGTTTGTTTGTTTGTTTGTTTAGTGGGAGGGCGTATGGAGGTCGGAGAAAACAGCTTGTAAGAGTCACTTCTCTCTTACTACCATAAAGGTCCCAGGAATTGGACTGAGGTCATCAGGCTTAGCAGGAGGTACCTTTATCTGCTGAGCCACCTTATTAGGTTTACTCTTGGATGTAAGTCTGTCTTAGTTAGGGTTACTATTGCTGTGATGAAACACCATAACCTCTTGGGGAAGAAAGGGTTTGTTTCACTCACAGTTCCACACAGCAGTTCATCATTAAAAACAATGAGGACAGGAACTCAAGCAGGGCAGGAACCAGGAGGTAGGAGCTGATGCAGAGGCCATGGAGAGATGCTGGCTTGCTTCCAATCACTTTCTCAGCCTGCTTTCTTACAGGACTACCAGCCCAGAAATGTCCCCACCCACAATAGACTGAACCCTCCCACATCAATCATTAATTGAGAAAATGTCCTATAAGCTTACCTATAGCCTGGTCTTATTATGAAGGCATTTTCTCAATTAAGGCTCCATCCTTTCTGATGACTCTAGCTTGTATCAAATTGTCATAAAACTGGCCACTACACTCTGTTAGACTTTTTCTCTAAATAACTGGGCTCTGTGGAGGTGGGGGGGAGGGAGGAAGAGAAATGGAGAGGGGAAAATGGGGGGTGGGGAGAGAGAGAGAGAGAGAGAGAGAGTCAGTCCAGGGCGTTGCATAAGTGAGACAAGCACACTCACAGTAGGCTACATCCCAGCCTTGAAATCTGTTTTTTGTTTTGTTTTGTTTTATCCCCTTGTCTCACCATCAATGGTACAGTTGCTTTTTGTTTGGTTGGTTCATTTGGTTTTTGGTTTGGGTTTTTTTTTTTTTTCAGTTTTGTTTTTTGTTTTTTGTTTTAATGCTAGTGGCCTGTAACTGGTCTTTGGCTACTATGTGGGTTATTCTTTCTTCTGCCTTTCTTCACCTCTTTTTCTTCCACCCCTTTAATTCCTTAATATTAGATAGGAGAGAAGAGGTATAAAGAGGAAAAAAAAAGAGTTCTGAATAAAGTAAAGCAGAAAGGTGGTAACGTTGTTAGACTACTTCCTGCTACTTAGTTCCTTGGAGCAAGTTTGATCTTCAAAGTCAGGATATCTAATGTCTTCTTCTCATTTCTTCCACATGACTACTTAACTTTGACCAATAGCAACCAACAGCCAAACCACAATCCATCAACCTCCTGGGGACCCTAGCATTTGTATCTTCTGAAAGGTCCCCAGAATTCCAAACATCATACAATCATAGAAACTATCTGCAGCTGGCAAAATCGCACCCCGCCAGAGCATGAGGCAAATCACAGTCAGCTACTGGGGACAATCTGAAGCAGCCCTGTATCCCACACATGGGATTAAGATGGAAACATTTTCTTACAATATTTCTGTGTTTTTGTAAAGAAACCAAAATTCTATAATTCTCACTACAGGGGTCAAGTCCAGGAACTGGGCATACAGTGTAAGCACTCAGTCACTGAGCTAAATCTTCAGGCCTACATACAAGTTTGCTAAGTTTTTGCTAGACCCTGCACACCCACATATTAATTCTGAGTTTGTCTGAGGCATCTCTTAGATTTCCCATGTAGGGCTGGTGAGATGGCTCAGTGGGTAAGAGCACCCGACTGCTCTTCCGAAGGTCCAGAGTTCAAATCCCAGCAACCACATGGTGGCTCACAACCACCCGAAATGAGATCTGACGCCCTTTTCTGGTGTGTCTGAAGACAGCTACAGTGTACTTACATATAATAAATAAATTTAAAAAAAAAAGATTTCCCATGTAACCCACA
This sequence comes from Mus caroli, assembly GCF_978045245.1. Taxonomy (NCBI): domain Eukaryota; kingdom Metazoa; phylum Chordata; class Mammalia; order Rodentia; family Muridae; genus Mus; species Mus caroli. The sequence continues at coordinate 104,763,205 of NW_028227265.1, read as the reverse complement.
TGAATACAAGTTTCATCTCTTCCTCTATAATTCTTTTATCTTTTATATCTGTTAATGTCCTTTGAAATGGACAATTAAAAGAATTGCCTGTCTAATGCATAATACTGATATATTGTTCCAGATTTGTTGAGCTGATAAATAGGTGACTATATACATGATTTATCCTGAGACCAACAAGATTAGTATAATTCATTCATTTTTATGAGTGCCCAAGCTTATGTATGGATGAGGTGGAATAAATTAAGAGGGAAAGAACACAGAGAAGAGATCAAAAGCAGAGATAGGTGGCTGAGCACTCCATTGGTAGAGTGCTTGCTTAGTAAGTACGAAGCCCTGGTTTTTCTCCTCAGTGCCACATAAACTGGGCATGGCAGCACACCCATAACCCTGGCCCTCAAGAGGAACATCAAGGCCATCTTCCACTATAGAGTGAGTTTGAAGCTAGCCTGGGATAAGCGAAATCCTATCTCAAAATAGAAAGACATGGAAGCCTATACTGTCTGTTTAGTGACCTACTCATCTACATGAAAATAAGTGAACCATGTATTCAAAGCCAGGCCCTGCTCTTCCGTGGGCTGTCCTTCTCGTGAATTGTACATGTTATCAAGAAAAAAAATATTTAAAAAGATTTGTCTTTGAAGGAAATGGAAGACATGGATCTTAAACTGTTCCGCACAATTCAGCACAGTTTGTTTACTTGGGACTCAGTGAGTCAGTGACCCCACAGCTCTTAGATGCATCCCAAAGTGTCCTGGCATGTACATTTTTTTGGAAACACTACCTATTGAGGATAGATCTGGAGACCAGGAATCAGGACTAGCTTATGCAGAGCCAACCTCCATGTCCCATCAATAAAGTCTGTCAGAGAAAAACTGGGACCCCTGGAACACAGAATTTCTTTAAGATTGTGGGACCTCATAAAATTGCAAAGCTTCTGCAAGGCAAAAGACACCATCAATAAGACAAAAAGACCACCAACAGATTGGGAAAGGATCTTTACCTATCCCAAATTAGATAGGGGACTAATATCCAATATATATAAAGAACTCAAGAAGGTGGACTCCAGAAAATCAAATAACCCCATTAAAAAATGGGGCTCAGAGCTGAACAAAGAATTCTCACCTGAGGAATACCGAATGGCAGAGAAGCACCTGAAAAAATGTTCAACATCCTTAATCATCAGGGAAATGCAAATCAAAACAACCCTGAGATTCCACCTCATACCAGTCAGAATGGCTAAGATCAAAATTCAGGTGACAGCAAATGCTGGCGAGGATGTGGAGAAAGAGGAACACTCCTCCATTGTTGGTGGGATTGCAAGCTTGTACAACCACTCTGGAAATCAGTCTGGTGGTTCCTCAGAAAATTGAACATAGTACTACCGGAGGATCCAGCAATACCTCTCCTGGGCATACATCCAGAAGATGTTCCAACCAGTAAGAAGGACACATGCTCCACTATGTTCATAGCAGCCTTATTTATAATAGCCAGAAGCTGGAAAGAACCCAGATGCCCCTCAACAGAGGAATGGATACAGAAAATGTGGTACATTTACACAATAGAGTACTACTCAGCTATTAAAAAGAATGAATTTATGAAATTCCTAGGCAACTGGTTGGACCTAGAGGGCATCGTCCTGAGTGAGGTAACACAATCACAAAAGAACTCAAATGATATGTACTCACTAATAAGTGGATATTATCCCAGAAACTTAGTATACCCAAGATATAAGAGACAATTTGTAAAACACATGAAACTGAAGAAGAACGAAGACCAAAGTGTGGACACTTTGCCCCTTCTTAGAATTGGGAACAAAACACCCATGGAAGGAGTTACAGAGACAAAGTTTGGAGCTGAGACAAAAGGATGGACCATCTAGAGACTGCCATATCCAGGGATCCATCCCATAATTAGCCTCCAAACAATGACACCATTGCATACACTAGCAAGATTTTGCTGAAAGGACCCTGATATAGCTGTCTCTTGTGAGACTAGGCCGGGGCCTAGCAAACACAGAAGTGGATGCTCACAGTCAGCTATTGGATGGATCACAGGGCCCCCAATGGAGGAGCTAGAGAAAGTACCCAAGGAGCTAAAGGGAACTGCAACCCTATAGTTGGAACAACAATATGAACTAACCAGTACCCCGGAGCTCATGTCTCTAGCTGCATATGTATCAAAAGATGGCCTAGTCGGCCATCACTGGAAAGAAAGGCCCATTGGACTTGCAAACTTTATATGCCCCAGTACAGGGGAACGCCAGGGCCAAAAAGGGGGAGTGGGTGGGTAGGGGAGTGGGAGGGTGGGTATGGAAGACTTTTGGGATAGCATTGGAAATGTAAACGAGGAAAATACCTAATAAAAATTTTTTTAAAAAAAGATTGTCTTTCTATCCATACTGGGTGAACTGTCTGACATCTGAGACTTGCCAGCCTAGAGGCTATGACAGCACAGGCCAACTGTCCTAAGCAGTCTCCAAAATGACTTCAAGTAAATTACAAGGACCTAGGAAGGCACAGAGGAGCCAGGATCTAGTTAACATGTTTTTATGAGACTTTCTCCCTTTGCCACTCATTTAGAACTCAGGATGCTATGTGCATGAGCGTCTTATATATAAGACACTTTCACCATGTAAGCTCATGAAATCATAAAAAACCCTGAGACTGAAAGTACAACAACAGGAAGAAAAAATTGGAAGCTGACTGGCTTTCCTGGGGTCACACTTGTAGAAAGGCAAGATCGAAGTTAAAACTAAATCTTCCAGGAGAAATCTTCTGGCCCTGAAAGCCAATGGGTTTTTTATGCGGAGGTGGGTTTGGTGACTTGGTAGGAAAATAAGTCAGGCAGGCTTGTTTGCAATGGCAAGACTTCCCAGTTCTTTGTGAAGACCACCCCCCTCCTGCTGTGAAGGATACTTTTCGGAGGCTCTTGATTTTGTCTAAGAGGAAGACTTGGGGCTTCCAGCCAGGGCTCCTCGGCTCTCTATTCCTACTTTGTGCTGGGTAGCTGGAAGCTGAGAGTGTGAAAACTGGAAGCATTTCTATGCTGCCTAGGTGCCTGTGGTCCTCCATGAATGACTGCTTCCTTGTTTCTGAGGCTGGACAAGCAGCCAACTGCTAGGCAAGCCAGTCTGCAGGCACCCCCTTCCCAGCTGGCAGTGGGACGTGGGCATTCCTTGCCCAGGGTGCTAGGCCGTCTGTCTGCACAGAAGCATCCGGCTTGAGCTAATGAGCCGTTGGCATGGATGGCCAATTATTTTAGATCATTAATATCTGCCAAACTTACTTTTATAGCCATGGCCTGAAATCAAATCCTTCACCAGAAAGCAATGGCTCTCTGCCTAAGGACTCTCACACGCCTGCCACAGCCTCAAGCTCTGGGTCCAAGGTCATGATGTGTTTAACTCGGAGAAGCCATGTCCACAAGTTGTAATGAGGAGCTTAGAACCCCGGCATCTTCCTGTCCAGGAAGTCCCAGGTATTTCTAGATCACTGGGCTGAACCAAGAGCCAACTCTTTCACCTGGGCCTGGAATACGCTGGCTAGTTCTGCCCCCAGAGTGCACAGGACTCTTCTAGACCTCCAAGGCCTTGAAGATGTGCACATTCTAGAGCAGTGTTTTTCAACCCTTTGGGCTGTGACCCGCTCTTGGTTGTGACCCTCTTGCAATCGCATATCAGATATTTTGCATATCAGATATTCACCTTACAAGTCACAACAGTAGCAAAATTATAGTTGTGGAGTAGCATCAAGATAATCTTATAGCTGGGGCTCACTACAAATGAAGAACTATATTAAAAGATCTCAGTATTGGGAAGGTTGAGAACCACTGTTCTAGAACAAGCTACAGGCCCCAATCCAGCCCAGCTCCTTCTAGCACTGTAAACTCTGTTCTGGTCTCCCTGTATCTCCAGGTCAATGTCATGGTGCTCTGTCCTAGTTTCTAGTGCTGCAACAAAACGCCATGACCAAAAAGCAAGTTGGAGAGGAAGAGGTTGATTCAGCATTGCCGTGCATCACCAAAGGAAGTCAGGACAGGAACTCCAACAGGGCAGGAACCTAGAGGCCGGAGCTCATGCAGAGGCCATGGAGGGATGCTGCTTACTGGCTTGCTCCCCTCGGCTTGCTCAGCCTGCTTTTTTATAGAATGCAGAACCACCAGCCCTGGGATGACACCACCCACCATGGACAGGGCCCTCCCCTTTTGATCAGTAATTGAGAAAATGCCTTACAGCTGGATCTCACGGAGGCATTTCCTCAACTGAGGCTCCGTCCTCTCTGATGTACTGTAGCTTGTGTGAAATTGACACAAAACCAGCCAGTACATGGCCCTTTCCCCAGCTCAAGCTGCTCGAGAGATAGGATCTGGAAAGCCAGACACTTTTTAAGAAGGTTTTTATTAGCATCTGCTAGTCATCCATCATCACGGATTTCATTGTGACATTGGCACTCCCATTGTCCCCCTCACCCTCGTCTTACTCCTATCAGTCTCTGCCTCTTCCCAACTAGATCTCTCTCTACTTTAGGTCTTTCTTTTGTCAACCGATGAGTTTAATAAGGGTTGGTTCCAGAAGCCATGGGTTGAGGGAGCTACCTATAAGAACATGGGCCACTAACAGTGCTTCTACCAACTGAAGAAAATGGCAAAGCACTTTTCTTGAAAGAAATAGGGCTTAGTAGAGAAGGCAAAAAATAATGACCCACATCTGTACACCCTACACAATGGCTTCTTTTCACAACCGTCCAAGGTGACCACTCTGGTGTACAGTTGTTATGGCTACCGGGAAAACAGACTGCATAAGCAGGATGAAGGCAGAACTGTGGGAGCAGAGAAAAGTCCGTGCAATCTAGCTTCCAACTAGGAACTGGAACACCATTCTCAGAGGCCCAGGCTCTGGCTCCCCCTAACTTGCCAACCTATGCAGAAGAGGGGTCAGGGCTCACAAGATGGAGAGAGCCCCTTTCTGCTTCCTAGGGAGAGTCTTCATCCTTCCTCGCTCTAGAGGATAGCAGTCACATAGCTGAAGCCTTTCCCTGATCACAACAGAACTCCCCCTACACATACACACACACATACCCATGGCACACCTCCAAATGGCTCAAGAAGTGTCTATGTCTTTCCCCCGTTGACTTGTTTTATGATGCTAGAAGTAGAACCCAGGCTCTCACACAGACCAGGCAAGTGCTGCTCCAGTGAGACAGATATCCACAAGCCTCTCCTGCCATTGTCCAAGTTCACTTTCTGTTGCTGTTACTGAGTGCTACACATTTAGGTTCGTTTATTGATTTATTTTCAAGATAAGAGTTTCTCTGTATAGCCTTGGCTGTCTTGGAACTAGTTCTGTAGACCAGGCTGGCCTTGAACTCACAGAGATCCCACTCCCTTTGCCTCCTGAGTGCTGGTATTAAAGGTGTACACCACCACCACCATCACCACCCCATGCAGCTTGTTATATTTCTTTTTAAATGAAGGTTTATTTAGCAACTACTTACAGAATTTGGGAAATCCAAAATGTACCATTGGCTCACCGGAACATGAAGATGTAAATCGCAGAGTGAGCGAGTAAGCACCTGGGTGCCGTCTCCCTTCCTAATAATTAATGCCAATACAATGGCCTACCCTCCTGATTTCATCTATTCCTGACTGCCTCTCAATGGTTCTGCCTCCAAATACCCCAAATATCGTCAGGATAGACTTTGGAAATTAAGTTTTTATTTAAAATGTTAATATTTATTTATCGTGTAGATGGAAGAGTGAGTGTATCATCCCCCCCCCCCCCCCCCGTGGAAGTCAGAGGACAACTTGACAACTTTCCGGCTGGTTCTTACCATCTACCACAGGAGGCTTGGAGATTGAACTCAGGTCGTCAGGCTTGACAACGAGCATCTTTACCCACTGAGCCCCTATTTTTTATTTATTTTTTTGTTTTTTTGACACAGGGTTTCTCTGTGTAGTCGTGGCTGTCCTGGAACTCACTCTGTAGCCCAGGCTGGCCTCGAACTCAGAAATCCGCCTGCTTCTGCCTCCTGAGTGCTGGGATTAAAGGCTTGCGCCACCACTGATTGCATTTTCTTTTGCATGCCCTAGCTACAAGATGGGAGGGGAAATGCGCACGTGGGTGCAGTTGCAGACAGAGGCCAGAAGAGGGCGCCTCAGATCCTCTTTCAGGCTGGGGTGAGCAGCCTGATCAAGTTGCCGGGAACCAAACTCCAATCTTCTGCAAGGGCAGCAAGTATTCTTAACTATGAAGTCATCTCTCCAGCCTCATTTCTTTCTCTCTCTCTCTTTCTATCTTTAATATGTATCATTTTGGGGGTGTGGTGGAGGGGGGGCGGTGGGCAGGGAGAAGCAGGCAGAACTTGTGCCACCGTGTATACGCTGTGGTCAGAGGTTTGCAGGACTGTTTTCTTCTTCAGCCCTGTCAGGTCCCCGAATGCAACTCAGACGCTCAGACTTGACTGTATGTCTCACCAAGCTTCCCTGCTACGCCCGCAGCAGCACATAAAATCTTGAGGGACACTTTTAAGACAGAGCGGCTACTTTGTCCCTTCATCCTTCCCTAATTCTTGTCCTCAGTTTTCTTAGTTGTCTTGTCCTTACCCTTTTTTCCTTCTCGCCGCTTGCTCGCTAGCTCTTTCTCCCAGGCTTGCTTTCTTCGATCTCTTTACTGCCCTCTGTCTTCCTATCTCTTCCCTCTTACTCCTTTTCGCTCACTTCTGCAAAGAGCATTAGTTCTTCACAGCGGGGAGTTCAGCCCCAGAAACAGTCTCCACTTCTTACTGGGTTTGTGCTGCCCGCAGCTTGCTCACTGCCAGACCCTGAGGGCATGCTTACACCACTCTTGGCTTTAGTGCCTGGGGGTGGTGCATGACAGTAATCCCAGCACTGAGGAAGTAGAGGAAGGAGAACTAAGAGTTCAAGTTGAGTCTTGACTACAAAGTGAGTTCGAGGCCAGCCTAGCTTCATGAAAACTTTTCTCAGAAACAAAGACAAGGAGGAGGAGGGAGTTCGAGTTACAGGAGGAAATAGATTCCTGTGTAGAACTCTTCATTCTGGGAAGCTTTTATTCTCTACGTCTGTCTGTTGAGCACGGCTCCTTATCAAGCCGTTAGCAGCAGCTATCAGCATCACAAGTAGGAACTGGAAGGAAGGAGCCACAGTCTCACAGTCTTCCTTTCTATCTCAGTGACTCCAAGTCTACAGCTCCTTTGTAAAAATCAAACTTCGATCTCATCAAGTGACAGGGTGCACTTAGCACGTGTGTAGCACACAGTAAAATCTCAGTACCTATGGTGATGATGAAGAGGGTGGAGGGAAGGAGGAGGAAGTGTCAAGTCAGATTCCTCTCTCTGGCAGCCTTCAGACAGGAGGAACCATAAGCCAGCAGAAGTAAAAGGATTTGAAAAACACTAATAATGCTCTCTGGGGTTGGAGAGGGGCGAGAGAAATGGAGTACATAGCAGAATATGTGGGCAGGAGAGAATCCTACCACTGAACCACCATGGGACCTCATAAAATTGCAAAGCTTCTATAAGGCAAAGGACACTGTCAATAGGACAAAATGGCAACCAACAGACTGGGAAAAGATCTTTACCAATCCTACATCCAATAGAGGGCTAATATCCAATATATACAAAGAACTCAAGAAGTTAGACTCCAGAGAATCAAATAACCCTATTGAAAAATGGAGTACAGAGCTAAACAAAGAATTTACAAATGAGGAATGTCAAATGGCTGAGAAGCACCTAAAGAAATGATCAACATCCTTAGTCACCAGGGAAATGCAAATCAAAACAACCCTGAGATTCCACCTCACACCAGTCAGAATGGCTAAGATCAAAAACTCAGGTGACAGCAGAGCTGGCAATGCTTGCTGAAAGGAGCCTGAAATGGCTGTCTCCTGAGAGGCCCTGCCAGAGCCTGACAAATACAGAAGTGGATGCTCACAGCCATTGGACTGAGTGTGGGGTCCCCAATAGAGAAGTTAGAGAAAGGACTGAAGGAGCTGAAGGGGTTTGCAACAATATCAAGCAGATCCCCCAGAGTTCCCAGGGACTAAGCCACCAACCAAGGAGTACACATGGCTCCAGCTGCATATGTAGCAGAGGATGGTCTTGTCAGCCATCAATGCGAGGAGAGGTCCTTAGTCCTATGAAGGCTCGATAGATGCCCCAGTGTAGGAGAATCAAGGGCGAGGGAGGCAAGAATGGTTCGGTGGAGGAACACCCTCATAGAAGCAGGGGGAGGGAGGGTGGGATAGGGGGTTTCCAGGAGTGGGGGAAACCGGGAAAGGGGATGACATTTGAAATGTAAATAAGGACAATATCCAATTTTAAAAAAAGAAAAGAAAAGAAAGAATATGTGGGCAAGAATTAGAAGCTACAGTCAAGAAGGACCTTCCAGATAGATGATTCTGTAAGCAAAGGTCTAAACACAGAAAGTGATGACCCACGTTGGACATGAGCATCTTTAAAAAGTGAGAAAGATGCAAGGGCTCTACTGGGGGTCTGCTTAAAAAAAAAAATAAATGCAAGAGAAAAAAAGTTGTAAGTTAGATTAAAAAAAAGTTCAAATAGAACCCAAGGGAACTCCACAAGAGGAGGCCCTGTGGTAGGGGTAGGGGTAGGGGTAGTGGCAGGGTTGGGTGGGGGAGGTGGGGGTGGGGAGGGTGTATGTGCAGCAAAGGCTGACAACAAAGAGCTGTTAGTGGTAGAGAGTAAACAGGGAGGGGGAGCCCGTGGAGCCTGGAACCCGGGTGCAGAGTATTTTTCCAAGGCTCTAGGATGTCTGCAGGTAGCTCTAGATAACATCATGTTTCTGTGCTGACAAGAATGTCTTGGGAAGGGGAACCGTCGATCCAAGAGAAGGAGAAGTGGCCGGAGGTCTGTCTGTGACCAGGCCTCGGCCTCCTAAGGGGAGGGCCTGGGATTACAGGCTGGTGCCACCAGGCTCAGAGTTCCTCTGCTTGGGGACAGATAGAAGAGTCTGTTCCCTTTTCTCAAAATGGAAATCCTGATCCCACTCCTCTTCTCCCCGTGCTTGCTAGCTTCTCCATGCTTGCTAGCTTCTCCCCATGCTTGCTAGCTTCTCCATGCTTGGTAGCTTTTCCCCATGCTTGGTAGCTTCTCCCATGCTTGGTAGCTTCTCCCCATGCTTGCTAGCTTCTCCCCATGCTTGCTAGCTTCTCCCCGTGCTTGGTAGCTTCTCCCCGTGCTTGGTAGCTTCTCCCCGTGCGTGGTAGCTTCTCCATGCTTGGTAGCTTTTCCCCGTGCTTGGTAGCTTCTCCCATGCTTGGTAGCTTCTCCCCGTGCTTGGTAGCTTCTCCCCATGCTTGCTAGCTTCTCCATGCTTGCTAGCTACGTTCTACTCCCTGTTTCTGTAACTTTGACCACATTAGCTATGTCACGTAAGTAGACTAGAATTTGTCTTTTCTGTCTGGAGTCTTCCTTTAGCATAATAGTCCCTGGGTTCATCCACACAGTAGTATGTGACACTGTATGTACCTATAGCATCTCTTTTATTAACATCTGTTGATGGCCACTGGGGTTCTGTCTCATAGCTACCTTGGATAGCACCGGGCCTCACCTGGCCTCACCTGGTGTCACGTCTTGAGAAAATACCACTGACAACTCTTGAGTTTGCATCTCCAGTTCAGACTTTCTGCTTGGTGGTGCATGCCTTTAATCCCAGCACTTGGGAGGCAGAGGCAGGCAGTTCAAGGCCAGCCTGGTCTACAGAGTGAGTTCCAGGACAGCCAGGGCTACACAGAGAAACCCTGTCTCAAAAAACAAACAAACAAACAAAAACAAAAACAACAAAAAAGAGTGGCTAACTTACAAATCTGTCTGCTTATAAATCATCTAGAACTTGATATTTCCCAAACTGAACTTGAAATTTCTGCCCCTAATTTGGTCTTCCCCCTGTCCTCTCCATCCACCCTCCAACCTGCTCCACGAAGACACCAAAGTCATCATACTCCCTCTTCCGTGCTCCATGTACCACCTCTCACCTGGACCACCACGACTGTTAGACCCTATGCTTGCTCTGTCCTTACGGCCTTCTTCCCAAGCCAAAAACTTTCTCCAAGATAGTTAACTCAGCTTGAGCGCTTCCTCTCCTTTAACCCTTCCATTGCATCACTCCCACTCCTGCCAGAGAAATGCCACCGAAGTATAATAAGCAACACACCCTATACAGTCTGGCTCCGTCCATCAACGTGAGCTCATCTCTAACTAATCCTGCTGTGTACCAGTTATCCATGACCGAAAAACAATTATTCAAAAACTTAGAAAAAAAACAAACATTAATTCTTCCACATGTCCAGGCAGGAGGTGGGAGTGGTCTGCTGGGTTCTCTGGCTCAGCCTCTCATAGGCTATAATCAGACTGTGGGCAGTGACCGTGGTCATCTCAGATCTCTCAGCGAGTAGTGAATCCCTTCTCAACTAACAGAGCAGTTGGCAAGACTCAGCTCCCTGGGGGCTGGCAGGCTGAGGGCCTGCGTTGTTCACAAGCAAGAAAATCCCTCGCTCCCTGGCTCTCTTGTCATTTGGGTCTCTCCATGGGGTGGCACATTGTGTGGGTGGCTGAGTGAGTAAGAGAAGAGAAAGTACAGAAACGGAAGCTTGGGGTTCTTGGAAACAATGTCTAGAGTATCTGCCACATTGTAATGGTTGAAAGCTCATCACACTTGAAGACAGAGTGCTACAGAAGCATCCTAAAAAGACAGGGATCTCGGGAGCCACACTGAGCTCAACTACAACACTTATTCAAGTGCACAACAGCCTTCCAGGCTCCTATACTACCATACTCTACCACACAGGGCCTTAGCTGCAGCCGGGCCCTCGGCCTGCAACAGCACTCCCAAATGGCTAGTTCATGTCCTTTTAGAGTCTGCTCACACAACCCCTTTACATAGTCCCTTTGGGTGAAGCTTTATCTGATTAGTTTATTAGAAATCCCAGCAGTCCTGTGTCCCTCTCTATCCTGATGCGCTCTCTCTCTCTCTCTCTCCATAACACAATCATTTTCTTTTCTTTAAAGACTTGTTTATTTTACGGATATGAGCACACTGTAGCCTCAGACACACCAGAAAAGAGCATTGGATCCCATTACAGATGGTTGTGAGCCACCATGTGGTTGCTGGGATTTGAACTCAGGACCTCTGGAAGAGCAGTCAGTGCTCTTAACTGCTGACCCATCTCTCCACCCCACCCCCAACACAATTACTTTCTAATGTCCCACTGTTTACATGTCTCTTCCCATTAGAGTATAAGTTCAGGAGGAGTTTTTCCTCAAATTGTTTCACTGTTGTAACCCTAGTACCTAGAACAAAGTCTGGCACATTAAATATGTTCAGTGAATCCTGAAATTTTCATGTCTGTGTGTTTGTGTATGTGTTGACAATGTATGTGTGTGTGTGAGTTGCAAATCACTAGCTTACAGAATGCACATATACAAAGGGGCAGGGGCACAAATACAGAGCAGATAGTAGAGTGGTTATTAGAACTCTAAATGGGCCGGGCAGTTGTGGCACACACCTTTAATCCCAGCACTTGGGACGCAGAGGCAGGCTGATTTCTGAGTTCGAGGTCAGCCTGGTCTAGAGTGAGTTCCAGGACAGCCAAGACCACACAGAGAAACAGTGTCTTGAAAACAAACAAACAAACAAACAAACACAACTCAAAATGGGATCCTAAAATCTAGTTTCATGTGCCGTCTTACCTTCTTTCTGAGGGGACTCCCAGAGTATTATAAGTAGTTCTGGCTAACACAAGGGTGGGGGGGGGGCGGGGAATCTCCTTGTGTGTGCCTGGGATTCCACAGGAAACCACCCTGGTACTTTGAGCACTGAAAGGAACTGACAGCTCTACTCCTGTTGCTACACTGCAGCATGGTGCTACACTGTTAAATCAGCCATCTTCCATTCAAAAGACCTGAAACCACATCATGCACTCGGTGCTCTGTGGTTATCATTCTTTACGTTGTCCAACATTGAACCCTTGCTATGCAGTACCAGGCACTCTACCCAGACAGGAAAAGCAGAGTGCCTATCCTTAGCAGCACAGGAGCACACGAGGGAGGGAGACAGCTAAACTACTAGGTTGCCCCTCTAGACATTTTATTTGAGCATCTCCGAAGCTGGGCAGCTCAGTACTTCCCAAAGCCACCGGTTATCCCGGTTATCCCAGTTATCCTGGCAAAGACTCCAATGGCTGAATTTTTCTTTTTATGAAGCGGGAGTCTGTTTTCTTACGGCTTCCGCCTTCAGTCTTAATTTTATCCTCTGGCTCCATACCGAATAAATCTACCGCTTTTCCAAATGACAGCCTTTTAAGTATTTGAAAACAGTAATCAAGTCCCACAGAGAGCTCTCTATAGACTTGTGGCCGCCTGGGGTAGGGGGTGGGAGGGCACAGTTGGCAGCTGCCCTGAACTACTAGGGATAGGCAAGCTAGGCAAGCTAGGCTAGCCCCATTGAGGGCCCCAGGAACAGGAGGGCCTTTCTCAGGCTCCCCCAAAGACCACCACCCCCAGACTCTCAGTGGCTCTCCTGAGGACCAACAGGACTCCCACACGCTCCCAGAGACACCCCGTAGCTCTCCTGAGGGTCTCTGAGGACTCCTGAGGGTTGCCGAGACTCCCAGTAGCCCCCTGAGGACCCAATAGCTTCCCTGGGGCTTTCATGGCTCCCCAACACTCCCTGAGTCTGGAAGACTGAGGGGCTCTCTGATGCCGGGGACCCGGCTGCAGGGGGTGGGGGTTGGAGGTGGGGTTGAGGAGCCAACTGGGGTTCTGTGTTCTTTGTTTCAACTAACCGCAGTTCTCCAAGTACCTGCTTGTCTGACGCAATAGGCCTTGTGTAAGTCTCCCCGACAAGGGGCCAGTTTTCTGCTTTTTTTTTTCTTTTTGCACAGCCCAAACCCAGCTCCTTCTGGCCGGGCCCAGCAGGTCTTGAATTCATTAAAGTTCCATTTGGCCACGCTCTCTCCAGCGCTCTGCCAACGCTGTGGG